>NW_022900950.1:36410382-36415243 GCF_012274545.1 Fukomys damarensis | reverse complement strand
AAGAAAGGAGCTAAAGGTGTAGGGAAGGTGTGATGGGTAGGGGAAGAACAAAAAGGGAAAAGAAAAAAATGTGAGAGAATGAAAAGATGAAAATAAAGTGTTTGTAGATGGGGAGGGGAGGAGGGGGTGAAGGGAGGGCAGAGGTAAGGGGAAAAAATGAGAATCAAGACTTGCCATGTAGAGGTACATGATCCCAACAATGAATGTAACTGTACTGTATCCCTAAAATGTACCAATAAACTCAATAAAATTAATAAATTAAAAAAAAAAAGAAATCAACGAGTAACAAATGCTGGCTGGGCTGTGGGGAAAAAGGAACCCTTCTTCACTGTTTGTGGGAGTGTAGACTGGTGCAAACACTATGGAAACAGGTATGGAGATACCTCACAAAACTAGGATTAGAGGTCCCATTTGACCCAGCTATCCCACTGCCAGGTATCTTCCCAAAAGAATTAAAAGAATCATACCACAGTGATACATGTGTACCCATGTTCACAGCAGTTGCAACAGTTAAAACTTGGAAACAGCTCAACTGCCCATCACCAACTGGTAAATGGATACAGAAAATGGAAACAGAAAATGTGGTGTTTTTTTAAAAATATAAAATGGAGTACTACTCAGCCATAAAGAATGAGAAACAACAGACATTTAGAGCTAAAATAGATGTACACTGAGGCATACTCAAGTCAAATAAATAGACCACATGTGTAAATACTGAACAGTTAATCTGGTGTGAGAAGCTGAAAGTGTCAATAAGGATCAAAATGTATAACAGATAATGTTAAATAGGAAACAAAGGTCCAAAGCAGAAGGGGAACTGGGAGGGCTAGTGGAAAGGAAAAAACATGAGAAAAGGAAAAAATAGAAACAAAGTCTTTGCAAACAAGGAGGAGTGGAGGGGTTGAAGGGAGGGCAGGGAAATGAGGGGAAAAATAAGAACCAAGATATATTACGTAGGGGTACAAATTCTCAATAATGAAGGTCAGCATAGGGTATACCTAAAATATACCAATATATTAACAAGTGTGGGCCAGGGATTTAGTTCAATGGCCCGAGTTTGAACCCTGGTACTGGGGGCAGGGGACTAAATGAAAAAGATATTATAATGTATTGGGTAGAAAGACAATCATCATATAGGAAGGAATGAAAAACAAAAGGAGCAAGTATGTTGACAAATCTAAATAAATATTAGTTGCCTAAAGCAATCACAGCAATAGTGCTGTAAAAGGAAAAACAAAAAGCATCAAAGAATAAAGGAATTAAAGTATTCTCAATTTCTTTGTACTATAATAAAATTTCATTGACCTTTAGTAAAATAATAAGCATGATGTAAGTTCAAGTACAACTAGTAAAATAATAGCAAAATATAAAACTAACAGCTAAATAAAGGGAAAAATTAGACACAAATATTTAATTAAAAATAAGTAATAAGACTAGAGCAGTGCCAGGCATGGTGGCGCAAACCTGCAATCCCAGCACTCGGGAGGCTGAGGCAGGAGGACTGCTGTGAGTTCGATATCAGTCTGGGCTACATAGTGAGTCTCAGGTCAGACTCAACTACATAGTGAGACTCTGACTCAAAACAAACAAACAAACAAACAAAAAGAATACAAAACTAGAGCAGAGCTGTCAACACTCCAACCACTACTTATATGTGGCTACTAAGTACTGAAATATGGAATGAAGAGCAACATTTTTAACATATTTCATTTAAACTTAAAGTTACGTAGACACATGGTTAGTGGCAACTAGTCTAGAAAGTAATATATGGGATATTTCACAAAAAGACAATGTAAGTGCTAGTCATAAAAAAACTGGGCTATACTAATATTAGATTAATATTAATATTATTAGATTAATATTAGATTATTATAATAGACTGAGTCTATTAATTATCTAATTATTATTACATTCTATTAGAAATATTTTATCAAAACACAGCATTAATGTGCTCACGCAGCACATATAAAATTATACAGCATTAAGCTACCAAAAGGGCAAGTTACAAACTAGGAGAAAAAAAATTGTATAATGTATTACCAATAGAATATATAAAGTAATCTTGTAAGTCAGCAAGATAAGGATTCATAGTTTAATAGAAAAATACAGGAAAATCTTGAACAGGCACATCACTTTTTTGTTCAAAAAGTCTACCTCTCAATCAAAAATAGGGTATGCAAGACAAGATAGGACCAAAAATGTAGAGGAAAAACAGGTAATAATCAGGTATTTAACAACTGTTTGGTTATATCCAGATATTTTTTTTTCCCCCAGCACTTAGAATTGAAACCAGAGCCCTCATAGAGCTGCATCCCCAGACTTTTTTTTGAGGCAGGGTCTTACTAAGTTGTCAACTCGTAATTCTCCTGCCTCAGCTTCCCAAAGTGCCAGGATTATAAGCATGCACCACCATGCCTACCTAATCTCCACAGAGTTTTCCCATAATCTTTTATTTTAAAAATTAATACTAAAGTATTAACATGTAGTGTATGCCTACAACACCAGCATTCAGGAAGCTGAAAAAGGAGGACCTCCATTTCAAGGCCAGCTTGGGCTACACAGTAAGTTCAAGGCCAGTCTGGACTATTTAGTGAAACCCTGTCTAAAAACCAAAAAAATAAAAATAAAAATATTAAAATATATTTAGAAGATGAAGAATAATGATAAGTATGATGCACAGGACAATACAGCTATAAAAATTTAAACTATATGTTTAGAGAAGAAACTTTATCTCATATTTCTTTTAATTCTCCAGAGAAACTAATACATATAGTGGTGAGGACAGACACAAAACTATATACAGTGTTTCACTGCCTGTCCAAGCACATGCACACTTGTAACACTCCCCTAAAACATGCATAAAATCCCAAGTGACTCTAAAGGGGTCAAGCATGTCCTGCCTGCCCCAAAGGCATACAAACTGGAGGTAGAATAAAACCATTATTTCTTTCCCAATGTTCACTCTCAGGGCTCTTTTCATTCTTTTACTATATGTAAAAAAGAACTATAATCATGATAACCACATAGTGAACAGGTTTGTCAAACTGTACATTTTTTAAAAATAGATATTCTTATAAAAATTAACTTCCTTATAAAATCAAAACACTGTCTGGTAATATTTTGCATTTACCAAGAGATATACTCCAAGCCATATGCCTATGCTCAACTAAAGAGATGTTTCAATGTCATTTTGCTTATAATGGAGATGTGGTCTATTTTTAAAACTGGACACCCAAAATAAAGGTAGCTGAATGGAAATGTCATTAACATCACTGCACTTTTCTCTTTGCTGTACAAAATTTTAGAAGACATTATGAAGAACACAAATTTAAGAAATATAAATTACCCGATCATTCATGAGAAGATCTTTCACAATGAAAGTAGCTACCAAGGACTTCAAAGGAGCAGCAAACTGATCAGGTGCAAGAAGAGCAATGTGACCAATAGTAACCAAAGGTGTTATAAGATGTTCCAGGTTGCTTGGATCTAGGCTCTTATGCAGAGGCTGAAAATGAGGGGAGGAGAAGAGAGTCAAGCCTCTACACAAAGAAGCTATTCATGTAGTTTGACTTCAATATAAAAATTACAGAAGTTTCAATACTAAAACTACTATTTGTTAAGCCTACATTTAGGCTTTTATACATTATCTATGTCTAGAAGACAGTAATTTTAAACATTTTCAGTCTTGACCAAATCACATTTTAGAAGGACTTAAAGAAATATTTCAGCATGGACAATCCTATTATGCAACATATATCTTGCAGTCATTTGTAAGAATGTATCAAAGACTAGTAGGGCTGAACAGTATCCACCTCATTCTTATGTCCTGGGCATGAAGATGATTCCACCTGCATCTTCCTCACAGCTAATAAGGATTTGTGAGTGATCTCTGGCCTTTGAAATGGGAGTAAAAGTGAGGTGTGCAACCCTGCATAACTCACTTTCACTGATGCAGGCATAAACAGTGTTTTCCACAAGGGCTCCCTTTTCTCACTAGCTACCTTAATGCCAAGGATCCAGTGAGACTTGAAAGAGAAACCATTAGTCAGAAAGAGTCTATGTCCCTAAATCATTAACAGGCCATTCAAATCCCCAACTGGATTTTTCAGCAGCAAAAAATATCTTTTACAATGTCTAGTAAAATGAATTTTGGGCGTTTTTATTTTACATCAAATACTAAGTACCGTAACAATAAAAATGATTTTTGCTATTATGATAGGAAACTCAACCATTAATATGCATTTTGCCATGACAAATCTATATGTGCATATAGAATATAAAAAAATTTATTGTTAAATTTAAAAAATAGAAAAATCAGAAGAGTGACTAAAATATGCTACCACTGGCACAAGAGAAACAAGGGGGGACAAAATTGTAGGCTTGCGTGTGTTTGCCCATACTTGCTTATATGTGAATAAAACTCTTTGGGAAAGTATATTACTAATTGATAACAATGGTTGCTCTGGGAAAGTAAGTAGTTGTAGATAAAGGAGCAGGGGAACTTTTCACTGTATACTCTTTTTGCATCTTTTACTTTAAAACAAGTGAAGATGTTAGCTACCAGAAATTTGAATTGTGTTTTTTATATAAAAATGTGGTACTCCATTATTTAACACTAAACACCAATAATTCTATAGAGGAAAAGTAATACAAAACTGTTCTTTGCCAAAATAGTATGGCAATATAAGGTTTCATTTAGTCAGAATTATATTTAAATGGCCAGACATGGTGGCTCATGCCTGTAATCCCAGCACTTGGGAGGCTGAAGCAGAAGGATAGATCTGAGTTCGAGACCAGCCTGGGCTACATAGTGAGTTCCAGGTCAGTCTCAACTACATAGTGAGACCCTGTATCAAAAAAT
>NW_022900950.1:36381603-36410257 GCF_012274545.1 Fukomys damarensis | reverse complement strand
ATATATATTTAAATGAATTTACTTCTTGCTACCCTAATGACTTCTTTCAATACTTTCACTGCATGTTTAAGTGCCAGTTTGTTTTTAATATTGTAAATATAAATATGAAAGCAGCCCGATGCAGTGGCGTATGCCTGTAATCTCAGCATTTGGGAGGCTGAGAAAGCAAGACCCTGAGAGTTCAAGGCCAGCATGGGCTACAGTTAGTTCAAGGCCAGCCTGAACAACATAGTGACACCCTGTCTGAAGAACAAAACCAACAAAATAAGACAAAACAAAAACATAGATAATTTTAAAATTAGTTGATTATGACACATTTGATAATTTTCCACAATAAGTTAATGACATCAACTCTGAAAGAACAAAATTAATGGCCAGGCCAAAACTAATAGAATAATGGCAAACTAAAACAAGGCCAGATATCTCTAAGAAACTTTTTCTCAAAAAGCTAATAAACCATGTTATAGTAACCAGAATACAATTGGGGTACTTGTAAAGGTAAAATAAAGTAACAGATAAAGTATCAAAATGAAAATCAAAGTACCTTAAAAATTCAAGTTCTGATATCAATATTATTCTAATCATCATCATCAATAGAATAAAGAAAAAGCTGATTAATCAAGAAAAACAAATCATTTCATATA
The DNA here is from genome assembly GCF_012274545.1 of Fukomys damarensis. NCBI lineage: Eukaryota > Metazoa > Chordata > Mammalia > Rodentia > Bathyergidae > Fukomys > Fukomys damarensis. The sequence goes on along the minus strand of NW_022900950.1, from coordinate 36,409,613 downwards.
TGTAGGACTACAGAAAATACTTCTATCTCCGAATGCATTACTAATATAAATTATTCACATCTACAGCAAAGATGCTGCTGTTTAAGAGGAAGAAAGCTATTTTATTCCTTGTGAGGTCTTTAACACATGAAAATATGACAAAACTAGCATAAAGGTTTCTAAAACAAAGTATGAGACAAAATTATTTACACTACTTAGCTTCAGTATGATTTCCAAATTGCCTTCAAAGTTCCTGAACTAAAATTTTAAATTAGGACTTTGTAGTTTTCCTGTCTAGCTTTTATTAGCACAAAAACAAAACAAAACAAACTTAAAGGTAATTTTTAGTTATGTAGGTTACAATAAAACTGAAATGCTTGGGTAAAAGTTACTCAAAGTGAAGAGAAAATAATATGAAATATATATTGGAAAGACACAGTACTATACCCAGCATATAATTATGTCAGTCACAAATTATGAACTAACTCACTTCATCTTACCAAACAGTACTGATTTTAAAAACCATACACTTCAGTAGTGTTTCAAAATTAAAATTTTTTGAACCTGTAAATTGATAATCATGTTACCAACTACCATACTATTATTTTGTATGAAATTATCTTTCAATTAAAAAGTCTCCAAAAAGAAATATATGAAGCAATGTCAAAAAGTATGCCATATTTGATTTCTGAATTTGAATTAGCATTAAACATTTCAACAGATATTTTCACATTTTAACTACTTGTCAATGTTGATTTTACTGATTCAAATTCTGAAAATATACAAAATAATGCATCACCAAACATGAATATTCTGCAAAATCACCAATGTATATTTTTTAATGATGACATATGAACTTTTTAAAAATTCTCATTACCTCAAATATCTGTGCAAACTGGGTCTCTTTACTAGAAAATATTGCATGAATACAATGAATGGCGTATTTGGCTTGACGAGGGGGTCCTTTTTTAGATTTGTGATGTAAAACAGGAAGCAAGGCTCTACAAAGAAAAATAGAAGAAAATCAATAAACCAAAAGAACCAATATGATTTTTGCTACATCCTTTAATGTTTATTTAGTTTTTTTAGAACAAAAAAGTCACCTATACCTACTCAATCTTATTTTATCAATGTCTCTCATTTTATTTAATATCTATATTAAAAATATAATTTAAATATAACTACTTTGTTTTTAATTTTTATATAACAGTCACAAATAAGGCTGGTGGATCCACTCCTCCTAATGGCTTTTTTTTTTTTAATGTTCAATGTTAACAATCATAGCTAAGCTTCTACACACATATCACTATTCTAGGACCTAAACTACTGCTTCTTTCTCAAGACTCTGCCTCTTCCAATTCTTCTTTTACTTTGTCCCAGAACAACCTTCATATAGAAAAATCTGATTCACCAATACTTATTAAGCAGTAGTACTATTAAAATATTATTAAGCAGCACTATTAGTCCCAAATCCCTGCCTTCCTGTCACCTGTATTTCAGGACCATATTGGTAACATATAAATTAGTAAAAATATGTATTATATCATATTGTGACAGCCACTATAGACAAAAAGAAAGGAGGTGAGGAATTAAAAAACCAGGAAGGGAGTGAAAGTGTTAGAATTTTAAACAGAAGCTCTCTCTGATAAAAGAACACTTGGCACAGAGTTCTGTGGAAGTAAAAAGTAAATCATGTAGCTACTTGGAAAAACATTTATGCATCCTATCATTCTACCACTTGAAACCTTACAATGAATACTGAATAAAGCAGAAGCTCTTACCTCAACTATTAATGAAACATTTCACAGCAAAAGTAATCTTCTTTATTGCCCAATAACAACCCATTACTCCAGTACTAAGAATGCAGAAGTAATTTATCACACCAAGAATAATTTTATAACAGTTACCCTGACATATAAAAAGCCCCCTAAAAATGACCCTGAAAAGATGAGTAATACAGAAAAATGGACCAGACATAAAGTGATAGTTATTCAAAAGACGATAATTGCCTTGAAATTATGTGTAAAAAAATGTGTGCTTTCACCTTTAAAAAACAACTGTGTAGCCAGGCATGGTGGCACACACCTGTAATCTCAGCACTCAAGAGGCTGAGGCAGGAGGATCGCTGTGAGTTTGAGACCAGCCTGGGCTACATAATGAGTTCAGGTCAGTCTCAATTACATAGTGAGACCCTGTCTCAAAAAAAAAAAAAAAAAAAAACTGTGTACTGCAAACAGGTACTGATAAAAATTTTTGAAAGAAAAAAAAACAAGCAAAACTGCAAGAGGATTTCTGTTTCAGATTATAATATTGTAATAGACTGGGTTTATTCTAACTTAACTAAAAGCAAGATAAATATATTAAAGGTTTCAGATATTAGACAATAGGCAGCAATATTCTGATAACTAAACAATAAGAAAAAAGCTAAAGAGCCTTTTATCTGCCCCAGCTTATAGCATGTAGTTTCCAAGCTACAGTAAAGTAACCCAAACAGCCTGAACTGAGAGAGACATAGACAAAAGTTTAGCGAAGGCAAGACAGATCTGATTTATAGGGCAGATTAGCAAAGATCAGGGAGTTATAAAGAAAGAAAGACAATTAGAGCTCTAGTAATTCAGGAGTATATAGGAGTTCTAGCTAGAAAAATGATCTGTTTCATGCATGAGAAAAACATTAAACAGGAAAAGGATACCAAAATACTGGACAGGAAATTCCCTCAACACACACAGTGCTGATAACTTATTTTTTCACCAGCCACAAAGAAAGAGTTTTATACAGAAACAAACCTAGAAATAGTACAAGGGATGAAATTTGCCAAGACTTCAAAAGATCTGTTATTAAAATGTGTGTGTTCCAAATGCTGAAGGCAGAGAAAAACGAAATCAAATAAAAGAGGACCACATGGAATCAATATGAAAAATGCAATATCTGAAATGAAAAATACATGGATGGGACTAACAGTAAATTATATACTGCAAAGAAAAAATCAGTTAGCTTGAAGATGCAGCAAAAGAAACAATCAAAATTAAGTGAGGAAGCCAGGGATTTAGCTCAGTGGTTCTGTTGCCGGCCTCACAAGCGCAAGGTCCTGAGTTCGATCCCTGGTTAAAAAAAAAAGAAAAATGAAAGAAAGAAAAGTTAAGATTAAGTGAGGAAAAAAGACTGTAAAAATATAAATAAAACAGAAGCCAGGCATGGTGGCACATACCTGTAATCTCGTCATTCTGGAAGGTCAAGGCAAGAGGATTGCAAATTTAAGGACAGCCTGAACAGCTCTCAGTGAGACTTTATCTCAAAACAAAAAGAGCTAGGGCTGGGCATGGTGGCACAAACCTGTAATCCCAGCACTTGGGAGGCTGAGGCAGGAGGATTGCTGTGAGTTCTAGAACAGCCTGGGCTACAAAGTGAGTTCTAGGTCAGTCTCAACTACATAGTAAGACCCTGATTTACAAAACAAAAAAACAAACCAAAACAAAAAAAGAGCTGGGAATATAGCTCAGTGTGAAGTCCCTAGGTTCAATCCACAGTAACTAAGTAAGAAGATTTGTGACCTTTAAGGCAGTATCAAGAAGCTAAAACAGCAGTACTATACTTACAGTCCCCCCAAAAATGAGGGAAGAAATAATAGAATTTTTTCCAAATCTGACAAAAACAAAGCCACAGATCCAAAATCTCAATAAATCTCCAACACAAAAAAGAAAATTATTCCATGGCTTATCAATTATTCACTGGATAAAAATCAGTAATAAACAGTATCTTTATGGTCAAAGTTAAGAAAAAGACATTAGCTATTCAAGAACAAAGATCAAAAGAACATTTTCCATCAGAAAACGTGCAATACAGAAAACAATGGAGTGGCCTCTTTTAGGTACTAAATGAAATGAACCATAAATCCTAGAATTTTGTTCCAAGCCAAAGTATCTTTCAAGAATGGGGGAAAAATAAAGCTTTTTTTTCAGATGAGGAAAAGCTGAGACAATTCCCTTGAAGAACACCACAAGAAATAAAGAGTTCTTCAGGAAGAAAGACAATACCAGACGATAAAACTGTGGCCAGACATCAAAGAACATTAGGAATGACAGAAATGGCAACTGTGTGTAAAAAAACTGATGTTATTAATTTTGGATACATTAAACTATCCAAACAAAACTATCAAAAATATACTGTAGAGTTTATAACATATATAGAAACAAAATACAGTCATACCTTCAGTATCTGTGGGAAAATGGTTCTAAACCAAAATGCAAGGATGCTATAAAATGGCATAGTATTTGCATATAACTCGCATACATGTACTTAATTCATTTGTTTTATAAGACAGGATCCCACTATGAAGTCCAGGCTAGTCTTGAACTCATTATGTATCCCAGGCTGGCCTTTAATTTGAAGTCCTCCTGCCTCAGCCTTCTGGAGTGCTAGAATTACAATCTGAGTCACCATAAGCAATTCTCATGCATTTTAAAACATCCCTATGTTTTTATAATAATATAATGTAAAACAGTTATTATATTGTATTATTCAGAAAAGAATGACAAGAAAAATGTTCTCATGTTCACTCTGGGTACAATTTTTAAAAATATTTTCAATGTACAGCTGGTTGAATCAATAGATGAAGAACTCAAAGATATGGAGGGCAGACATTATGAAAGCAAAAACATAAAAATATGGAGGGAGGAATGGGGGTATACGGCTATGAATTTTTTACAATAAACACTGCACAGTATAACTATTTGAATATAAATAAGCTTATAGAAAATAAAAATTATAATAATCCCCCAAAATGGAAAAAGAACACAAAAATAACAAAGTATCCAGATGATAGTATTAAAACACAACTATATCTATACATTAAATATAAATGGTTAATCCAACTGAAAAGACAGAAAGCAAAATCAAATTAAACAAAAATAAATAACAATAAAAAGATCTAACTAGGATAATTATAAGCCCCTCTGATTCCAACAATGCAGTGAAAGGCATTGATTTAACAGACTACATGTCTTCGTATTACAGTTCCTTAAGGGAATCATTAACATGGTATAAAAACTATAGTACTGCTCATTTGTGGAAGAGTAGCTGTAAATGCATATGACATGCACCAGCAATGGGGTACTTTTGTTCATGTGAAAATTTAGAGAATTAATTATTGATAAACTATTAGCCTAAGAAGAAAAACCATAGGCACAGATTACTTTTGTTTTAAATTTACTTTATAGAAGCTTATTTAGGAGCCAGGCATGGTGGCACACGCCTGTAATCCTAGCACTCAGGAGGCTGAGGCAGGAGGATCACTGCGAGTTCAAGACCAGCCTGGGCTACACAGTGAGTTCCAGAACAGTCTGAACTACACAGTGAGACCCTGTCTCAAAAAACCAAAAATAAATAAATAAACAAACAAATAATAGAAGCTTATTTAGGATCGGCAAGAAACACAAGTATACACAAGTGATATCAAGAATGTTACTGAAAATGATCTGAAATAATGGGAGCTGCTGTGCCCACAAAAAAAAAAAAAAAGCCAAATGCAGTATGTTTTGTGCACTCCACACAAATCAGTTCTTTACATATAAAATTCACAAATATAAATTTCCTTTAATGAAATAAATTTGATGACTGTGGAAATAAGTCTTGATTGGCATGAATATATTAATTCATATTTATATTTGGGCAGTAATTATTCCAATTTAAGCAACTAACTAGAGTCAGTCCATTTATATATTCTATCAATTTTATTAGTAAAAAGTGATTCCATCCCTTTGTACCATCAGAGGTACCAACAGCTGGATTGGACTGTCATGCATGTACTGCAGATGGTTCAAGGCAGTGGAAATATGTTAAGAAACAATAAAAGAAAAGTTATTCTGCTTTGTAGTATAACTTGAAGTCTGGGGTTATGATACCATCTGCTTTGCTTTTGTTGTTCAGAATTGCCCTGGCTATGGGGTCTCCTCTGGTTCCATATAAACTTTGAGTTGTTTTTTCTAGTTGGTATTATTAATTGGAACTCAAAAACAACAAATGCTTGTGAGGTTGTAAGGAAAAAAGGAATCATACACTGTGATGCAAGTGAGTACCTTCACTAAGAAAATAAATATGGAGATTCCTCAAAAACTAAAAATAAATTCCATTCGACCTAGCTAGACCTCTTCTGGGTACACCTTCCAGAAAAAGTTAAGTCATCAAATTACAGAGATATACGCAAACCCACATTTATAGCAGTACAATTCACAATAGCTGAATTACGAAAGCAGCATATATGCCCATCAACAGAATGGATAAAGAGAGTGTGATCTGTACACATAATGGAGCACTATTCAGCCACAACAAAGGATAAATTCCAGTCATTTACAGGAAAATAAGTGGATCTTGAGGCCATAATGCTAAGTGAAATAAATCAAATACAGAGCATTAAATATAGTATGCTTTCTCTAATATAAGAAACCCAAAATATTAAAAATTTAAGGAGCAAATTAAAAATAGATGGTAAGAAATAGGAAGGTAAACTGTGGAGATTAGAAGGGGATGTGGGGAAAGTGGGAGAAGAGAAGATGGAGGAAGGAGTGAAAATGAGTGGGATACCATTTCCCCAAAATAAATGTAATTATATATCACAAGCATATACTAATAAAAAGCATATGCTTTACACTAATACAAAAAAAAAAAAAAAAAGGAATGGTCACATACAAACAAGACTGCAAGCCAGGCATGTGGCATGTGCCTATAATTCCAGCATTCAAGAGGCTGAAGCAGGAGGATTACTGTGAGTTCAACGACAGTCTGAACTACATAGTGGGACCCTGTTTCAAAAAATATTTAAAAATGCAGAACATAATAAATAGAGTTAAAAAAAAAAAAACATATCTCCTAACAACACAACTTGCTGATGAGGCTGTGAGGAATCAATCAGTGCCTTAATACAATATATTAATATATAAGCACTATGGGTGGAAATGTAGTAAAATCTATTAAAATTATATAAGCATCTTTCTTCTCAAGAATCACTCCCAGAGGGGCTGGAGATTTAGCTCAGTAGTTCCAGCGCCTGCCTTACAAGCGCAAGGGCTGGAGTTCTACCCCCGGTACTTAAAAAAAAAAATCCCTTCCAAAGGTAACTATTAAAAATACAAAAGATAGCTGGCATAATGGTGCATGCCCATAACTATTCAGAAAGCTAAGGGAGAAGGAGCACAATTTTGAGCAAGCTTCGACTACACAGAGAAAAGAGACCTGGTCTCAAAAATAAAATATAAAAAAAAAAAAAAGAAAAACCAAAAAAGCATAAAAGACACATGCACAAAACAATTCACTGTACCAGGGCACCCAAATGTCCAAAAATAAGAAACTGGTTAAATCAACTATGATATATCTACAAAATAAATCAGGATTTCTCCATACAGTGGACTCGTAGGACTTAAAATCTCAATTCATTTGCAAGAGCTGGTTGTAACTCAAGTTGGTCCACTGAAGGCTCCAGCTCCTGTACAAAGCCTACAAAGTCTCTCTCCTGTATAAATGTAGATATCAGTATCCTTAAAAGAGACACTGGCCCAGGATTTCTCAATTAACCCCACACAGGAAAGGATGTTGTAACATTTCTTCCAGAACTCTTTAAGCATTAAATCTGTATCTGAAATCATCTGGAAGCACAAGCAGCTGGCATTAGGGTCATAACTCAAGATTCTGTTCGTAAGTTAAAACTAAATTTCCAGTCATAATCCAAGTTGTATGTCAGGCCAGTCATACCTCAAGGGTCCACTATATTTAAATGTAGAAATAACTCTCAGTATATGTGGTTAAAGTGAAAAAACCAGAGTATGTATATAGATTACATTATCATTTCCCTATCAAAAAGAAGATCAGGATACATGTAAGATACAGAGGTAGACGTGTATGGAAGAACAATTTTTATCTATAAAGAAGGAAAAAATAAGGTAGAGGAATGACAGAAGCCAGACTTCCTGGACTATTATCTTGCATTTTCTAAGGTTTTGATAACCATGGACTACTTCATAAAATTTAAAAATTAATTTTCAAAAGAGCAACTTCTTTAAATTAAAAATGAATTATACAGTGGCATACTCAAAAAAGAATTATTTCAAGTAACTTCAAAACACAGGAATTGTAGATCTGTAATGTGATATTCCATAAACACAAGTAGAACTACCTAAACAAGAAACAGCTATTTTTAGGAATCATACTGATGGTGCTACTACTGCTCTTCTGAATCTGCTATAGATGTAATATGGGGATACGGTGTTACCCTGTGTCACATCAGGACAAGAAAATGAGAAGCAGATGTTATTCTCAAAAAATTCATTTAAAAAAAATCTGTAGTCCTGAATCTGTAATAGAATATAAAACATAAACACATTATAACTTTCAAAATTCCTTTTATTAAGCTACAAATACTGAACTGTCCCACAATGATGTCACATGTATTAGCAATAGTACCAACAGGACTTAAACTCTCATTTCTTTTTGTTTTGGTTTTTTGAGACAGGGTCTCACTATGTAGTTGAGACTGACCTGGAACTCACTATGTAGCCCAGGCTGGTCTCAAACTCACAGCAATCCTCCTGCCTCAGCCTCCCAAGTGCTGGGATTACAGGCGTGTGCCCCACGCCCGGCAAACTCTCATTTCTTAATGCTATTCCCATTAAAAGGAATCAGGACTCTTGGAGAAATGACCAAAATGAAGTCTGGGGCAAAACAACATGGCCCTGAACCTTTTGTCATACCATATCTCAAAGGAATTACAAAGATTACTGGATTGTTCAGAAAGACTCAAGGCCAGAAAAGGCTCCCAGTGTTAAAAGGGACAATTTAGGCATTAATGATGGGACTACTAAAAATGTTTGAGTTGAAACACAAATATGTAAATCCTCGAGTTTATAATGCTTAAAAAAAAAACTCAATTTGTCACCTTTGGAAGACATCAGTGTATCTATTCTTTATTTTGAACACTATTTAACATGAAAGAATACATGCATTTATGTTGCCTTTCGTAAATAAATGCAACATTTGAGTACCAAAAATATAGATAAATTCCTCTATTAAGTATTCAGCCAACAAGTGAAGACAGATGACAGTTTATCATCATCACTGATTATCAATTATCAGTAGCTACAAACATCATTTTTAAAAAGCCAGGAGAATACATCAATCTAACAAAATAGTCCTCTCAAAAAATAAAAAAGGTTTAACTGGAATCTAATCAGCCTCTAGATTCAACCATAACTCTGAGAAAATAAAGAGAACTATTGAATTTTGTGTTAGAGATATAAATATACTCTTGTTGGGAGATGGGGTCTGGTTGGAGGCAGTTCGTTGAGGGTGTGACCTGGAAGGGTTTAATCTTGTCCCTGGCTCCTCTTTCCCTTCTCTGCTTCCTGGATATCATGGCATGACCTGCTTTCTTCCTGAAGTCCCCTCCACCGTGCGATTTCTGCCTTGAAGCTTATGAACCATGCAATGAATCCACTAAAACAGTGAGCCAAAATAAACCTCTCCTCTGTTAAGGTGACGCTGTGGGTTATTTTCTCAAAAACAAGAAAGTAACACAGTGACCTAGTTTTCTGATCGATTTATCTATCAATTTATTGATTAAATATTATACTCTTCATCTAACAGTCTAGGTTTGAAAATTTCTTGTATACTCTAATTCTTGGCCTTCGGACTTTTACTCCCTTAAAACTTTCTAAGTGGTTGGTAGTTATATACAAGAAAAGCTAGCTAGACATGGTGGCACACACCTGTAATCCCAGCACTTGGGAGGCCGAGGGAAGAGGATCACAGCAAATTTGACACCAGCCTGGACTACATTAGTGAGTTCAGGGCCAGCCTAAGCTACCCAGTGAGACCCTGTCTCAAAAAAAAAAAAAAAAATCTCTGCAGTTTTACACACTATCTTGACTATCCTGTTTCCAGTATTTTTTTCAGTTGATTCTCCTGGATTTTCAATGAAAAATGATGGTTTTGCTTCTTCCAACACCTGTGCCTCTTATTTTCTTACACCATTACATTGGCTAATTAAACAATGTTTAATAATGGCAGGGATGGTGTGGTTTCTCATCTTTTTTTCTGATTTTACTGAGAATGCTTCTACTGTTTTATTATATGATGCTGCCGATTGGTTTGAGAGATATTTACTGTTACAAAGGCATTTATTCCTATAAAGTTGAATTTAATTGGCAATATTCAGGTTTTTTATATTTACATCAGAAGCATTTTCAGCATCTATTGAAATGATCTATGGTGTCCTCTATACTTTTTACTCACATAATAAAATATAAATATGACTATTAGGCTTACTAATACCAACTTTCTTTATATTCCTGGAATTACCCACATTTGCCACAATATATTCTTATTTTTCTATGGTAAATTATCTTTTGTGCCAACATTTCAATTATACAAGTATCACATATTCGGAAGAATTTTCTTAGCTTTCTTTTGGGGAAATAACTCTTACAAGGTTTTACCATTTATATTATAGCTATCCTGGCTTTTAAAACCAGTACTTTTAAATCCCATTTTTTGAACAATTAAAATTCTTGGTTTCTTATAGATTTTAACTGAAATATCTCCCTCCAGACCTAACTTTTACTGGTGTTTTCATGAGAGGGAATTATAATTACAGCCGATTAGGTTTTATTTTCCCTCCCAAATTTATTTGTATCATCTTTTTAAAAAAAGTTTTTAAATATATTTGTGCAGGCTCATCTAAAAAATACTCAAGTATACTTATGCAAAAGATATATAAACAAGAAGAAGACAAAAGTCAGACTTAAAGGCATAAGGGAAATTAAATTCTAGGGGTGAAAGGGATATAAATGGGTAGAGTGATGTCACAATATAAAGGGGTACACATTTCTCAAACTTTGTATACTTAATAATACTTTCATTTGCCCTTATTTATATAAAAATTGGGCTGGCTAGGGGATTCTTTAGTTACATTCCTTTTTCCAGTAAAATTTACAGCTGTTCAATCAATCAACTTCAGAAAATTTACATGGCTGACAAGTCAACCTCATTTTGTACTGCACATGATGTTTTTTCTTGATCTCCATGAAATTTCTATGATTTCTGAAAATTCAAATTCTTCAGTATACTTCGCTAAAATATGAGTTTTGATCTACAGATTTTTCATTCATTCCAAATGGTTATTGTATATGTGCTTATGAAGCCAGCAATATTTTAATGTTTTCATTTCCCATTATTCTTGTCTTCTCCTGAGAAATTAGTTTTTCATTATCTGCAATTCACTCTCTTTAACTGCCTTCCAATTGCTTGATCACTTCTCCACATTCTCTGCAAATTCATCTTGCCTAAATTTTAGTTTGATTCCATCTTCTATACTGCTTATTCTGCTCCTTGCTACTTACAATGAATTATATTCTATAAAGCAAATACGTTTCTGCTCTTCTTTAGTTCCTTTATACATTATTATTATTTTTATATACCCTCCCACACCCACAGGACATTTATTGCTTAACGTTCTTGGCAGTTTAGAGCAACTAAGATTTTTCGTGGGCCGGGGATTTAGCTCAGTGGTTCCAGTGCCTGCCTCGTAAGCGCAAGGACCCAAGTTTAATCCCCAGTACCCCACCAGCAAAAAGTTTTTTTCCTAGAAAAATTCAATTTTCTAAATAGCACTTATCAACTTCCTTTTTTTTTTGTTTTTTTTTTTTTGAGACAGGGTCTCACTATGTAATTGAGACTGACCTGAACTCACTATGTAGCCCAGGCTGGTCTCAAACTCAAGTGATCCTCCTGCCTCAGCCTCTGGAGTGCTGGGATTACAGGCATGCGCCACCACGCCCAGGCTACCAATTATCTTTTTAAAGTATTTACACATGTTAATTTGCTCATTTGCAATGTTTTTTTTTTCTTATACTCCATTTCTTATATTCTTCAAATAAAAATTATCTGGCTATGTCATTTAAACAAAAGTATAGGTAGTATCTCCCTGAATACTAAACATTAAACATTTCTTTTAAAAAATTAATATTAAAGGTCCCAACTCAGGCCATAGTTACTTAATCAGCAGACTAAGTAGCACAAGGTAGGAAGTTAGGATTTAGCAAGGTAAATTCTCATCTCTGTGGAACTTCTCTCCAAGTCTGTTAAAAGTGCGATGAGGAGCTGGGAATTTAGCTCAGTGGTTCCACTGCCTGCCTCGAGAGCGCAAGGTCCTGAGTTCAATCCCCAGTGCAAATTAAAAAAAAAAAACACGTTATGAGGATGAGAACTAGTTGCCCTGAGGGTATAGATAAATCATATGCTATAAAGAACACTTGCTTTTCCCACCTTTGCCTACTTGGGTGTAAACCACATCCCGGAGAAATAAGCTGAGTCAGAAGGGAACTCTAAAATTCACCATCATTTTGTTCAGTGGGTTAGCACATAATTTTTTCTGTAACGTCAAGCCAATAAAAAAAAATTTCCTTCATAATTCTCCTCTTTCTTCACCTTTATGCTGTTCTTTCTAGTAAGGAAAACGAGCTTTCACAGAAAAAAATGAAATAAACACAAAGCTTCAGTTACAGTTGAAATTAGGCTTTCCCCATTTGTCTCAAAACCTGTCCATACCTTAATCCCTTCCCTTTAAATTAACAAATACTAGGGCGCTTACTATACACACCTGATTTGACAAGATGCATCAATTGCCAATGTTCACACATTCAATTCAGTCTAAATGTATACCCAATGCCAATTCTGCCTATTTTGTGGTACCTTATATATAGGTAAGTGTTGGTCAGCTTTCTCGTTACTGGGACAAAATACCTGATACCCACAACTTACAGGAGGAGAGGTTTATTTAGCTCACAGTTTCAGAGGTTTCAGTGTATCACTGACTGGCTCCAAAGCAGAAACATCATGGTAGAAGGGTACAGTGAAGTAAAGTTGCTCCCTTCATGATGGCTGGGAAGCAGAGCACAGGGGCTGAGCACCAGTGAGAACTATAACATCCACAGACACAATCCCATCGAACTAGGCCCATCTTCCAAAAGCAAACTCAGTTATGAACATCTTTAGATTAATTCACTGATGAGTATAGCATCCCCATGATTTAATCACTCTTCATGAGTCCCTTAACTCAGACAAGCTATCAATTAAGATTAACTGGCACAGATATATTTTTATTTTGTTGAATCTCAGGGACAATAAATGAATAAATTTCCACACATTCTATAACTTTCCCTCAAAATCAATTCACTCAATTTAATAATTCAAAACATAATATGTACATATATATTTTATTTAGGGGATATACTATGAGTTATTTTAAGAATAGGGTATGCAAAGTATAGTATTCAATGTAACAGCAAATATTCAATATCATTTAATTCTGAGAGACAACTGAAAAATACTCCACATGTAAATCAAATTATGTAAGCACTTCAATTCCACATTAAAGCAACAGACTTTTAAATGCCAACCTTTCAACTTTGCCCTCATAGTCCTACAAATATATTGATGTTTCTTTAAAATAAAGGGTATTAGGAAAGACAATCTAAAATGAAAATATAAACAAATGTGTCTAATAAAACTTGTTTAAAGTGCCAACTAAGCTATTATAAATTGTAAATAACCTTCATACCTGTCTCTAAGCATGGACAGATATGTTACATACATACACACACATGTATCCATATTTATTTACCCACAAGCGTATGGTAATTTACAGATTAGGGGTTTTTTTTCCTCATTGAGTTTATTGGTACATTTTAGGTATACAGTACAGTTACATTCATTATTGGGATCATGTACGTTTACACGACAGGTCTTGGTTCTCATTTTTTCCCCTTGTCCCTGCCCTCCCTTGGTGCAGCAGTAATTGTCTCCAGGAAAAGGAATATGGTTGGGATGCATTCAGCGGCAAATTTTCTCTTTACCCTATGTACTTTGGCACTCTAGATTATTTTTTACAATGAGAATACATTATATTATTGCATAATTTAAAAATAAATAAGTTAAATTTTTAAAAAGTTATTATAAATTGTGCTGTTATAAACACTGGTATAATACAAGCTACAGTATGATGTCTTAAGTTCTTTGGGGAAGATACCTACAAGAGAGATAGATGGGTCATATGGAATTTCTGATTTTAATTCTTTGAGAAAGCTCCATACTGATTGCCATAATGGTTGGAATTACTGAAATGGACATTTCCACCAACAGTACATACATACCAATGTTCACAACAACGCAATAATACCTAAATCCTGGAAGCAGCCTGTATACCCAACAGGCAACTGGATAAACAGTGTGGTATCTATAAAAAATGGAGTATTACTCAGTTATAAAGAACAGACTGGAGAAATGTGTAGGAAAATGGATGCACGTGGAAAATGTAACATTTAGTATAATAAACCATAAGCTATATACCATATGGTATCTCTCATTTGAAAAAAGCAAAGTACAGACAAAAAGATTAATAAAGAGTGGATAGGCTGGGCGTGGTGGCGCACACCTGTAATCCAAGCACTTGGGAGGCTGAGGCAGGAGGATCGCTGCAAGTGTGAGACCAGCCTGGGCTACATAGTGAGTTCCAGGTCAGTCTCAACTACATAGTGAGACCCTGTCTCAAAAAACCAAACAGTGGATAGAAGGAGGCAGGGACATGGATATCTTGCAAATGGGAAGAGGTCCAAGGGACTAAGAGTGAGGGCTAAGGGGGAAGGGAAGAGGAAGTAAGTAAAACAAAGATATGCCATGTACAGGAACCTAATAATCTCAATTAATGTAAACATTACATGCCATAAACATGACCTAAGATGAATAATATCAACAAGAATGGAAACGAGGAAAAGTGAATGGGGGGATTAAAAAAAAACACAAGTTGCATCATATCATGTACTTGTCCCCATCCCCCAAGATGATTATAAATTGCATGTACTGCAAACATGTACTCATGAAATACCGTATTTTTTAAAAACTCCAATTATGAAATCAACTGTGCCACACAGATAGTTTTGACCTAGAAACATGTGCTGCTCTGGGAACATACTGTATTCCGTGGATATTCAGTACATGGATATAGTTATATACCGTGTGTGTGTGTGTGTGTGTGTGTGTGTGTGTGTGTGTGTGTGTGCGTGCGCGCGCGCGCAGCCAAACTTATCTAATCTGACTGGGAAAGCTACAGCACTATTTCATGAGAAAGTTATGCTCTGAATTCAGTCTAACATATCAGTTCCACACAATAACTTTCTACTCTTGCAATACTAATGACTGCTACAAAACTCTGGTATGTTTCACATACCATTTAAGTAATACCTTTGTTCTATTTATCAGTAGTTTTTAGAATCAGTTCACATGTAAAGAAAATTCTACCTAACTTGAAGAGCTAGTTTTGTTCACCCTCTTTTTCAGAGGAAAAGGAGCCACCGGTTGCTCTGTATAAACAAGCATACTAAGCCAAATAAAACTAATGAGATGAACAGCTAAGTTAGAAGTGATGAAATAAAAGTAAGATCAACATCCTATGACTATGGCATCATCTGATGGGTGGCATGACCACCCATCAGATCTTTTCTGCAAACATAGGAATGAAAGATACATATCAAGAAGCAGGCAATAACACGTAACAAATGATGAGTTATTCCACTGATATCATGGGACTTTGAAATAATGATCAATAGCTGTTACCTCTAAACAGCAGCTCAACTTCCACTTACTGGAAATATGGGAATAGAGAAAAGATGTATTTCTGTTAAGACAAGTATTCCATGATCTCTTACTTCCCTTTGTCAAGTAAAGCATTATTTCTAAAAACTGGTCTAGTATCCTTAACCACCCAAACAAGTAAATAAAGAGTATTGTGAATAGTCCTACTGAGTTACTTTGAAATTTCTCACTGTATCTTAAATACATGTAAATTGTTTATTCTGTGCCACTATATACCAAGATTGTCTCCATCAAAATCTTTAAGCAAAATAATAATTCAGAAAACTATGACGTGTTTATCCTCGCTATCACCAATCTTCTGAATTAGTGCTACTATTAGGAAAGGAGAATCTACCTTGAACAATAGAGAATTAACATAACCCAGACAGTTTTTCCTCAAAACTTAAGATTCCAATAGTACATCACTCAAGAAACAGTATGTGGAAAAAAAAAAGAAAGAAAGAAAGAAAGAAAGAGTATGTGTCCAAAGTACTTATCAGAGTAAGCTCAACTCACGATCTGATGTGTGGGAAATCCTCTTCAATTTTGCTTCCTGTGTTTTTGAATATTTGTAGTGCAGCTTCTGCTACTTTTTCATCATCCATTTTCAGACAAGCCAGAAGCGATTCAAATGTTTCAGCAGAATGAAATGAGATAGGGTGTGTAAATGAAAGCACCTACAAAGTAAGTCATAAAATTTACTTGTAAAACCTTTTCATCTTTATAATAAAAATGTTAAATATTACATTTAGAAATATTTCAAATCAATTTTTAAATTAACAAAAACTGAGCAGCGCCAGGGATTTAGCTCAGCGGTTCGGTGGCCTGCCTTGCAAGTGCAAGGACCCAAGTTCAATCCCCAGTACAAAAAAATAAATAAATAACTTAGTAGCTTATGTATAAAATTTTTTAATTACATATATGAAAGAAATATTTATGTAAAATTTCAGGATAAAAAAAAATCACATTTCTTCCAAAACTAAATCTCATGTTGATATAATTCTAACCAAAATAAATGGATTTTGATTACTATTTAAGGGTTTGGAGGAGGGAGTAGGAGGAAAGGGGACATGAAAACAGAATTTTTTACAATGTCTCTATTCTTCTAAGTAAAAGTCATTAGAAAAGTGATGCTAAAAACATTGTTTTGACAATAAGTAAACTAAAGGGGTGAAATACCAGACAGTAAAAGATACTATAAAGTTACAATAGCTAAATCAGCATGGCAATAATTTTGGAAGAATCATAAAGAAGAACAAGTAAATCAACCAATAGATTCTAGCATATATAAAAGCCTAGACTACATAGGCAATAAATTATAAAGAAGGCAACAGCAAATAAATGAATAATCCTGAAACAACTATTTAGCTATTGAAAGAAAATCAAGTTAGATATAAACACTATCAAAATAAAATTCACATGGTGTTTAAGATTTTTAAAATCAAAAACAATAGGGGCCGGGGATTTAGCTCAGCGGTTCTGTGGCCTGCCTTGTAAATGCAAGGACCTGAGTTTGATCCCCGGTACCAAAAAACAAAACAAAACAAAACAAAAACCCAATAAAACCCCTTTAAATATAATTGTTTCAAGCATTAGGCAATAGGATTCAAATGTGGAATGTTAAAAAAAACAGAAAAATATACTCTTGTATAAAGTCATATTTATAATTTATAAGTCTTAAACAATATATTATTTAGATTAACAAAAACATAGTAACAACAAATAGCAAGAGGATTAATAAGTCAAAATTTACAACAATTATTGGGGGACCCTGGAGCGGGGTAAAACCACTCAGGGAACTTCCACAGTAGTTTTAACACTTAATGATTTACAGTCTACTCATTTTTTTACTGGTATTCATTTTGTTACTATACTTATAATTTATGTATAAGAGAATGTATTCTTATTTGCCAAATATTTCCATGAAAAAACAAAATAAAAGGCTCATTAAATGTTTTTTTTTTTTTTAATACAAAAGACTGAGATGTCAGCAGATATACGAACAAAGGCTTAATACAATGAATTCACCATAGGGAAAACACAAACAATTGACACATGAAAAGTGTATTTCACTGGTTATAACTGTGTAATATAAACATCAATTTTTGCCAATCAGATTAGCAAATTTTTTAAAATTCACAATATTCATGCTTATAAAAATGAGGGAAAGCCAGGCATGGTGGTGCATGCCTGTAATCCCAGCACTCAAGAGGCTGAGGCGGGAGGATCACTCTGAGTTGAAGACCAGCCTGGACTACAGAGTGAGTTCCAGGTCAGTCTCATACATACACAGTGAGATCCTGCCTCAAAAAAACAAAAAACAAAACAAAACAAAATGAGGGAAATGGGTACCTTCATCCATTATTGATGGAATTACACATTTTTTCCATAAAAATTTCCAATTTTTCCATAAAAGGATATGGGGAGGATAGATTTAGGTAAGAATGAGATAGAGATAGAGATACAGATCTAGATATAGAGTTATCTCCAAGAAGTTTAAAGTCATCATTCTCTTCAACCCAGTAATACCTTCCCACTTTTCAAATAAATATTACCAAGAAATACATACACAGAAATACTTTAGTACTGTTTATATGAATAACTGAAAAATTTAAATATCCAACAATATGAAAACAGTAGCAATATGATACTGCAAAGGTGGACTAATAACCAATTCAAAAAAATGCTTGTTATTTTTACAATGAGTCAGGCACTGTGCTAAGAAATTATATGCATGATTTAATTTAGTCCTCTGTGATATATACATTATTTTCTCCATTATAAAGAGGTAGAAGCAAATAGTATATCCAAACACATATTACTATTAATGTACTAGTACATGACTTTAGCTAGCAAACAACAGCCAAAAATCAGAACCACTCATAAACACTTTTTTAAAAACATTGTGTTAAAAATCACTGGGAATTGGGAAGCTGGGCATAGTGGTACATGCCTCTACTTCCAGCACTGAGGAGGCTGAGGCAGGAAGATCACCACCAATTCATAACCAGGGGCTACATGATGAGACATTGTCTCAGAAAAAAAACAAAACAAAATTAAAAGCCAGTGGGAAAAAATGCTTATGCTAGCTGGGTATGGTGGCAGAGCTGACAATTCCAGAACTCTGGGAGGCTAAAAGGAAGATCACAAGCTTGATTTCAGGCTGGACAATTTAGAACTTATCTAAAACAACTAAAAATAAAAATATAGCTCAGCATGAACACTTTAGGTTCAACCCCTAGTACCACACCCTGCCCCAAAAAAGACATATTTTAAAATTAAATGATACACAAAACTGTATTTTTTAAAGATTAGAAGAAAACCAAAAAACTAATGTTTATGAAGGGCTTTGTTAATGTTTTCTGGGTTTTTTTAAAGCACTTTATTTTGCTCTTTGTGGTTTGCGTTTCTCATATAAAATAAACTGACATTTAAGTTTGACTCACTAATACCTTAAATTATACTTTTGCTCTAACTTAACTGATACTAAGCTGAATAATAGAATGTAAACCTGAAAATAGTGAGTGCATTCCTTTTTATTTCTTTATTTTGAGGTGCTAGGGATCAAACCGAGGATCTTGCCCATGCTAAGCAAGCTATAATCTCAGTCCATGCATTTTGTAAATTACCTACAACAACTGAAAAATAATCACCTTCAGTTATGTAAATTCAAGAAGCAAACTTTAGGAATAAATAATATAAACTTACATGTTTAACAGTTACCTAATTAATTTTAAATAGATATTTACCTTAAGCAGTTCAAGACCTGCCCGGATAGCTTGATCAGTTGGAACACCCTCATCTTCATCATCTGCTGTTCCATCTATTGATTTGTTCACTTGCTTAATAAGTGCACTAAAATATAACAGGTAAAATTATTATTTTACAGTCAATTTATTAGCAATATCAAAGACAAATTCCTTTGTATATACACATCACATACAAATATACCATAGCTCTTTCCCAAAAATTATAAAATAACAAATAACTAATAAAATACTTTGAGCCTCTTTTTAGTTGTTCTCCTTTATCCATTCAAATGCAGTCAAAATGATGTTTAATTTTCTTTTTAATTAATTCTATCTATATTTTTCTTAATGTTTTTTCCCAAACACATGAATGACTGATTATATTTTAATTACCTAACATTCATCATTAATGCAATTAGTAGAGGATATTTACTGAAATAAAGGTAAAAAGACAACATTAAGCATTTTCAAATTATTTATCACACATTCGAATGTCTCAGGCACAGCTGTTAAGAGCCAGAAATGCCAAGCCTACTAGTAATAAAAGTACAAAAACATTAGAAAAACAACAGCCAACAGATGAAAAAGTGAACTCAGTTTCAAGCTTCCTTCTAAAAACAAAAGCTATGAATCTTTAAAATAAATAACTGAGGCCAGGGATTTAGCTCAGTGGTTCCGCCACCTGCTTCACAAGTGCAAGGTCCCAAGTTCGATCCCCAGCACCATAAATAAATAGATAGATAGATAGATAGATAGATAGATAGATAGATAGATAGCTGAAATGCACTGAAAATTATCTAAAATAATCACTAAAACTCATGGATTTTGTTTTTAAAAAAAACAGAAAGTCTATAAAAATAAAAAATACTATTTCTATGCCAAGTTCCTTAAAATACTTCTACAGAAAAAATATATACTCAATTTTTTCCTCTTTATTTGTTTTTTGTTTCTGCAGTACTGGATATTCAACTCAGGGCCTTAAACAAGGCAGGTGCTCTACCACTGAGCTACATTCCCAGATCTTTATTTTTTCATTGTTGAAACAGGGTTTCACTATGTTGCCTAGTCAGGCCTCAAGTTTGCAATCCTTCTATCTCAACCTTCTGAGTAGCTGAGATTATAGGCATGTGCCACAAAAACAACCTGTATCCAAATTTAATGTCAAATTAGGAGTCAAGTGCATCTGTCTCTCTTATAAGCACCACTGAAATTTTATCTTCAAGTGTATTTCTGAGATTGTTTTCTCTTTTTTCATAATTTTCCCTAATTAATTCATTATCATATCCTAAACTACCCCCAGTAAAATCTTCCCAATATTCTCTTCCCATATTTTCAGCAGTACTAAAATTTTTCACCTAAATAAAAGTACCACAAGAATGAAAAATAGTACATATCCAAAGATAAAAATTTTAATTTTTTTTCCATGCTAAGTGTATGATGCTCTTAGTCTAGTGAAGGAAGGCCATAAATAAGTGAACAAACATGTTTTAAAAAAAAAAGTCATCAGAGAACAATATGGACTATGACAAGGATAGGGATTTAGCTCAGTGGTGCCACCGCCTGCCTCACAAGTGCAAGGTCCTGAGTTCAATCCCCGGTAACAAAAAAAAAAAGACCATGACAAAAACTGAAGTTCCTTAGATAGAACAACTGGGAAAAGTAATTGCTGTTTCTGAAGTACAATTTAGCCATTAACTAAAGAACAGATACAACATTCAAAATAAAACACTACGAAAAACATCAGCCTGAAATACTAAAAGTTTCAACTATTAAAACAAAATCCCTAAAAATTCAGAGAGGTGACACCAACATAATGCTCAAAAAGCAATAGTGCATTCCTGTATTAGCCGAAGACACCTAAAATGCAAAAAGGGAGAAAATTACAATGACAAGTCAACATATACAAGATACTAGAAATAAAAATTTATAATGCACAGAATCTGTATGTCACCCCATGTGAGGAAAGATGCAATAAATGCATTCATTCTATGACTCACCAGGAAGAATTAATGTTTGAAAACAACCAATAAATTTTAAGGAAAGCAGGATAAATGAACATCCCCTATGAGATTTTTTAAAAGTATAAAAAAACGGTAAGAAGCAGAGACCAAAAATAAAATCCAATAAAGGCCCACACTACATAAGAAGTTATTATTTAATAACAAAACATCTCACCAGGCACAGTAATATACACCAGTAATACCAGCACTTGGGAGGCTGAGGCAAGAAGATTGTTGCAAGTTTAAGGCCAGTCTGGGCTAGAGTGAGTTCAAGGCCAGCCTAAGCTACAGTCTCAAAAAAAGGGAAACATCTCAATTAAATTCAATTCAAATGGAAACAAATTGATTTTTCAACAAATGAAGTTGATATAACTAGCTATGATGTGCCTTGAAAAAAGGTTGGATCTCTATGTCTATCTTACACTAAATTTCCAGACCAAATGCAAATTTAAATGTTAAAAAGCAGTTACCTAAGAGGATGATAAAAGCCAAAACTGAAAAGGATATAATGAACAGAATTATAGAATTTAATTTATATTAATGTTAAACACAGATTTGAAAGGCAAATAAACTGGCTTGATAGCCTTAACCTACAAAGTGCTCTTATTGCCAATTAGAAAAAGAACTCCTCAGAGGCCCTCATAGGAAAATAGTAGCCATTCATTCCTTAACAAGATGCAATTAGCCAAGAAGTATTTTGGGATAAAGTTTTACCTTATTAATAACTTCCACTTTTAATTTTAAAAAAGAGTAACATCACTCATTTTCATTTATAAAATACAAAGACTGAAAAGACAAAAAGGTACTGTCAGACACTTGTCAGGTGTAGAGTCAGCTGAAATGGACTGACTGGTACAAGGGACTAAAAGCAGAATCTTTCTTGAAGCTATTTGTATAAAATGGCTCTGTAAACACTTCCTAGAGTTTCACTTGACATCGTTGTAATGATAGGTCCTAGTCTCAAGAGTAAGTAATTAGTTATAAATTGAAAAACTATTAGATTCCTCTAGACATATTTTAAGCACTAATTATTAAATATTACTCTTATGTTCTAACCCACCTTCTAGAGATCACTATGATCTCCCAACTGCTAAAGATAAAGGCCTGTTCTTAGTCCTTATCCATTACTCTGAAAACTTCTGATTTATTCTAAGTTTTAAAATTGCCATAATCTGGTCTTCTTATAGTTCTATAACTGCTCTCTTGTAAAAACAGGTCCATGAGTTTGTCTATAATCTTTTTGCTTTTTCTATATAATCTCAGCATTCCAATCCATTCCCAGATTAATATTAAACTCAATATTCTTTGACTTTAAAGAAATTTATTTGCCATGTCCAAGTAAGAAAGATAGCCTTCCTCATCTCCTTCAAAAACAGATCTCGTCATTGTTCTAGGTATCAGCATGCTCTTGATTATTTGGGTTTGAACTCTCATATATCTAACTCTGCCTCTTATTTCCTATAAGCAGTAGAATGGGTACAAAATTTTTTTTTCTCAGCACTCCTGTAAGTTCAAGACCAGCCTGAACAGCATATCTAGATCCTATCTCAAAAATAAACAAACATTTTGACAGATTTATACATGTATGTAATATACTTTGGTCATTTTTACCTTCCCCTTAATTTTATATTTCTTGGGATGATTTCAATGCATTCAATATATTCATATATATATATTGGTACCAGGGATCAAACTCAGGTCCTTGCGCTTGCAAGGCAGGCAGCAGAACCACTGAGCTAAATCCCCAGCCCAAATGGGCAATATCTTTGGTTGCTGTTTTAAAACCTCCCTCAGATACATTTTTTCCTTTCTATCCCACTATCATCTGTAGACAATCACAGTAACATCTTAACAGTCTCTCTCTTTTACTTCCCTCTTCCTATCCATCATCTCAACCATTTCTGGTTCTCAAAAAATCAAAGAATAAAGTAAAAGCTCTAAAGCTGGTACTTAATGGCATTACATAATCTGATCCAATCAGCTTTTCAAAGATCAATTCATATACCTCTCTGCACTGCAATTTAAACAGATGATGTTATGGCTGTGTCTAGATGCCCCCCACCAAAGCGTCATGTGGTCACAGGTGGGACTTTTTTCAGAGGTGGCTGGATTTAGAATGTGTGGTACTGAGATTGATTCAGAGTGCAATGCTAAGATTACAGCGGATCAATCCTGGGTGTGAGTGCTACAGACCCTAAGGGTGGGTAGCTTGGATAGGATATGAGAGACAGAAAGAGAGTCGCTGCTTGTTGCTGGCTGCTTGCTGCTTTACTTCACTACTTTGCAATACCTCTCAGACATGCTACCCTGCCTTGGAGCTGGTCAACTATGGAATGAAACCTCTACAAATTGTGAGTCAAATAAACCTTCCTTCTTTAACTTTGGAAGTTGGGTATTTTGTCTTAGCAACAGGAAAAGTAATGAAGACATATGACAATCATTTTCTAAATTTCCCTATTCTTTCTTATCCAGTGGGCTTGGTATATGCTTATCTCAACACCTAGAATATTCCTTTCTCCATTTCTGTAGAAACAAAAGTCTCACCCATCTTCACTCTTAGGTAAAGTATTACTTCTTGGGGATAGCCTCTTTCAGTTCTCTGAATTCTATCTGCACTTATCTTATGGAACTATAATATAATCTTTTTTTTTTTTTTGGTACTGGGGATTGAACTCGGGTCCTTGCACTTGCAATGCAGGCCACCAAACTGCTGAGCTAAATCCCTGGCCCTATAATATAATCTAATTAAAAATATCTATTCAACTACTAGACAGAAGACAAATAACCAGCAGAAGCCAGGCTTTGTGTTACATGCCTGTAATCCCAGAACTCGAGGCTGAGGCAGGAGGACTGTCACAAATCCAAGGCTAGCCTGGGCTACATACTGAGTTCAAAGCCAGCCTGTATTACACGAGACCTTGTCTCAAAAAAATCCAAAAGAGATGAAGAAAATACTCTTTGCCAATTCCTAACCAATATTATCTTGAATAGCGTATGCACTGAGATTATTTACTGAATAACAAATTTCAGTCTGATTTACATTCTTCATCTTATTGGCCATCTATATTTTATTTTGTTTTTGTTTTTTTAAAACTCAGAACCATTTCTTCAAATGAAAACTGATGCAGGAGCTCAAAGTGACTGGCAGATAATTAAAGTAGGGCCTCTCTATTTGGACCAATATCAGAGGAAAGACCAAAAGCTATACCCTATCTATCCCTTTCCTAACAAAGTCAACTTTACAGTCTAACATACACTCCCAAAGGACATTACTGATGACTAGAAAATTAGTAAAATTTATTAAAACTAATTTAAAATTTTAGGGCAAAGTTTAAAAACAGAAAAAGCTCTTCCAACATTTCATAAAAGGAATGCAGGCATAAAATAATTTTCCAACATCTCACAGTTCATTAGGACAAAAGCTAAAATTCTAAATGAGCTGTTTTATTTTTTTTTCTCATTGAGTTTATTGGTACATTTTAGTTATACAGTACAGTTACATTCATCATTGGGATCTTGTACCTTTACATGACAGGTCTTGGTTGTTATTTTGTTCCCTTACCGCTACCCTCCCTTCACCCCCTCCTCCCTTCTCTATTTACAAATACTTTATTTCTATTTTTTCATTTTCTCAGATTTTTTTCTTTTCCCTTATTTCCTTTGCCCCACCCTTCCCACTTCCTCTACACCTTTAGCCCTTTTCTTCCTATTTCACATTGTCAATTATACCATTACGATCTTAATGTACAATTACAGTTTTTCACACCAGAGAAACTATTTGGTATTTACACGTGTAACTCATTTATTTCACTTAAAGAGTATATCCTCAATATGCATCCATTTTCCTATGCATAACTCTAATTTCTCATTCTTTATGACTGAGGAGTATTCCATTTTATAGAAAAACCACATCTTTATCCAGTCTCCAACTGATGGGCAAATGGGCTGCTTCCAAGTTTTAGCTATTACAAACGAGATTGTTTTAAAAACTAACATTTTCAGTTCTCTCAAGTATCTAAAAATGCACCATATTTTCCCTTGCAACAGTTCCGCCTAGTTTTCCTGAGGTGGTAACTAAAACTTGTTTATATTACATATCCTATCCTACCTGTGCAAGCAAACAAACAAAAAAAAAGAGTTCCTGGTACACTGTAACCATGTAAAAAATAGGCTTTGATTCACAATTTCTCACACAATTTGAACCAGCACTTAAAATAAAAATCAAGAAAAGGTAAATATATTAAGATATACATAGATAAGTGCACGTGTATACATAAGTACCTTTAGATGAGTATATATATATATACACAGATGAGTAGTTAGTTTGGGTGCCTTGCACATAGCAGGTTCCCTACAGTGACTGATCTCCATGGAGGAATGAGTAAATAATAATGAAAACTGAGTATAATTATACATAAATACCTGATAGATTCAGTATC
The DNA here is from genome assembly GCF_012274545.1 of Fukomys damarensis. NCBI lineage: Eukaryota > Metazoa > Chordata > Mammalia > Rodentia > Bathyergidae > Fukomys > Fukomys damarensis. Next base: position 36,383,774 of record NW_022900950.1, on the reverse strand, counting down.
TATGTGCACAGGTGCTATCCTCTCCAAGAGAAACTTGATCATTTCCAAAAAAGGATTTGTAGGCTGTTTAGGGTTTCCCAACTTCTTAGTTATTTCACGCTGTAATACAGATTTTTTGAAATGTTACAAAAATATACTTAATCAAATCACTACATCAAAATGTTAAGAACCTATAAATAATTAAAACCATATAATACTGGCGCTGAAATAAATACAAACTAAACAAGTCAAATTTTAAAACTATTTTAAAAATTGAGCAAATAAGAAATTCAGTATTTCAAGTAAACAGGAAAAGGGTAGATTTTTCAGCTTAACATAATGAAATAACCAGACAGACATTTGAAACAAAGTTAGGTCCCCCATCTAAAATAAGGGGTAAGAGAATAAACTAACTTTAAGAAGCAAAATTATCAAAAGAACCTGTTAAAATTATGTATTCCTGGAGCTCACTCTAAAGAGCCCTCATTTAGGAAACCTTGGGTGGAGTCAAGAATCATCTTTCTCTAAAAGTATCTCAGAAGATACAAGGATAACAGATTAAGAAACACTATAATGAGTATACTGGCTTGCAATAAAATGGTATTTCACAATCAGGACATCAAAGGTAAAAACCATGAAATATATAGTGATAGACTCAGCAGGATAGAAATAAAAGTTAAAATATGTCAATAACATCCTAAACAAAACAAAATGGCAAACTACAGTTGATGCAAAATTATTTCTAATTTGATAGGCAATGTTATATCACAAACTGACAAATAAAATAAATAATAGTCTATAAAAATAGGCAAAGAGGGTCGGGGATTTAGCTCAGCAATTCAGTGCCTGCCTTGCAAGCGCAAAGAGCAGAGTTCAATCCGTGGTACCAAAAAAATAAAAATAAAAATAGGCAAAGATTATAAACAGAAAACTCACCCAAAAAAATGAATGGTTATTAACTCAAGGAGAAAGGAAGGTCACACAACTAGCAGCCAACAAATATAATTCCTATAAAAGTAATTATGCTTTTGTTTTTAATTGGGTTTGTTTCTAGCAATGATACTAACAAATATTATGAATGAAGAAAATGTCCTTAGTTTCTTTAGTATGAAACTAATTGTATTCTGGAGAACAGTTGTTTTACATATAAAGGTTTTCTAAATGCACCATAGCACCATGGTTTATACATATAATTTCAGTATTCTGGAAGGCTGATGCGAGAGGATTGCAAATGAAAAGGGGGGTTACATACACAGGACATGGACTAAGCCAGACCCTGTCTAAAAGAAAAGAGATGGGGACAGTTTGAGCTGGGGATGCAGCTCAGTGCTAAAGTCCTATATTCAATGACCAGTACCACCAAGGAAAAAGACTTAACTTATGAAATTGTACTTCTAAAAATTTATAATAAATAATCAAGACTGTGACCAGATGTGGTGGTGCACACCTGCAAACCTAGCACTCAAGACTGAGCAGTAGGACTGCCATGAGTTTGAAAATACCCTGGACTACATAGTGAGTTCAAGACCAACCTGAACTACAAGTGAGACCCTATCTTAAAACAAAACCACAAAGATCATGTAAAAATGTTTACTTATAAAGATATTATACGGTTTTCTATATTAAATGAATAAGTGGGAGACAAATCTAAATGTATACCAGTGGACTATTCAGTAATTTACAGAACACATACCAAATGGTATGTAGCTATATAGCTATTAAAAATACTACAAAGGATTACATTAAGTAAAATGTACAAAACTGTATGTATAGTATCTATTCATTTTTGAAGGCTAGATCCCTTATTACATTAATAGTAATTGTCTCTATAGAGGAATTGTACCTTATCTGTACTGTTATTGATGTAACGTTTTCTAAATTTTATATAATAAATGTAAATTGCTTTAATTAAAGGGGGAGTCAAATAATTGTTTGAGGTCTTCTTCAGATATTAACTGTTTAATTTCTCTCCTTACCACACAACCTTCAGCCTGCTTGCAGGAGCATGTTGGGCTAACAAGTACTTCTAACTGTTTCCTTATTTTCTCATCATCTTCTAATACTTGTGTGAATTTCTTCATGAAATCCTGAGCCTTGCCAGGGTCTGGCAAATTTCCTTAAAATAAATGAAAATTCAATTAAAAAACAATGTTTTAAATTTCTCAAAAGTAACAATCAATACTTTTTTTTTT
>NW_022900950.1:36368967-36381490 GCF_012274545.1 Fukomys damarensis | reverse complement strand
AATTTTTTTTTTTTTTTTTTTTTTTAGTACCGGGGATTGAACTCGGGTCCTTGCCCTTGCATGGCAGGCCACCGAACCGCTGAGCTAAATCCCTGGCCCCAATTAATATTTTTCATTTCTTTTAATTACCACTGCAATAATCCATATCTATACATAATTTTGTTTAATAAACAAATAACACTCAATTTTTCACAAAAATCTACTTTCTAGAAATATAAAATAAGATCATTATGAACAGATATCTGAAGCAGGAAAAGATTGAATTGGCTATTTCTAAATAACTCATGTTATTTAAAACCATTAAATGTCAACCTACATAATCCAATTTTATTTCTCTTCCCATGAGCTTCTGCATTGTTCTATTCATAACAAAGTACTAATCAATATGTTGTACTTCAAGAAACTATTTTGCTGCATTTCCTAGTTTACTGTTAAAACAATCCAGATATTATTCATATACATGTATATGCTATCTGGCTTCAACATAATACAGTACTGAGTAAGCTCTTTCTGATGTTACTGCTGAATATGTTATATTGAGTAAGAAATGGTAAATATTGGTAGAAGACTTTATATTTCTCACATGTCTATCAAAACATGTATGAGTAATAAAAAGTTGATCCTAGTATCTTTTTTTTCTCTTACTTAACTGCCATTAAACAAACAAAACAGACTAGCCAGGCATGGTGGTGCATACCTATAATCCCAGGACTCTGGGAGGCTGAAGCAGAAGGACTGCAAATTTGAGTACAGCCTGGGAAACTCAGCTAAACCCTGTCTCAAAAAAAGGGGGACAGGAGCAAGGACTGAGGAGATAGCATAGTGTGAAGGCCCTGGATTCAATCCCTAGTACCACATGAGAGGAGCAGGGGTAGATAGACACACAGACTTGGATAACACTAATAGCAGAACTTATAATGAAACTATAAAAAATAGTAGAAAGTGACTGATCTTAAAACATGAATATAGTAAATTTAATCATCCAAGTTCACATTCAACTCCAAAATTCCATTCTAAGTCTTGGCATGACTGAATCACTGAATATAGAATACATAATACATTTATCCTTCTAAATACTTGCTGTATAACATTTTCATATTTCTATAATACAAGAAAAATTATATTGCACATTTTAAAACTACATTATTTTATAACAAATAAACATGGCTGCTTACTAAAAATAAATTGTTCATATATTTGTAAATGATAAGCTTAGGAATGCAAAAAACACCTGTGAGCAAGATGGAAAACCCCAGTGTACCATTTTACAAAATGTGTTCCAAAGATCACCAGCAATTCACTGGAGTTTGGCAGTCTTCAGGAAAAGGTAGTACTATTTAAAACAAAACAAAACAAAACAAACAGCTCCTGGGTTCAATCCTCAATACTTCAAAACGAAGACAATAGCACAAAACAATTACTTTTCATAAATTATCATGATTTGAAAACTAGTTTACTTGGTTCTGAAAGATATTTTGGTTGTAAAAGATCTATTCTTAATTGGGCATGGTAGCACACACCTGTAATCCCAGCACTTGAGAGGCTGAGGCAGGAGGTGTGCTGTGAGTTTGAGGCCAGCCTGACTTACAGAGCAAGATTCTGTCTCAAAAACAAAAACAAAATCTATTCCTGCTAAAACACCCATCGCTTAATCCAAAAATCCAGAACTTAGGTTCTTCAGTGCCTTAGCATTATTTCCATACCTCTCATGCAATATTTACCTTTTCAAATCCATCTCACAATCTCATTACCACCAAGTGGAAGTTCAGTAAACTCATTCCACCTGGTGTCCCTAATTATTTCTGTGTCCCTCTACTATACAATACATAATGACCTTAGAAGTGGGAAGAAAAATAAATGACCATGAAAACGTACTTTTACCTACTTTCTTTTACTGAATAAAAAAGATGTGCCACACATTCCACTTGCATTTACTGCTAAATGCAATTAACATTTTATTTAACATCCCTTAAAGCAAAAATACTTATTAAAGAAATTATTATATAACTAGTAGGTTTAACTTTTATTCTAATTTTGACTCAGTGTGAAATCAGCCTCAGACAGATCTACATTAAGTGAAAGCAATAAAAAAATCAACAACTTACTTTTTACTGTAAGCTTATATACTGATTTATATAAAGTCTCAAAAATAAATTTATAGGATAAATTCTTTCCTCATATAAGATATTAAAGAAAATTTTAAATTCTGGATAATATACAAAGTTGGAACAAAAGAAGAGCTGGCTATCTGTTGTACATCAAGTAAAAACACTCGCTTCCTATTTTATCAGAGCCTAAAACTACATGAGATAATTTAAATGATTCAATTAAAACAAATTTTACAAAGATTTAAAATAACTTACTTGTAATAACCATCACTTTTGAAAATATGGCCTTGACACTGGCATCTGTCTGTAAATCAAACAAAAATGCAGTTAAAATTCCCTGATTAGAATCTACATTAACACTTCAAAAAAAGTAGGTAGGTATAACCTAGTAATGCTCCAAACCCATGACTTTACCAATACTGTATCCTTCTTTTAGTTATTTTTAAACCCTACATAAACTAGCAAAGAAAAGTCAATTTATTTTCAACTGTTACCTCTTACCTTGCCCTGTTTTTCAGCCCTGTTTTGGCAGACCTCAAACTAAAAACTGACTGGTACACATTTTTGGATTGTGGTAGTTATTTTGAGTTTTGTTAGAGCTAAGAAAAAACAGAGTAAGTTTAGAGAGAAAAAAGCTTGTTTGGGCCAGGGTCTGCCAAGTGCAAGGTCCTGAGTTTGATCACTGGTACAACAGCAACAGCAAAAAAGCTTGTTTAAATTTTTAGATTTATCTTTAACAAAAAGCAGACACAAGTTCTGACTGACTAGAGGAGGTAAGGTCACATAAAGTTTACAGGAAAGACAAACGAGAAACACAATTTAAAAGATGTTTCTAAAGTTTCTAGATATGGGTTTACCAGGACAATGCTATTTCAGTGAATAATGTGCTTACCACATTGTACTGCACATAATTCATTCACATACTACACGTAAAGTCATATGTACAGAAGATGATGAAAGTGTACTTACTATGATATTAGAATCTCATTATTATCTTTTACAAAACAAAAAAAATGTTATGAAGCAATTCTAAAATGCTAATTCTAAAATTCTAAAATGCTAAGCTAAATAAAACACTGGGTTACAGGTAACAAATCAAATAAACAATTCTTATGAAGGAGCTGGTAAGAGGCAAAGTATAATAAAGCAGTACAAGAATTAATTTTCAAACACTTCAAGTTTAAAGTATTAAAAAGTGGCAGGGATTTAGCTCAGTGGTTCCACCGCCTGCCTCGCAAGCGTAAGGTCCTGAGTTCAATCCCTGTTACCTAAAAAAAAAGAGGTAGAGTATTAAAAAGTTTTACTTTATGGAACATATAAGATTTCTGTTGCTGTTACATTGGGAAGAAAAGAGGTTGCTCTGGGATAACCTCATATCAAGAATATGATCCACATGAAAAATGTGCACCAACAAAAGTACAACAGCAGAAATTACAAAGTAAGTGTTGATTAACATAGAGCAACTCAATTTAGTTCAGTGAAGTAGAAAGTACTGCTAAAACTTAAAAAGTGACAGACTGAACAATGAAAAAAGCAAAAAAACAAATTAATTGTTAAGTATACTAAGAGTTTTCCTGGTAAATTGGGAGGAAATAGAAACACCCAAAAGTTAAACATGCCTTTGTATGTTTTCAAACTTTAACTCTACCAAATTTGTATAAAGTGAATATTAAACAATCAGGGAAACTAATAACGTTCACAGAATTCCAATTTGGGTACTATCTGCTTCTGTTTTGCTTCCTCTTCAACCCTATCAGGCTTTAAAGAGAATTGCTCCTTTAGAAAGGACGACTCTATACTATAATTCTTTTAAGATCAGCAAAAATAAAATTCCATAAAGTAGAAAGAAATTAAACAATGCATATGAACTGAAACTGTACTTTGGAATTTCACATATGACTAACCTGGAGAATTATAAGACCCTGCCAAGTTTTTATCAACAGGTAAGACAAAGAAGCACAAACTAAATAAAATTAAATGGACAAGAAGAGTCAAAACATGTTTTTTGATGACAATCTCACACATCATTCTTGTCTGAAACATGATCTACACAGATAACATACTACACAGTTATTATAATGACTTCAATTAATGCCTAAAAACAATAATTTTATACATATACGTGTGTGTGTGTAAAAACACCTCGTATTTTTGTCCAGAATAAAGTGCCAAAGCTCTAGTTAACAAAGAAAAACACTTTACTCAGAGATATTGACTGAAATAAACTGATACAATGCATCATAATACTCACTGAAAAATATGTTAATGAAACACATTAATTTAGATGGGGTTAAGGGAAAACATCAGAATCACTAAATTAATTTAAAGTCATGTATTAAAAGGAAAGACATACTTTTTTCTTTCTTTTGAGACAAGATCTAGCTACATAGTCCAGGCTTAGCCTTGAACTCACAGAGACCCTCCTACCTCAGCCACCCAAGTGCTGGGATTACAGGCGTGCGCCACCATTCCTGGTTGGAAAAACATATTCTAAAAGGTCTGAATACTCAATAACCTTTAAAAAAGGTTTGAATTATGTTCAATAAAATATTAAAAGGTTACTGTCAGCCTATAAAACAAAACATTCACCTAGACATAACATTCAATCATGTAAGTAGCACAAAATGCCCTTTTTTTACAACTTTCAAATCACATTTGAATGTCTAAAAAAATAAAGGGTTACTATAAATCACTAAAACAACTGCTGCTAACTTATGAAATTTTTAGGCAATATCATCAATATATGCCTGGGTAAACTTGAAATTTTCTCCACTTACATGAAACAATGTTGCTCTATTAATCCCTACACTGTTTACCTGACAGTGTATGATGGAGAGAGGCTGGGAGGACCACTATGGTCTGAAAAAAAAAAAAGTAATACTATACTGTTTTTCCTGAATGCAATTTAAAATGACCAGGCACATCACTTTTTAGAACAATTATACTGTTTATAAGCCAGCCTACTTACAGCATTCTCAGAGAAAAACAAACCTATAATCACTCTAAATATCCCAAAATAAAACAATGCACTTACTGGATGAACACCACTATTTCATTACAATCAGGACAGACAGGTACTACATTAAAATCACCACAATAATAACTGTAAGTAAAAACATTAAGATACTAAACTATAATGACATGATTACAGAAAATTTCTAAAGCCACAAAAGTATACAAAGGTATTAAGGGGGCATCTTGGTGTGGTAAGATGAAGTATAATTTTATTCTATTTTCTAAATTTTCAATAATGTTGTGTTGTGATTTATTTTAAAGCTACCAAACTTAGTTTTGAGTTCACAGAAGCATATTCCCTTTCCATTAGACATCACCTTTTGCTGCTACCTTTGATAGCTCAGCTGATAAGAGCAAAGGACTGAAGACATCACCTTTTGCAGATATAATACATATCTTATTTTTTTTCTCTCATTGAGTTCTATGGTACTGTATAAGTATATAGTACAGTTATAGTCATCTTTGGGATCTTGTACCTTTACATGACAGGTCTTGGTTCTCATCTTTTCCCCTTGTCCCTGCCCTCCCTTCACCCCCTCCTACCCTCCCCATTTACAAACACTTTATTTCCATTTTTCCATTTTCTCATTTTTTTTTCTTTTCCCTTATTATCTTTCCCCTACCCTTCCCACTTTCCCAACACCTTTAGCCCTTTGCTTCCTATTTCACATTGTCAAATACCTTTAGGATCTTATGTACTATTATAGTTTTTCACACCAGAGAAACTATTCAGTATTTACACATGTGACTTATTTATTTCACTTAGGAGTATATCCTCAATATGTATCCATTTTCATATGAATGAATCTAATTTATCATTCTTTATGGCTGAGTAGTATTCCATTTTATAGAAAAAACACATCTTCTTTATCCACTTTCCAACTGATGGGCAAATGGGCTGTTTCCAAGTTTTAGCTATTACAAACTGTATCACTATAAACACAAGTGTGCACATATCACTGTGATATGATTCTTTTAATTCTTTTGGAAAGATACCCAGCAGAGGGGTAGCATATTTTAAATGCTCTAATAATTTTTTTTTTAAATTACATTTACTTAAATTAGGAAAGAAATGCACATTCAAAACTTGTCAGTGCTGAAAGAATACAGCAGCAATGATAAACAGTAATAAAATACTTACAAACAACATCAAAGGAAAAAAATCTTTAAAATTTAACTTACTTTAGGTTGCTTAATTAAGTCAAGCAAATCCTTTACTTGATGTCGGAGCAGATTTTGACATTTCCACATTTCATTCAATGCTCTGAAAAATTCAGACACACAAAACAGATTTGAAATCCTTCCAGAATATTCACAGTTCAAATTATAAAACATGACAGAGATGAGGTAAAATTCACAGAACTAAACAAATAATAACATATGAGAGCAAAAGAAAGGAATTGAATATAACAGATAATAACAAAGATTGCAGAATCAAAGGAAAGAGATGAAGAGGTTTGTATAAAAATACATTAGATCTATCATTAACTGACACATATTTGTAGGCTATGCGACAGAATTTCACGGCAGAGATTATAAAGTTGACAAATAACTAACAAATGAGGTACTATAGTACGAGGGATGAAATAGAAACAAACACATAAACAGGAGAGATTGGGGATACTTTTCCCCAAAAACAAGTATCTTATTATAAGCTGTTTGGAATTATTTATACTCTAAATAAACATTTTTATATGGTAAAAATCCTGATATCCCAACAGCTAAGTCCAAAAAGAAATTCTCTAGGTACTAGAGAAATTATATTACAAAATATCACAACCATACATTTAAAAATATAAAAAGGACTATTTCCAAAAATAAATATTTTTCAGTTTATTTTCAATTATACTGCAGTTAACATCCATTATATACACATATGAAGCTCTGCCAGATAATAGTAATAAAATTATAGAAATCAGCCCAGGCTTACGATTCTCCTCCCTCTGCCTCCCAGAGTGCTAGGATTAAAGTTTAATGATTTGTTTAAAGAAAAGAAACTAGTTTAATTATGCAAACTTAAAATGTTTTTTTGTAGTAGTCACTTCAAAATTTGTTAACAGTAAAGCAACAGTATTAGGGAATTTTCATCTTAAAATTTAAATTTTACTCTTTTCAAGTTATTAAAGTTACAGTGATATAATTTATAAATGTAAACATTTAAAGCAAAATGACTATTCTCCAGAAGATTATAAAGATCTAAAACCTAAATAAGAGTTACATAATTAAGATAATTTTCAAGGAAAGAGTAGTCATCTGTCAAATTACTTTTGAACTCCAAAGTCATTCTGTCTCCTATATAATTATTGCTTATAACTTTTGAAAAATCTGGATTTTCAAACACGCTTTCACTTCAACAGAAAAATACTTAGTTATTTATCAACTTAAAGATAAAATCTCAAACTATTCTAAAACCCATTATAAACTATTAAAACAGAGCCAGAGATTTAGCTCAGTGGTTCCGCCACCTGCCTTGCAAGCAAAGGTCTCAAGTTCAATTCCCAGTACAAAAACAAAAACAAAACAACTACTAAGACAACAGCTAATGTCAAAAAGTGATCATTACTAAGATTTCATTTTAACATATTTAGGGGGACTGTCCTCTCAAGTGTTTCAATACAATTATGAAGCATCAAGTCAGTCTGTCCTTGTTAAATGCCTCTCCAGTCATTCTTTTTCTTTTTTTCTTTTTCTTTTTTTTTTTTTTTTTTTTTTTTTTTTTTGTTTTTAATTTTTTTTTTTTTTTTTTTTTTTTTTTTTTTTTTTTTTTTTTTTTTGTACCTGGGATCAAACTTGGGATCTTGTGCTTGCAAGTCAGGTGCCAGAACCACTGAGCTAAATCCCCAGCCCTCTCCAATCATTCTTTAAAGAAAAAGAAAAAAAAGTACCAGGAAACACAACCTTACAAGAAGAAGACAAATACCCCTTTATTTATTCTTAGTCTTAACTTCAGGTCTGTCATTTAATGTGTGTAAAAACTGATTATGGCCTGGCTGCTCATATATTTTGAATAGTCAACTAATTCCTTCATTAGGGCTTCTCCTCATTACTGTAAGACAACTATGCATCAACCTAAACAAAACAACTACCACTGTTTCAGTCACAGACCAGTCCAAATGAAGAGAATTTTTCCTACAACCATCCTCTTTCAGCTGAGCAAGAAGTGCAAAGACTAAGAAGTGCAAAAATTACTCAAGGAATTGCCCAAGTTGGGCTCGAACTTGTGATCCACCTGCCTCAGTTTCCAGAGTGCTGGTATTACAGATGTGTACCACCACACCTGGCTCCAAACTGGAATTTGCTTTCAACTTTCTAGTGACATTATTTTTTAGTATATTGCTGATAAATTATGGCTTTACTTTTAAATTTAATCAAACATACTTGTCATTTACACAGCTAATATCTGACATGTTTAGTTTTACGGTTACTATTTAAAAGTTATATTTCTAGTCATAATTATTTTTGTTTTATATTGTTTGTGGTATTAAATTTAACATTAATTCTTTCTCTACCCCTGGATTTGGAAACTCTAAATTCTAATTCTGTTCTTTTAGAGGAGACCTAAATTTTAACATGCATCTGAAATATGGCTTAATCCAGTAGTGGCAAACCTATGGCAGGCATACCAAAGCAGGCTGTTTGTAACACTAAAAGTTCATCAGTCAACATGTCTGTCCCTGCTCTTCTCTGATAAAAGAATGTTAAAACACTTTCATAGTTACTACCTGTTTTCTTACATGAAATTTTTTTGACAAAGGCATGGTTACCAACCAGTCAGAACATTGGGCAGTGGAAGCTGCTCCTGGAGGCCTTTCTTGCTGTGCCTAATCATGGAGGGGAAGGTGAGAGGGAAGGTTCCAGAGACACCTGGAAAGCTTACACAGGGCCATAGTGACCATGCTGCTGAAACATCAATCTAGATGCTACTTACTTTTACTTACTTTTAAATTCATACTATCACTCCTCACAAAGACAAGTTTATTAGTTGTTACAATCTTTGGTTATTTAGATTTGCAGAAATGTTTTAAATTTTTGTTTTTTGCATATCTTTCCTTCCTTTCTTCTAGAGTTAAAAAAAATCTAAAAAAAAATTATTTAGTTAATTTCTTCCACATAGTTTCTCTAAGTGGAAAATTTTTAATTTTCGCTTAAAAAAATCTTTATTTCGTGCCAGGGATTTAGCTCAGTGTTTCTGCTGCCTGCCTCGCAAGTGCAATGACTCAAGTTCAATCCCCAGTACCGAATGAATGAATAAATAATTAATTAATTAATTAATCTTTATTTCATTTGTAGTCTTGAAGGATACGGGTTGAGTCGAGAAGTACAACACTGCATTCCTATAATCTTAGCACCTGGGAGGCTGTCTAAAGTATGGCTACATAGTAAGTTCCAGGCCTGCCTGAACTAACAGCAAGACTCTGTCTCTGAAGGAGGGGAGGAAGGGAGGGGAGGAGCTTTCCAACAAATATGTTGTTTCAAATAGGAGATACATATCGTATTTCATCCAACCTAAGAAGCTAACAATTTTGCCATAAGTTCAAAAATCTACCAACTATGACAAACCAACAATTTTAGGATGTATTTCAATTGCTGAGGAAAACTGAAAATATATGGACTAAAATGTAACAGTAATACATTTTACTTTAGTAAAAAAAATATTAGTTTTAAAATCAAATAGAACTGATTTCAAATCTTGGCTTTCTCCTCTACTACTTGTATGACTTTGCACTAAGGTAACTAATGTGTGTATGAGTCATCATGTATAAAATAGGAAACGTATCACCTCAATGAGATCAGGCACGTTCAAGGGTGGTATGGCCATAGATGGCAGGTTATTTCAATAAAAAGCCAGACAGCAAATATTTTAAGCTTTGTGGCTTCAGAGTTTCACTGAAACTATTTTTCTATGGTATTGCAAAAGCAGCCACAGACAATGCATATATTCTCACGCTTAAAATACAGCAGCTACCAAAAAATGAAATATTTTGCATAAAATATCAATGCCACATATAATTATTTCCAGGCAAGAAATGAACCCAAATGTCCTATTAAGCAAAAGTACATATAAAAATGACATGGAGTTCCAATTTCTGAACATTTAAGTATCAACAGTTGTAATGACATTTAATATATTAAGGGTCTACATTTTCTAAGAGGTAGAGCAAATCTCTAGCCATAAACTTCCTAACCCTTAGTATGATTCAATAACGTTATCATGTCTCTCCCATATCTAAAATGATACTTCTCTACTTGGACATCCAAAGGTACATTGGTAATAAGAGTATATCTATCTGTGCTTACCTCGTGCTAAACTATAATGCTGCACTGAGGCTATGCAACAGCACAAACATGTATACCCTACTGCCTACACAATACCATTATCATGGTACCATGTAAGAATAAGAAGGTAGTGTTTTCATTATATGAACCTTTCCTGCATCTTAAGGAAAACAAAAAAAAGGACAGGTAACTCACATTTTAGACACCAGTAACATGTAAATCTGGAGAGGAAAAAAAAGTCAAATCTTTCACGTCAACTGATGTGATTTCATACCAATTAAATATGACTACTTTTTAAGTCCTTAAAATTGCTTAATTTCATGTTAATGACACCATTTAGTATATTTAAGTACATTACTATGTCTTGACTCTGATGACAAAGTTAATATTTTTAAACACAATTACTTGTGGTTTATTTCCATAAACTCCAGCATGTTACAAAAGATGAAAAAAAGTTTAACATTTCAGACATACTTTACAGCATTTAAATCCAGTGTGGCATATAAGTAATATAAGCACTTCATCCGTTCTGTAGTTTCCAAATTATGGGGAACCATGTATTGCGCAAAAATCCGTTCAACAAGTAATCTATAAAAGAACAGAGAAGGTACCACATTGACTAATTTGTTTAAGTGTACTATATTTGTATATGAAATTGTAAAATACATACAGAACACATGTCAAAGAAGTTCCTACTCCCCTAAGAATAGATTTCTAAACCAAAGCCTTCTTTCTGTATAACAATACTCAAAAGAGGATTTAATTAGATGTCTTCAAACAGTCCTATGCTCAGCTGAAGTACTTCATGAACTGGGGCAAGTACTGTATCAAGGACTCAATTTCCTTAACTGTGTAATAAAGGATTTAAAAACTATACAGAGTTCCTCTAAGTGCCAAGCACTAAATTTCTGTGAGATAAAAGATACAAATAAACTAGGAGTGGTATCAAATTCCTGTAATCCTAGCATTTTTTGAGAGGCTGGGGCAAGAGGATGACCAGTTCAAGTCCAGCCCGGGCAACTTGGCAACTTAGCAAGCAAGACCTTGCCTCAAAATAAAAAATGAAAGGGCTAGGGATGCAGCTGAGTGTGAAAGCCCTGGGTTTAATCCTCAGTCACACACACACATACCGGTACAAAGATAATTTTAAGATTCTTTTAAGTTTGTACAGTGATCATTATGAAGACTTGGTTAAAAGTACCAAGAAAAAAGCTCCCCCATTTTCTTCAAGAGCCTTATGCTGTAGCTGCTGCCCCTAGCTCCCCTACCACAGAGAAGGTACTGGGTCACTGCAAGGAGAAGGACCCAGAAGATTAAGGAGGTAATGCTTTCAGAAGAAAAGAATTAGAAGGAAAAGATGAAGGGGAAAAGGGAAGGGGAAGGAGAAGAGAAGAGGAAGTGTCTTTGACAAACCATAAGGAAAATCTTTGTGCACTGATACAACACTCTCAAAAAGTCTAAAAACTAAGTTTATAAAAATAATTTCCTTAAGTTTCTTAAAGTTAACTTAAAATACTAGTTTCTATACATCTTAAATTTGTTTGTCTGTTTATTTGGTTTTTTGGTACCAGTGATCAAACTCAGGTCCTTGTGCTGCGAGGCAGGCAGAGGAACCACTGAGCTAAATCCCTGGCCTTTAATAAAGCCTATTCCTTCTTTTCTCCTCCTCACTTGCTTGCTACAGGCATAATCATTTGGATTCCACTAATAATTTGTCATATTAATTCAAACTAGGCATGATTTGTGACTCTATTTAAACTACTAAATGGCTAAGATCCATACAAGGGCCACCCCAGGCAGATAATGTATTTTTATATAAATTAACTATTTTTCATTAAAAGTAGAATTTGGAGGGGGGCAGTGATGACTGAACCCTGGGCCTTCATAATGAAGTACATCACCAATCTTTTCTTTTTTCCTTTTGGAGACAGGGTCTTACTAAATTGCCCAGTCCCACAGTGTTGTAATAACAGGTATAGGCCACCACTCCTGGCTGAATAGGAATTTCTTTTATTTAAATTGTCTACAGGGGCCAGGGATTTAGCTCAGCAGTTTGGTGGCCTGCCTTGCAAGCGCAAGGACCCGAGTTCAATCCCCAGTACCAAAAAAAAAAAAAAAAAAAA
>NW_022900950.1:36343797-36368552 GCF_012274545.1 Fukomys damarensis | reverse complement strand
ATAAAAAAAAAAAAAAAAAATGTACTGACAACCTTATTATAAATTACCTGTGAAAGAAAATATAAATTATGACTATATACATTCCTTTTAGATATTACTCCATTCAAAAATAGTGTATGAAAATGAATAAAAAATTTGTTCCTATCCCCTAAAGTTACGTAGTACATTACTGATTCCTTTACGGCTTGGTGAGAAAGAAACTAACTCTATTTACTCTAATTCCTCTGGCTGAGAAGATCATTTAAAGTGATGAAGAACATAGTTTGCATAAAGCAAATGATTAAGTTTTATTCACATATATATACATAGCCCTTAACTTACCGATCATCAATACTATTTTGGTAATATATGTGTAATAATTTGTCCTTGATCCAAGATATCTGTTTTGCAGCATCTTTTCCAGCTGCTGATTGTAACGCATATTTCTTATAAATCTGGGCAAGTCCCATCATGGCTTCTTTGCGCACTCTCCACTTAAAAACAAAAAAGTTTCCTTTATAACATAAAAATGCTTTCATTATATACATTTAGAAAAGTATAGTTTTAAAGTTCTTCAGCTCTATTCACTTTATTTTTTTCCCCCATTAAGGTTATTGGTACATTTAAAGAAAACAATACACTTACATCTATCATTGGGATCTTGCACTTTTACACGATATGTCTTGGTTCTTGTTTTTTATTCACTTTATATAACGTATTTTCAAGCTTTAGACACACCAAATCTCAATTTATAATTGTCATATTTATGAAAAAAGTATTTTAAATGAAATATTTAAGTTTCACATATTAAAAAGAAACCCCTACTAATGATTATTTATTCTTACCCGTTTGTCTAATGTTCTCTCTCTCACAAAATTAAGTAAGTGATCATTGACCAGAAGAATATCCTTTTTAGCAGCCGTAACTATAGACACAATAACATCATGTCTAATAGCTTCCTCAGGGTCGTGTGACCTCACTTTAAGATATTCTGAAAGGCAAGATTTTCTTTTGATTAAAATGAAAACACTGATAACTAAAACATTTAAAAACACTGTGTAAGATGTTTGAAAATAAACCACAGAAAAACAGTAACCAAGAAGGTTCAATGTTTCAAGAAAATCAAGAGTCAGGAAAAAAAACAAGAGGGAAAAGGGGGTAAATGAAGGCCAGTCCAGTGAAAATAAAGCAGTTCTTATAATTGAATAGTAAAATCCCTCTAAAACTGAGAAAGCTGAGCAGGTACTTCCTAACCTCATTATTTAAAGGAATTATATAAATAAAGAGGTATATCAATATTAAAAATTTCATTTTATTTTCCATGTAAATGGATAAAATATTAAAGTTAAGCAGTAGTACCACTGAGAAAAGGCTTTAACATTTGAATTCCTATCCCATAATTTGAGAAAGCCTAAGTAAGGTCACTAAAAGAATGAAACTGAAATAATGGTTTCAAGAAATAGACAAGGAAGAACAAAAGGCAGTTCTACTGAATTGAACTAAGAAAGTGAAAGGAATTCTTACCAGGCATGGTGGCACATGCCTGTAAGCCTAGCATTTGGGAGGCCAAGCCAGAACAATCACTGAAAGTTCGAGGTCAACCTGGGCTATATAATGAGTTCAAGGCTAGTCTGAACTACACAGAGAGATTATGTTATGTCCCCCTCTCAAGAGAAAAGTTTCTTAAAATCAAAAACATGGAGTTCACACATAGCAATGAGTAAACTCGAAAAAAAAAAATTAACACAATTCTATGATGAAATCTCAGGCCTAAGAAAGAAGTATTGCAACTGAGATATATTTAACAAATAAAATACTAATCTGTTTATTATGAAACTAATAAGATAAAACTTGGTTATCTGGATCTGTATTAATTAAAAAAACATACTTACACACAAACAATGCTTATGAGTTTTATTTCAATAACAGTTTAACAATTAAAATCAAAACACCAATAAAATCACTGCCCATGTGTTAAGCTTCTATACTGAGCCATTTCTAATAGATTCTATTCTAAAAGTGAGAAAGACCATATGTTGCTTTAAAAAAAACTGTATTATTATTTCAAATGAAGCACGTTTTTATAGATCTCAAATTCACCAAGATTAAGTTTTATACTTCACTGTACTTCAAATGTAATATGTTATTTTATATCAGTATAAAAGAAAAAAAAATTAATGACACACCAATTTTTAATGCACCCCAATTTCTCTAAAACCAGTCATTCATGTCAAACAAGTATATACACAAAAGTTAACAGACATCAATTTTAAGGAGAAGAGATAACAAAAATTTCTCAGTGATTAGCAGGACAAAGCAACTACTAACGTTCTCCCTGGCATGGCTGAGTCCCTCAAAATTCAGCTAATGGTACAAGAATGGACTCACAAACATACTATCAACAAAAGACAAAGGTGCTTGTGGGTAACACACACTTCTACTCACTCCTGAAAGTACTAGACAGTATTTAAGGGATAAATAATAGGAAGAGATCTTTAGAAATAAAAAAGAGGTCATAGCAAAAGAGATGATTTGTCAACAAAATTTGGCAGATGAAGGATAGGTAAGTACCACAGGACAGTGATAGAGAATTGGTAAATGCCACAGGACAGGGAAAAAAATTTAATGAAAAGGAAAACAATAAACTGATCTTCAAAGCAGAACCCAGAAAGTGTTAAAAATTCCAGGCACCAAGAGAAAGGAGAAATAATGATGACAGCTTAAACAAAGAGTGAGGAGAAATTTCCATGAATGTAAAGGTAGTCATCATTATCTGAGTTGTCTTTTAACTTCCCCACCCTTGCACAGGACTGTAAATCTCTAAAGAAAAGCATACCTAAATTATGTAGATATTAGCTGTTAAATAAACTTTATTTAGATTTACAAAGCTCAGAACAGCTGGTGACACTCGGATAACATTAATATGTGTTTATTCTTATTCTAAAATGTGTTTCTTCTCATTCTACTAACTGCTCCTACTTACTCTACTCCTGTGCATCTAATAATATGACGCATACAAATTTCTGGAAGGTACAACTTGCAGAAAAATAATTATCTGAAGAATTAGAGGAACTATACCCAGGAGGTCAAGGTCAACTGCAAGGTTCTGGCCACAGGAAAAAAAAAGAACACACAAGGCCTGACTGGTGAAGACCCCACACAGAATGAGACATTCCTGCACAGTGTGCCTCTACACCTCTTTTCTCTCCCTTAAAAGACCTGCTGAGTACCTGATTTCACCAAGTCTTTTTTGAGGGAAGGCAGAGTTGTCCCCTCCCATCTTCGCAGGATGTCAGTCCTTGAATAAACATGATTTCCTTCTCACTAACTTTGTCTCCAGTGTATTTGCTTTCGAGTGGCAAATCAAGACATGAAGAGTAGGGAGAATACTAAATCTTTGAGAGCTCCCTTTTAGCCAACTCCAAAGAGTCTAAGGACTAGGAAAGCATACAATGTAACATGTTACATGATTAAATATTCAATGAAAACAAATTATGTATACTGCCATTAAGCAAAGCAAAACATTAAAATGTTAAGGACTAAAAAGGTAATTGATAAAATTATTCATATCTAAGCTGTATTTTAATGTCTCAAAAAATCAAAACCATTACGTATCATTTAGCAAAAATAAATCCTTCATTATTATCTATGGAAAGATACAGATCAATGCAATCCCGAATCAATGAACTAGAGAAAACAACCCAAAAATTCATTTGAAACCAGAAGAGACCCAGAATAGCAAAAGCAATTCTAGGCAAGACAGACATGACAGGGAGTATCATAATTCCCAAATTGAAACTATACTACAAAGCCAATATGATAAAAACAGCATGGTACTGGCAAAAAAACAGACCCAAGGATCAGTGGAATATATTGGAAGATACAGTAACAAGTCCAGAAGTAATCAGCTACCTCACCTTTGACAAAGGAGCCAACCATCCTCACTAGAGGAAAGATAGCATCTTTAATAAAAGGTGTTGGAAAAACTGGATTTCAACCAGCCAAAGATTAAAACTAGACCCTTATCTTTCACAATGCACTAAAGTAAAATCCAAGTAGATTAAAGATCTAAATATTAAAACAGAAACACGGAACTTGCTGGAAGACAACTTAGGTAAAACTCTCGAAGACAATGGCATAGGAAAAGATTTTATGAACACATCCTTAGTAGCAAGGAAACTAGCACAAACAATCAACAACTGAGATCTCATCTTATTAAAAAGCTACTGCACTGCGAGAGAAACCACCAACAGAGCTAAGAGACAACCTACAATGTGGGAAAAAAACTTTTGCCAGCTGCTCCTCAGACAAAGAACTATTATCTAGAATATATAAAGAATTAAAAAAAAAAAGCCCCCCCAAATATAAAGATCCAATTCAAAAATGGGCATCTGAAATGAACAGACATTTCTCAGACAATTAAAAGCAGCAAATAAACACAGGAAAAAATGTTCAACATCATTGGTCATTTGAGAGATGCAGATGAAAACAACACTGAGATTCCACCTCACCCCAGAAAGAAAGGCTGCTATCAAGAGAAATCAACCAAGAACAAATATTGGTGGGGTTGTGGGGAAAAAGGAACCCTTCCCCATTGTTGGTGGGAGTGCAGACTGGTGCAACTACTGTGTAAATCAATATGGAGATACCCCAAACAACTAGGATCAGAGGTTGTATTTGACCCAGCCGTCCTTCTGCTGGGTATCTTTCCAAAAGAATTAAAAGAATCATACCACAGTGATATATGCATACCCATATTTACAGCAGCACAGTTTGCAACAGCTAAAACTTGGAAACAGCCTATTGCCCATCAGTTGGAGGCTGGACAAAGAAGATGTGGTTTTTCTATAAAATGGAATACTACTCAGCCATAATGAGAAACTAGAGTCGTTTGTGCATAGGAAAATGGATGCATATTGAGGCCAGACTCAAGTGAAATAAATAAGACACACGTGTATACACCGAATAGTTTCTCTGGTGTAAAAAGCTAAAAGTGTAAATAAGATCCAAATTGTATAAATGATAATGTGAAACAGGAAGAAAAGGGCTAAAGGTGTAGGGAAGTGGGAAGGGTAGGAAAAAGGATAAGAGAAAAGAAAAAAAATGGAAACAAAGTCTTTATAAGAAGGGGAGGTTGGAGGGGGGTGAAGGAAGGACAGGGGTATGGGGAAAAAATGAGAACCAAGATCTGTCATGTAAAGGTACAATGTAATCATACTATATACTTAAAAAGTACCAAAAAAACTCAATGAAAAAAAAATCTATGAAAAAATACTTAAAATTTTTCATACTTTAAAAAAGATCTAGAATATGCACAAAACTAGTATAGATCAAGGAAAAACACAAAGATACTAATTTTGAAAGATGTATAAGATTTAAAAAGACACCTAATAAAAGGTATTACTCTTACTATGCTTATTCAGCCATAATAATAAGTTAAAGCCATAACAAAATAGCAAGACCTGTAAGAATGGATAAAATCAAATTAAAATAATCAATCAGACAAGAGCCTGGTATGCCAGCACACAACTGTAATCCCAGTATTCTATGAGGCTGAGGTAGGAAGACTATACATTCAAGCCTAGACTGGGCAATTCAGCAATGCAGAGAGAGCTGCTTATCAAAAAATTCCACCAAAAACTTCCTTGAATTAATAAATTCAGCAATGTAACTGGATACTAAAATCAAAAGCACATACCAATAATGAAACCACCAGGAAAGAAAATACCATTTATAATAGCATCAAAAAATAAAATATTTAGAAATTAACCTAACCAAGTGAAAGACCTGTAAAACAAAAACTACAGTACTCTGAAAAAAAGAGATCAAAAGGGACATAAAAAAATGGAAAGACATACCCTGTTCCTGAGTAGGCAGAAACAATACTGACTGTCAAAAATGGCCTGCTTCAAAACTGATATAGAGGTTTAATGCAATCCCAGTCAAAACACAAACAGCATTTTGTCACTGAACTAGAGAAAAAAAATCCTAAAATTTATATGGAACCAGAACAGATACTTTTCATGAAGACCTTATCTTTTAATAGAAGTTTCCAGTCTATAAAGAAGATTATGCTATAGCCGGGTGTGGTGGTGCATGCCTGTAATCCCAGCACTCGGGAGGCTGAGGCAGGAGGATCACTGTGAGTTCAAGACCAGCCTGGGCTACATAGTGAGTTCCAGGTCAGTGTGAAGTACATAGTGAGACCCTTACAAAAAAAAAAAAAAAAAAAAAAAAAAAAAAGAAGATATGGTATAAAATTCTAGCTCTAGAGATTACTTTTCATTATGATAAATTAAAACAAGACTTCTATCACAACAAAAGGGGTTTGTTTTTCTCCTCATAAAGTTTATTGTTTTTCTTTTTTCACTGAAGAGCATCTTGGAATATGTATACGATACCTGTTAAATCCTTTGCTAAATCAGGATGATTCATGAGACAATGGCTAGCAAATTTCACACATTCCAGGCGAATTGGCACATGGATATCATTAAACCTGATAAAAAATATAAAGACACACAACGAGTATTAAAAGAAACAGATTGTTCAATCTACACTCATTTATATTTATTTCTTCATCAAAGAAAAAAACTTATGTAGAAAAACATAAAAAGTAGGAAAATTTACTGTGAGAACTAATTGATTTTAAGGAGCCCATTTAAAAAATACACACTTGGCTCAAATGTAACCATCAAGATAACAATAATTTTCCTATAAATATACTTTTAAATATATCTGTATATGCAAGTTTATGTGTATACATACACAGTTCAGAGAAACATTATATAATCCCATAGCATCTTTGACAGAAAACTTTTCCTCAAAGTACTTAATTACAAGACATTTACAAATGTATGGCAGGGCCAGGATTTAGCTCAGTGGTTCCACCACCTGCCTCACAAGGTTTCCCCTACCAAAAAAATAAATAAATAAACCAAACCAACACATGTACGGCAAATCTCACAGTAGACTCCATGATACTTTGTATCACATGACTAACCTCAACTATAGCCAAACTTACTCCTATTCACTTAATCACATAATTACAACATTTCCACTTATAGAAAAGACAATTTTTACACTGGATCTGTAAATATTAACAGATTTACAAAAGATTAAAACTCACTGACTGATACGCCAGTCAAGTTTCTTTTCATTGCTCTTTTTTTTCCTTTACATTTTTTGGAGCAAGAAAATAGGGGGAGGTTTGCGTGCACACACACACATAACAGTTTACATTTTGCTAACTGAAGCATTCTGATGTTGATGAACAGACTCCCTTTGTTCCTAAATCTTAGATATTGGTATTTAGATCTGCAGAATTGATCATATTAAGATTCAAACTTTTTTAACAAGACTTGTTTATAGATGGTGCTGTGTTCCTCCATCAGGAAATACTTGACGTTTAGTCATTTCTTAACCATAACATTGATGTTCAAAGTCTATACACATTAATTCATCATGATATGGAAAATAGTGATTTTTTAAAATTTAGATGTCAACATTAAAGTAAAACCAGTATTTTTCATTCATTATCTATATGTCTCAGTTCTATAAAATCAAAAGGCTCCCAATCTTATAACCCAACACTACAGAAAAAAAATTGAACATCTACATAAAGGTAGGAAAAAAGGTCTTCAAAATCAGGACCAAATAATTCAAAAGTTTTTTTTTTTTTGGTACTAAAGCTTGAGCTCACACACACTAAGCCAGTGATCAAATGGTATACTACTGTAGTACTGGGCTATATCCTGAGTCTTCTTTCTTCTTGCGGGGGAGGGAGCACAAAATTATAAACTAAATTTCCTGGGAGGGTAGCTGGGATTATAAGTGTACCACATCACACCCAGCTCAGAATAGTTTCTTATTAGAAAAAAGAATCTATGCAGTTCAGTCCCCTCCCACACCAAAAAAATAAAAGTTATAAGTCTGTAGTTTCCTGAGTGTTTCAAATACAGGTGTAAATTCCTATTATAGTTTACCATTTTTGAATTAAACAGGCAGATGATACTCATAAATATAAGTGGGCCAAGGATTTAGCTCAGTGGTGCTGCTGCCTGCCTCACAAGTGCAAGGTCCTGAGTTTGAGCCCCAGTACCAAAAAAAAAAAAAAGTGTGTGTGTGTGTGTGTATAAAATAATGAAAATTTCTTCTAAAATACACAGTTCTTAATTTAGTGGGGGGGGGGGTGTTGCTAAAATCAAACCCAGGGCCTTGTGCATGCCAGATGAGCCTACCAATCTATATCCAAACTACAAAATTCAGTTAATAAAAAAAGCCAAAAAAAAAGTATACTTCTTGCCAGGTATGGTGGTGCACACCTGTAATCCCATCACCTGAGGCAGGAGGATCACTGCAAGGCCAACCTGGGCTACATAATGAGTTCAAGGCCAGCCTGAACTACACAGAGAGATAGTGTCTCAAAGAACAACAACAAAAAACAAAAGTATATTTTGCTTCAAAAATTTAAATACAATGGACTTGAAATTTAGTTGTACAATATAAACTGATAAAATAGTGAGCCCTACTGTCCAGGAACTTTTTTTGTATTTAAAAATTTTTTTAGAATCTAGAAATCAAACTCAAAATGACAATGGGCTAATATTTACTAGCTCATTAAACATAATTGAGCAAAATAAAACCTAAGAAATCACATAAAGAATTTAGAGATCAATAAGCATTTATAAGGCATCCAAATTTATTTTAAAAAAGGATTAATTATAATCACTGCCAGTTGCTATCAAAATGGGAAAACGTGATAAATGCAAATATTCCAACACAAAGAAAGTAGAATCAGAGTCTTTAAATCCTATTACTTAACTGCACTATTTTTACGAGAATAATTTGAGAGAATAAAAATCCTTCCTTATTCTCAAAGTAGCTTTCAACCAGGGCATTTACAGTGCTTTTATTCTGTATTCTCCAAAAATGAGATACATAAACATTTAAAATGCAGTCTGCAAGCAACTTCAGGTGTTTTGTGGGACACTGAATACATAAAAGGAATCCAAGTCATCATTTCCTTTGAGAAATACAGAAAGGAAAGCTGGGAGGAGAAAGTAATTTATTTATTCACTCTGTTAATATCTTTATCCTTTCAATATCTCCAAATAATCTAATTAAATATACTTTTTTTTAGGGCCAGGGATTTAGCTCAGTGATTCTGCCACATGCCTCGCAAGCTCAAAGTCCTGAGTTCAATTCCTGATACCAAAAAACAAACAAACAAAAAACTTTTGGCGGGGAGGGGCTATATCTCCTAAAGAGGCATTTTTCAATTAGAATTCTTCTTTGGTTTGAAGTAATAAATTTTAATTTTATGGTTTTAATACTATGTGAGATAGTATTTTTTAATGTGTCATTTTAAAAAAGATGAAATAAAAGGAAGACTACTACAATCAACACTTAAATTTTCAACATATCCTTCATCAATATGATTTTAGAAAATAAAGTTTAAACATGGACAGCATTTTTTAAAAATAATGCAAGTATATATAAACATACATATATTGCTTTTATCCAGGAAACCAAAATTATATACCTGCCCAAGTAGCACTGCCAAAGTGGCTTGTTTTGAGAAGCCA
The DNA here is from genome assembly GCF_012274545.1 of Fukomys damarensis. Taxonomy (NCBI): domain Eukaryota; kingdom Metazoa; phylum Chordata; class Mammalia; order Rodentia; family Bathyergidae; genus Fukomys; species Fukomys damarensis. The sequence goes on along the minus strand of NW_022900950.1, from coordinate 36,358,989 downwards.
ATTCTGAGTCCTTTGCCCCAAACATTTTTGCCAGTAGTTTAACAACTTGGAGTCGTTCTTCATTATCATTGCTCTTTAAAAAAAAAAAAAAAAAAAAAAAGTTTAAAAGCCATGAATCATATTCAGAACATGTTCGCCCCATGATTTTCCTTATCCTCCAATTCAAAGACAATCTTTCATGAACTACAAATAAATTACATAACAATTCTCACTAAAATTTCACAAAATTAAATGTCGTAAATGTTATAGTCATATCAAATTACATTAAAGCAGTACACCACACATAAAAATGTATGTATGATTAAATGTCTGATCAAATGGTAGAGGATGCTCCTACAACTGAGGTTTACATCTATTCAGAATCAAATTCAAATACCTACTACAGGCCCTTGAAAAACTGGTTTTTAATAACAGTAGCAGAGGCTAGGCCTACACTAAACTGATAAATCTGCATAATGATACTTTTTACATTTTTATTGAAGTGTCTGGATTCCTAAATGAAAGTCAACAGCCTAATGAGCCCTGCATATGCAAAAATTAGAATTTCTGTTTTACATACTATACTGCAGGCACTCTGGGGATGAAAAATCAATTTCAGTACTGATTTTGGTGCTACCACCAAATGACACATTGGTTACATGAATGAGCAAGTCACAATACTAGACTTAAACACAAAATATGGAAATTAAGTCTATCAAACAGAACATCTGACACTATACAATTTTTTTTCAACCAATACGTCAACCTAGCATTCAAAAGTCCTAACAATATGAACTAACTCATCTTTTTACTCCTCTAAATTAAGTAGTTCTCAGCCCTAGCTTACATTAGAATCACCTGTACGGCTTCAAAACAAGCAGCCATCAACCCAAATGCCTAGACTCTACTCAGAAATTTTTTTAACTGGTATGGCTTAATACCTGGAAATCTATTAAGGCTCCAAAAGTGAAGATTTGAATATGCAGTAAAGACTCAATTTAAATTTACTTTATGTTACCTTCCAACTATAATTATTTGTATTCCACAGAATGACCCAGCACCTTCCTACCTCTATATGCTTCTGCATGCTGTTTCCTTTCCTTCAATTGTATGCAGTTGCCTCTTATGACACTTATAATATCTGGCCTCTTATTAGATCTTTTTTTTTCCTCCTCCTCTCATACTAGATATTAAGTTGGTTGAAAGCAGGGATGATAATTTCCTTATTTTTATATTTTTCATAATGTGTAGGAAAATGCATATAGCATTTACTCTATTATTTTTACTAGAGAAAATCAGAAAAATCAACAAATAATTAGAAGTGTGACTATCTTGCCTCATGAAATTTGCTAACCACATTTTAAAATGGGCAGGGGATCAGTTAATCAAATAACTCAAGAAACATACCAAAAATATACCCAAACTGAAATAAGGATAATTATTTAATGGTCATTTTTAGGATATTCATACTATAAACATTAGCATTTTTTAATTCTGGTTTTAAAAGAGACAAATTTAAAGTTTTATATTACATGGAAATAATTTAAGAACTTTTCTACATAGTATACTGGGGCCCATCAAAGATTAATAATTATGACTAGCTTTATTTAATTATCCTGTAATGATTTGAAAGAGAAAACTCTTATTTCCTAAATCTGCAAATGAAGCTTAATTTCACAGCATAATCAATGTCAAAACAACAGGGACATGCAACCAAGAGATTTCAAGGCCTATGTGATAAATAAATTTGCAATTTAGGAAAGTAACATGATACCTGGGAGATAATATGACTAAGAGAAAATATTTCACACTTTGTGGATAGTAAATGTTGAACTATTTTTATTACCCAATCAAGAAGTCAAGGGAAGTGCTACAATCTATGTATAGCTATATGAGCCATACATCTATATAAGCTCAATGTATAGCTAATGACCTCTAAAACTAGCTAATGTGGAGGAAAATACGATCCTGCTCATCATTTACTAAATGGCTACTAACTGCCAGGCATGAAGTAAGGCACTGAAGATACATACAGGCATGATATCAGCATATAAATAAAGTAATACACTCCCTTACTTGTATATTCAGTCAAAATTACTCTCAGAACTAAAATGCAGTCACTACTCTCAACTCTTTCAGTGACCTGCTCTCAGTCTACCTAGCATACTTCTTTTCCTACTTTTAATTGACCCTCACTCATTCTGCAGACCGTATTTCTTTTATACCTTTAATAAATACAAAACTTCGCTACCTCTTGCATGTTTCTTGTCATATTCTTTGTTCAGCTCAAGAACCTGGAAAGATCTGTGGCAAAGAGCCCACAACACTTCAGAACCCCTGTAACAAATCTGAGTTTTTTGTTTTGTTTTTAAACAGTCATCAAAAAACTATAGGTTAGGGCCAGGGATTTAGCTCAGTGGCACCGCACCTGCCTTTCAAGCCCAATGTCCTGAGTTTGATCCCAAGTACAAAAAAAAAAAAAACACTATAGATGATAACCCCATGTTTCTGAAAGCCATCATTCTGAACAACCTAACACATCACTTCCAGTTAAATCGAAAGTTTTCCTGAAGCTATAACCTTTCAAGTTAAATAGATGATTCTATGGTTAATTGGACAGTGTAAAAGAACAATTTCAAAGCAACTATATCAGAATCCATATCTATATCTTTTAAACTTATCTGTAAAATTTATTAAAAGAAATTTTTGTGATTATAGACAACTTCCCTACCCAAATAAGGAAACTAGGAAAAAAAAAAAAAAGATCTGTTTGAACTAACTAAGCAAGATTTGTTAAGAGATCATTCTAAAAGATTCCTAATGATCCATTCCTTTATATTAATTTGAAATCTGGTATTCAAAGGTCATGATTCCTGGAATATCTAAGACTTAGCTTGCAGAACCTACTCAGATAGTTAAGAGATATTCACAATTCAGGACCTGCTAGAATAAACAAGTGAACAAATACATCTAAAATACTGACTTGCATGTTTTTCTTTACTCCAACTCATTCCTTTACATATATATGCTCAATCTTTTCAGTTTTTGGGTTACTGTTTCAGCAGAACCCAGGAAAATAACTTTGGCAAAGTCAGAATGCTATTCTACAGTATATTATTTACTTTATTATAAATACTGTTAAGCAGCGGTCAATAAATAGTTTTATAATTGTATTTGTTAACCTGGTTGACAGAATCATATTTTTACAATAGTTACCTTTAATTTGAACTCAAGCTGGGGTAAAACAGAGAGCAGCAAATGACTATCAATATTGTAGAGCTCCAAAATTAAGTCAAAGACATGCTCTGACAAATCGCTGATAGATGTTTTCCCAAGCATCAGAACCTGATTAAAAAACTTTTAAGAAAGAAAACTTGTCACTAGTAGAAACACCATAGCTAAAATGAATTTTCTAAAGTCTTAATTATTATTTAATTAAGTTTTTCATTACTTTATTCAAACTCTACATATCAAAACATTTTCTAATAGGTGGGAAAATGCTACATAATTATGAGCAGATAATTTTGTACATAATGAAAGAAAATCTCTATTGACTCATCCATTAACACATCAATAAAGCCCCTACCTTCCAACTATATTTTATTTCCCATTATATTTATTATACACTGTCTTTGATAATTCATTTTAGGTTTTAACTTCACTGGATTAAGGGATACTTGGCCAGCTGGTAAAGCACTATTTCTGAGTAAATCTTCAAGAATGTTTCCAGCGGGCGTGGTGGCGCACACCTGCAATCCCAGCACTCCCGAGGCTGAAGCAGGAGGATCGCTGTGAGTTTGAGTTTGAGACCAGCCTGGGCTACACAGTGAGTTCCAGGTCATTCTCAACTACATAGTGAGACACTGTCTCAAATAAACAACAAAAAAAAGAATGTTTCCACAGGAGACTGAACCTAGCACAAAATGGCAAAGACTGCTTGTAATGTGGGCAGGCATTATCCAAGGGACTGGGTCCCAGATAGAACAAAAACCAGAAGAAAAGCCAATTCATTCTCTCCTTTCTAAGGCTGGAGACAGCTTGGTTCTCCTGCCCTTAGACATCAGAACTCCAGGTTCTTCAGACACAAGAGTAAAAACATGCAGAAAAAATAAGTGAGATTACTATTACCTCAGCATCTTGTTACTTCTTGATAATTCTATGCAAGTAAAGTAAGTGAACAACAGCTATTCCATCTATAGTACAAAAGGACTGAAAATTATTTGGGGGGGAGGGTGTTATTTGTCCTGAAACAGGATTTCACTATGCAGTTGAGGGTAGCCTTGAACTCACTATGTAGCCCAGGCTATCCTCAAACTCACAGCAATCCTCCTACCTGAAGTTCCTGAGGGCTGAGATTGCAGGTGTGTACCACCATGCTCAGTTGAGAAATGATTTCTAATGTTACCAATTTTGTACTGCTACAAGACAATTAAGTTCATTAAAAAGTGACTTTATATGTAATTATACAGGTTTAAAGTAGAAAACAGTAAGACTTGTTAACTTAAAGGCGGCACAGCAATGCTTACTGACTTCTCAGCTAATCTTCAGAGTAAAACACAAGAAAACAGACATAAGAAAATAATGGACAAGTTACTAGAAAAAAATATACAGTTGAGAAAGTGCTAGGATCAGTTTACTAGTATCCTTCCCACAGTTTCTGATAAAGCATGTAACAAGAAGTTCCACAGACAAGAACAGCTGGTGTAAATGAGAGGGATATGTTTTTACATCAGCTTATCTGCAATTGCTCAGAGTGTTTCCTTGGGCCCGTGTCTTTAACTTTCATTATAAACAGTTTCACACAAACCACAAAACTGGACCAATATAATGACTCTAATCATACAAGTCCAATTAGATATTTTATTTACTTTTCCTTAATTACCCCACTCAAATATTTTATTCGTATCTTTATACCATGAAAAAGGCATCAAAATAAAGTTCCCCTAAAAAAAATCTGGCTTGACAGTACTGGCTTAAATAAGGGCCAGGGATTTGGTTCAGTGGTTCCGCCACCTGCCTTGCAAGCTCAAGGGCCTGAGTTCAGTCCCTGGTACAAAAAATAAAAAAACATATATATATCATGTCATGTCTAAATAAGGACCAACAGGAGGAACTCATTTAAGTGTGCTCACCTAAGCCATAGAACTCATCACTCAGGGGCATATGAAACAAGGAAAAGACAAGGGATAACTCAATTCAAATAGTATCTAACACTCAAAAAACTGTAAAATCCAGGATTTTGAGTTTTTTGTCAATCCTGGAATAAGATAGATTATAAAATTTGATTCTGCAGTTTCTGAAAGTTCATGCTTCAAAGCAATTCCCTTACAAATAAAATTTTATCTGTCCAAATCATCATATGCCAGAAACAAAAGTAGGAATTTATCAAGGTAGTATTTTAGAAAATCTGTCACCTCTCAAAGTAACATCTTTTCATGATTATCTTTTATACCCTGACTTTAAATTTTTGTATAAAGCAAGAAAAAAATCTCCACTATATTACAGAAGAACATGTAAACGATTATAAAAGGGATTATTTTTTAAAAGATTTACATCTTTTACTTGATTACAGGTGGGTGAAAGAAGATAGCAGGTAAAAAGAACTGTCAAACAATTCCAGGGACCACCTTGAACATATATGCTAGACCTGTGATCTAGGAGGCACCATTCACAGAATACAGTATGAATAGTACATGTAGAGAGCACACTGGAACTGTCGGCAAAAAATAAAACCTACCAATACCATAAACTTCTACCACTAAACCTAAAGGATAAAATAAATTTCACCTAAATTAAATATGTGACCAATCCCTAAGCAGAATTGGGTGATACTCAAAAGGTCATTCCATTACAATCTTCCCTCCTCAAATAAGTAAATGTATTTATTCCCTCTACAAGGGATAGCAATAGATAAGCAACTTTCATCAAATTGTTAGTGCCAGTTATTCTTACCTTCAATTTCTAGGTTTTGTTATGAGTTCATATCATCCTGTACAAATTTCATCTCCAAAAAGCTGTAAGCAACTTCTCCGAATAATGATACATTCCATGTTTTATCTAATTACACTTAATTCTATCTCTAAAATTACAGTGTATTTTCCTAACCAAAATAAAAGCTGTTTTTATCAACTCCTAGATAATTTGAAAAAAGCAAATGAATGAACAAACAAGATGAGATAACCATCCAGAAAATATTAACCAAGAATAATTTTAAGAAAGGAGAAAGAAAATACACTGCAGGGACAGGGATTTGACTCAGTAGTTCCACTGCCTGCCTTGAAAGTACAAGGGCCCCAGTTCCATCCTGGGTACTGGAAAATAGGAAAAAGGGAAGGGGAAGGGGAAGGGAAAAGGGAAGGGGAGGAAAGAACATTGCATTTTTAAAGTATATACTACTTGCTGAAATTTTGCTAACAGTGTTTAAATTTTTGATTTAAGCATTCTTAATAAGCAATTACAAGTAATACTTACATTGGTAATATATGGTTCAATAGCTTGAGCTGTCCTCTTCAGTAAAGCCTTTGCCAAATCATATGCTTGCTTATTTAAATTCTGAAAAACATTAACAATATTTGTACTGTGTGTGTGTGTGTGTGTGTGTGTATTTTGCTTTTTTGTTTTTCACAGGGCTGAGAATCAAATCCAGGACCTCAGACATGCTAAACAACTGCTCACCACTGAGCTCCTCAACACACACAAGCCTCTATGAAGAGCAAAATGTACCTGTATTCATAGGCTACTCTTGAATAAATAAATGAGAAACTATTACCTATAGAAGAAAGTAATGCTATTTTTCTTCCCTTAGAATATCTGACCTACTAGGTTCACATAATCCCTTCCCAGTAAGATTATACTCTTTGAAATGCTCATAACATAATGCAAAACACAGAAATGTTTAATAAATATTTACTAGATAAGAGATGTCATTCTAAATCTCATCCCAAATTCAGATCCGCTCAGTTTGAGTACAAATACAGGTTGTCAAAAGCCAGGTCCAGAAGCAAAACATCTTAAGAAGATAAACTGGGCTCTACTGTGGACAGCAATGGGGAACCAGAAGAAGGGAAAAAACTATCGGGTTTTACAGTTACAGAAAAGCAATTTACTGTAGCATATAGTTAAGTTCAGTGATACAGGAAACAATAAACAGTAAAGCATAAAGTACAAAAAAGTATCCTAAAATGATTTTCTTGAAGATTCTGGTAACAGAAAAACCAAAATCACTACCAGGAACTAAGCATGCCCCAGAGGAGAGGATCAATGAATATATAACCTTAAATTCACATTCTTTACTCACATATTTTAGACCTTCTTGCCTTGATATCTCTACTATATTACTTCATTTCTAACTGATGTTTAATATTTTTGTTATATAAAGTGGGCATTGTAGTGCATGTCTGTAATCCCAGAACACTGAGACAGAGGCAGGAGGACTGCCACAAATTCAAGGCCAGCCTGTGATATACATTGAGTTCATTGTCAGCCTGGACTACATAATAAGAGCCTAACTCAAAAATAAATAAATAAATAAAAATTTGAGACATTTTGCTATCTAGGGCTGTAGGTTTTTGTACTTCTCCAATCCATTTACATTAATTTATTTGTCTTGAGTAAGACTTCTTAAGAGTATCAGAAATTTCTGTAGTTCTCTATTTCAGTCTGGCTATTTGGTTCTTTGTATATCTTGTCTACAAATTCTATAGATCAGTGTTGAGCCTCTTAGAGCTTTCAATGATACAAACAGCCTGCTGCAGCACACATCCCATAGGTTTGCAACCACTGCTATATACTAATAAACCTTGGCCAACTGATTCCATGTATAACATATCTTAGGCTATAATTGTCTTTTCACAATGTGTATATCTCAATGCATATAAGTTTTTAACTTTAATGAAATCAAATATATCAGTCTTTTATATGGTTTATGCCCACTATATCTTTTAAGAAATACATTCCAACACTAAGATTGTAAAGTTGTTTATTTCCAAATAAAATTTTGAATTGTTTTTCAAATTGAGATAAACTGTAATCTACTTTTATATACAGTATAAAATAACTTTATTTTCCATATGGGTAGTCAACTGCCTTAAAAACACTGATTAAATAGTTCAGTATTCCCCCTCATGACTTCTGGTAGTCTCAACTTTTACATAACTATAAATGTCATTTATGAATTCTCCATCACTCTCTATAAGTTCTTTTGTCCATTTTTGCCTGGTTATAATCAAAAAGACATACACATAAAAAAATATCTTAACATGTCCCTATTTTTTTCAAAACTGCTTGGCTACTATTGATCATTTGGTTTTTCACATGAATTATAGATTGTTTGTCAAACTACACAATCTATCTCGATCAGATTAATTTATATGCTGAAAACTGACATCATTTCACATCAAATCCCTCAACATATTAAGTTTTCTATTACACCTTTCAGTCAACTAAAATGATTTTCAAAAAAGATCATGTGCCTATTTGTTAAATGTGTTATTTTTTGTTAAAGCCAAAAATAAAAACGTTTTGAAGTTGTGCTAACATTTTTATACTGACCTTATATATATCAACTCTTTATTTTCTGCACAATCACTAAAAATCAGTTGTTTCATCTTTCTAAATCCTTTTGTCTTGTTTTATTCCACTAAACACATGTCAAAAGATTGCAAATTTTTAAATTTTTGCACAGAATTCATGTTACCTACAAAAACTGAAAGAATATGAATTTGAAGAGAAAAAAATCTTATTATGTTGCACTATTATGGGCATTCCAAAAAATGGAACACCCAGCAGATATCGAAGGGTAAAGACTCCTAGTATAATGCTGATTAAAAACAGCATATTTTTATATGAATAAAGATAAAACTTTTATAATCTTCCTAACTTCAAAGAGGATGCTTCAGTATTTCATCATTAAGCTATCGTGTCACTAATATATTTATTAGCTTAAAAAAGTTCCTTTCTAATTCAAAATTGCTAGGAGCTTTTATCACAAATCAGAGAATTCTCTATCTACTTAAAGACTTCTTTCTCTTTGATCTGTTTCTTTAGACAACTATCTTAGTCTAGTCCTAACATTTTCTCACACAGATCCACCATTGTGTACACAGAATAAAGCCAATATGTTCATTATCAATATTATTCATTTTTCTGGAAGCTACAATTATTTTATATTGAATTTTTATGACTGTATTTATAAACTACCTCCCTTCTGAGATTTTTGTCAGTTTTTCTTAAGAAGAGTGTACTCTATTCATAAAATGAATTGTGGGGTATCTCCGCCTTTACCATAAATCTCAAATTTTGCTGAATATTAGAACTATTTGCCACCTAACTCATCAATAGAATCCCCTGGTGATCTTTCACTCTTTACTTGATTTCCACCTCTGTCATTGTTGCTACTTTTGTTTGAGGAGGAAAAATTCTGTTTAAGGGTAGAGTTTTTAACAGCCAATTACTTTTTTTTTAATTCGTTAAAGCTATCCTTGACTTTTCTCTCAAGACAAACTAGGCAAGTTTTATTTTCTAGGAGTTTATATTGTCTAATTTAAATATGTTGGTATGAAATGCTATTCATAGAAGTATCTTCTTCATGTATGCTGCTCATTTCATTCTAAAACTGTATCATCTCCCTTTCTGTGATTCAATATCCAAGCGTCTGCCTTCTGAATACAATTTTCAAATTATCAATTTGAAGTTTTCATGGAATGTCACTATATTTTCTATTTGATTCATTTCTGTTCTCTGGTTTATTCTCTTATATACTTTTTACCTTGTTAATGTTTTATAATTTCTCAAATTGAGCACTTAGCTATAAAATAACACTTAAAAATTATTGAATCTGCATCCCATAAATTTAATGTAACATTTCAGTGAGCCTTTCTATATAACTGCTATTAAAATGTTTTTTTCAAATTACGTTACAGAAAAAAAATATGAGAAAATGAAAAAATGGAAATAAAGTGTTTGTAAACGGGGAGAGGAGCAAGGGGTGAAGGGAGGGCAGGGACAAGGGGGAAAAATGAGAAGCAAGACCTGTCATGTAAAGGTACAAGATCCCAATAATGAATGTAACTGTACTGTATACCTAAAATTTACCAATAAACTCAATTTTTAAAAAATTATGTTACAGAAGTTTTATTTTTCAAATTCACAATATTCCTACACATTCTTGGTCTACTTGATTTATAATCACTGGGAAGCACATTAAAATGATCATAAAATTATGAATTTGTTTACCTTCAAAATTCTTCCAATTTATGCTCTGTATATTTTGCATGTTTATGCATACCAGATTAAAAAGTTCCTAACAATTAAACTTATTAGTAATGCATTTCTTTATCCAGTAAAAACTACTGCCTCCAATATTAACTAAGCTACTTCATTTTCTTTTGGTTTGTATTTGTCTGTTTCCCCTTTCACATCCAACTTTCCATGGCTGTATTTCAATTGTTTCTCTTATTACTATCAAACAGCTGAACTGTCTTCAAGCCAATCTCACAACCTATCTTATTAGTAAATTTAGACCATTTACATTCACTGCATTTCTCCCTACCCTTTCCTTTTTGAGAAAGGTTCTTACTATGTAGTTCATGCTGGACTTGAATTCTTGGTGATCCTATCCTCCTGCCTCATTCTTCTAGCCTAAGTGCTGGAATTACAGGTATGCACCACCACTTTCTTTTCTTATAATCCTTAAAATTTTAAAAAGAAAACTTCATTTAAAATTCAAAGTTAATCAACACATCCACATATTTCTGATCATCAACAAGATCATATCACTCACTAAACACTCAATCTTATATACTATTTTCATTTAGTGGTTTAGGGCCAATTTGCTAATACTCCTTTAATTAATCACAAATTATTGCTGTTCACTAATTTGTTTTATATAGTAATCCTTATTAAGAGCACTTCTTAGGGGCCAGGTATTTGGCTCAGTGGTTCCACCACCTGCCTTGCAAGCACAACGCTCTGAGTTCGATACCGGGTACCCAAAAAAAAGAGAGAGCACTTCTTGTTCACCACTACTTGTTGCATAACATTTGGATAACATTTTAAAATGCAATTTTCAGGCCAGGGATTTAGCTCAGTGTTTCTGCTGCCTGCCTCACAAGCTCAAGGACCTGAGTTTGATCCACAGTACCATAAAAAATGCAATTTTCTTCATTGTAAAGTACTCACATACTTCTTTTAGGAAGTATCTTTTTATGATATTATATCTCCATTTAACTAAACATGGAACTGTAGGTTGATGATTATTTTATTTAGCATGTTAGGAATATATTTGCACTATCCTCTGGCACATATCCACTCAGTGGAGAAGATAGCCATCAGTTTAACCTTTATTATTTTTTAAAGGTTATACTTTTTTCATTTTGCATGCTTTATATATTACTCTTGTTTTGGTGTTCCTCACTTTCTCCAGGTTGTCCCTGAACAGGGATTTATTTTTCATTTATTCTGCTCATGACACTTTTGCTTTCTAAGCCACAAAGTCATGCTTTCCGTCACTTCCAAAAAATTTAAATTTTACTGAGTATCATCACCACCACCAAACATACTGGACCTCATCTTTCAGGTTTTTTTCTACCATTATCTATCTATCTATCTATCTATATATATATAGAAATATATATATATTTCCTAAGATCCATCTCCCAGCTCTCAAAATATTTCTATGTAATCTAATCAAGATTATAGTTTCAATGACCATTTTTCATTTCTATTAAGTTGTCCTCCTAACCTCCTTTCATATGTCTAGTTATTGTGGGACTTTTATTCTTATATGCTTAATCCACATAAGCACTTTACTTTTAATCCATTTAAGTAAATTTACACTTTTCTTAAAACCTCATTAGAATGTTTTATTCAGTACCATAAACATTCACTAAACTACAAAGAGCTGAAATCATGCCAGGGCTATAGAACAGAAGTTCTAGTCTAAACTTAATATACTAAGCAGAGGACAGAATTACAAGTACTAGCTGGTAAGATTCCAGCTCCTATATTCACAGGTAAGAGTTGGGTCTTAGAATACTAGTTTGTAGAACTGTCTCTATACAACAGAACAAAGAAAAAGCATACACTCAGGAAGTGCCTAATACTGTATACTATTATTTTAGCAGTGTTGGAAATCAAACCCACCCCCTCACTCATACTAGGCAAATGTTCTATCCCTGAGCTACACTTTCAGATCAGAAAGTAACAGCTACCTCTTGCCCCACAGTCTTTTTCCTGACAGTGAACTGAACAGATAAACATCGGAGACATATCTGATAGCTGCTGAATGCAGAAGCCCAAGCTGGATCCATGGTCTGCATCTGGGAGGGCTTTCTATTACAGATAGTTAGCATGAACCAGATGGCAGGGCTGGGAAGATGACTTTGGGGTAGTCTACATCTCCTGTTAGAAGCCCAATTCTCTATAGATACTATGCAGTCAGATTCATGACCCTAGCCCACCTGAGTAGACAAGACACAGAAACTGAGGCATCGGGCCAGGTACCTCTGGTCATCTCCCCTGAAGAAGCTGGAAGCTAGGATCCCACTCACTTTTACCATGCTTCTAATTAAAAGGGTAACAGGGACATTAACTGCATGTAGGAACCAAATGAAGGAGGTGGCTAAATGTGCCTCAGAAGGACTGCTCTCCCTGGCCGCTTCCCACTTCTGGTCACCAAGGACATAGACAAGGCTGGGCTGGGTAGAATTAAAATGAGATGAGCCACCCACAGCTAAACACCAGTGGGAATAACACCAAGAAAGCAAAGGAGTAGAGAGATGGCATCAGCTCAGAGTCATGCCAGCATAGTATCAGCATGCCAGCCCTGATGATTTCATTTAATAATTTTTGAGGTCTCATATTACTCTTTGTAGTGTCTTCTCACTTTCAGCACTATAATATTAAGATTTGAAATTTTGGATTATGAGGTCATTTTTATTAAAGCATTTGTACTAATGCTACAGAGCTATAGACTACAATTATATTTCGGCAGAAAGTTCTTAAATTCAAACAGATGTTTATATTAATTATTCCTATGTGCTACTCCAGAGACTAATCATTTCTAAATCACATAATTCTATTTCTAACTATTTATCACACAATCCATCATTTTCAAACATCAAAACATAACTGAAAAAAGTGTAAAAACATCCATCTTGATTAATGTCACTTAGGCAAGAAACACTGTCATCAAACATATCCTATTCCAATTAGTATAGACTTCTCTTAATTTCACTCACTATGCTATCATTATCTTTTAGTTAAGACCCTAACTGGTTCTATCCCTTAACATTTTATAAAGTCATGTAATTGCATCTAAGTAGCTATTTTTTAACTCATTTTCTGAAATACAAAACAGAATTATCCACATATTGTGCTGCATGAATCATTTCTTTTTTCTAATTTGAATGACTAGTCACTGTAACATGTCTTACTATACTTTAAATAGTATTACTATTAATCAGCACATACGCTACAACTAAGGTTAAAGTACGATAAATTTAGAATGTAAGCACAAATCTGGATGTAAATAGTAATAGTATTTAAATACATTTTGTACATATTATTACTCACCTTATGGGCAGGGACAAGATTGACTAAAACAGTATCCAAAAGCTCCTGAGATACAGTATCTCCTTCACAAATAATAGAGCTCATGAGGTCGACCATATGCATATGAACTTTCTGATTGTGGCCATTGCTGAAATTCAAGACACATTTTGTTGAAAGTATCACGGAGGTGTATTGGCCTTAATCATAAGATGATAGTAGCAAACACTGCACTTTACAAAAGGATACCAAAATAATAAAATTGTATATACACATTTAATGCTTTCCTGTATTCCCCAAATCTTCCAGTACCCAAAATACCTTTCAAAGTAGAGTTCTTAGATTACTTTCTCCCAATTTTAACCAATGTAAGAACTAAGTGATTAAATCTTCAATTCTGTCTTAGCCAAAATTGTTTTAAACCTCTAGCACATAATTTTTAAAACACAAAATGCTCAAAATAACCGCATGCATTTAAACAGGTCAATATATAATTTAAATAAAGGACAAATAATAAAATTTTTAAATTGACCTACTCCACTATTCTACTAAACAATATTTACTCCCTTAAAATACAAAATTAACTTAATTCCATTCATTTTAAAAACAAGTAAAAAATAAACTTAAATAAGTTATAATTCTTAGCCCTCTAGTTTGTACCATAACCCAGTTTATGTGAACTCTCTTCTAAGTTAAAAATCCCTTATATGTTTAATACTTTATACTTAGTAAAATAAACTTACTTTATAACTGAAAATAATGTTCTGTATAGTTGTGTAAAAATTTCATTGCTATCTTCTAGCTCAAAGCATATGTTGTATGATTTGACCCAAGCAATGTTCTAAAAATGAGAGGAACAAAAAATGAAATAAGTACTTTAATTGAAAAATATGCAAATATATAAAAAAAGTTTAAAATGTCACCTCAAGATAAAAATGTATTGCTTACCTCAAGTAAATAAAAATACCTATTGAACTGTGGACTCTTTGTATCCTCTAGTCCCTTTAACTGCCTTGTTATAAACATAAATATATCCTTAAAAGAAAAAGACAAAGTACTGTTTAGATTATGAATGCTAAATAAAAACACACATTAAAAAAAACTAAAGCCACTCCAGCACTTTTATATCACAAGTACATTGTAAAGAACTGCACAGATTTCTTGAAAATATAACTTATACAAAAAACACTACACATCTGTATAGCAAACTTTTTAGAGACTAAGTACCTAAACAGCAACCCAAAATCCACTGATTTATCCCAAAATGCAATTAAACCTGAATATTCGATACTTAGATGCTAAGGCTTTGCTGGAGTAACTTGACTCACATGCCCACAGAGAGGGCTCTGCCTACCCACTGCACTACACGTGCCATAGGTTCACCACCACTGCTATATACCTTATCATCCTTCATAAGATAATATTAAATCATTTACATGATCTTAAAGTAGGAAAAGAATATCTTATAGCATGTGTTGGGCATGGTGACACACGCCTGTAAGCCCAGCATCTGGGAGGCTGAGGCAGTAGAATCACTGGGAGTTCAAGACTGGGCCACATAGTGAGTTCCAGGGCAGTCTGATCTACACAGTGAGACCCTGTCTCAAAAAAAAAAATAAATAAATAATAATAATAATAATAATAATAATAATAATAATAATAATA
>NW_022900950.1:36320064-36343255 GCF_012274545.1 Fukomys damarensis | reverse complement strand
GGGATTTAGCTCAGTGGTGCCACTGCCTTGCCTTGCAAGTGCAGGGTCCCGAGTTTGATTCCTGGCATATTAATAATAATAATAATAATAATATCTTATAGCAAGTTAAACCAAGTCAACTAAAATATATGCTATAATCAGAACTTACAGATGAAATAAGTGAGTTGCAGTAACTGAGAGCTGATTTGCCGGAACAGCAAAATACATGTTAATTATGTAGCAGAGGCATAGTTTAATATGCTCACAATGGGCATATTATGAATGAGCTCCTATGGCTCACTGCCCAGAAGATCGAACCACTGGTGGCACATGCATAACTGTCATATTAGGTGTTTTTTAATTAATTTTATTAGCAAAAAGAACAATAAAAGTGATCTGATCCATTTGCACCACCAGTGGTACAAGCCACCTGATAGGACAGTCATACACATACCACAGTGGTCTAAGGTGGCAGGAACATGTTAAGAAACTTAAAACTCCAAAATAAAATTGCCAACTGAGCTAGGCACAGTGGCCCATGCCACTGTTTTCTAGCTACTCAGAATGTTGAGACAGGAAGATCTTAAGGTGAAGGGCAGCCAGGGCAACTTAGTAGGTCCTATTTTAAAATAAAGTAAAATGGATGAGGACGTAGCTCAGTGACCTAGCATGCTCAAGAAGCCCAGGGTTCAACCCCAGTACCAAAAAAAAGTTACAAAATGACAAAATGAGATTGCACACCGAAGCTTAGATTTTATAAAAGTCTTAGAAGTCAACTTACCAACCTTCCTCTCAAACACTGTAATTACTTGCATTTTCCTTTCCCCATCTCGCCACCACCACCATTTCTCAGTCTCTTCCCATTATCTCTTTCTTTCATCGTTACAACCCCATTTGTGGCTACAGAGACAGGTTCAATGTCTCTGACTTTTTCATTAAAATGAGTTTTATGAAAAATACAGATTGATGTTTATAAAAAGGATTTTTAGGGCCTGAGGTTTAGCTCAGTGGTGCCATGCTCATCCTGAGTTCAATCCCCAGTACCGCCAAAAAAATTTTTCTAAAAGGCTAAAAGTTATAAAAGCTAATTCTACAAAAGAAAGCAAGTTATCAATCAATAGAGAAAAAAAGGCTGTTCCCAAGTAAGATAAGCATTTTTAAAAGGAAAGAAACATACTATGCATATGCTGAGTTGTTTTTCAAGTGAAGTACTATCAGAAATACACCCTTCAAAAAGTTACTTTGATAGCAATATGAAAAAAAAATGTTCTCCATAGATGAACCCTTCCGAGACCATCTAAAAAGAGAATAGCAGCCATACTGGCTCTAACTGGAGAAGGACAATAGCCAACTTATTTATAATCTAACAATTATTGACCTGAAAATGAAGCCAGGTATATAAAAAGGGTTTGCTGATGACAATAACAAACTGACCATGGAAACTAAGGTGAGGACCAAGGTGACATAATTAACTAATATACATATGTAACACTATCACAAAGAAAAATATGAATTTCATGCTAATGAAAACAGATTAGAAAGTATCCTTTTAAAAATTATAACTTTGAAAGTACTAACCTAGTAAGGACGGGGAACTAGAATAAAACCAAAAGATTGGTCCAAAAAAAAAATGGTAAATTTTTCAGCTAGTCAGTTACCCACAAAGAACCTAACTTAATCTCAGCTCTTCAATATTCTTCTCATAAACTGTCCTTTTTATGGAGAACAGATCTGTATTTCATTACCCCTAAAACCATGAGATAAGTCATTGATTACTAGCTAATCAGGATAAACCAAGAAATCCATGAGAGGTAATAAATTGTACATGAGCAGTCTTAATGTTTCCTCTTCTTCAGAATGTCAACAAGACACTTGGTGAGGAAGAGTCATAGCTTACACCAAACAAATACAATCATTCCTCTAACAAATTAAGTATTTCCAAACCTAAAGTTCACAATTAGAAACCAATCTATATAAGTGGGAACACAACCACATGACCAACTCATGTTAGGAACTCTAAGTCTCTAACCTCAAATCTTAAAATTCTCAAATCTTAGAATTCAGTTCAAATTCTGAGTGACAAATATGGCCCTCTACTTCCCTCATCTTAAGATTCTGTCACTAGTGAAAACATAAAACAAGTATGCCCAACTGGAAGGTATTCCATACTTCAATTTTGGCAGATATGATCAAGTAGCAGGTTCCTCACTCTAATATCAAGAAACAACTTCATGAGTCCAAGAATCTTGTCTAGTTTTTTGTTTTTATCCTCCACCACTGTAAACCCAGTTCTCGACACACAACTAATATCAATGTTTGTTAAATGAAACAAACTGCCATTTTTTTCATATTTTCATTAATAATCTTCCTATAAACCATCATTCTCTACCAGCCATGTCCAACCTGTAGCCCATTTTCTTTCTGGGGGCCTCTTTTTTGTTTGAGTGAAGAGAAACTGTCCTGGGCCACCTATACAATATATAACACAGATAACATTTATATCAAAGTAACAAAACTTCCCTCATTTTTTTTAACATTTAAGAAGGGGCCAAAAAAAAAAAAGAAATCAGCAGATTAGACACAGCTGTAACCAAAAGTTTCCACAATTACCTTCTATTCTAGTTGCTTTGTTTCCCAAAAGGTTCTATCCTTTCTTATAATTACTTGGTATCTTTTATAAGGTTGCATCCAGATTTATACTAGGTAATGTCTTCTAAATAATTACCTCGGTCTTCAATATGAGCTTTCAAAAGGTAAAAGAAATGCCTCAACACTAATACTGAGGCTGGGCATGGTGGTGCATGCCTAAAATCCCAGCACTCAGGAGGCTGAGACAGGAGGATCACCGTGAGTTCAAGACCAACCTGGTCTACATAGTGAGTTCCAGGTCAGTCTCAACTACATAGTGAGACCCTGTCTCAAAAAAACAAAACAATATTGAAAAGCACAGGGCTAATGATAACATATTAAAAGTATAGTATTGGGGCCGGAGATGTAGCTCAGTGGTGCCGTTGCCTGCCTTGCAAGTGCAAGGACCTGAGTTTGATCCCTGGTACCAGAAAAAAAAAAAAAAAGTATAGTATTCACTGTATCAATCTCTTTATCCTGAAGATAAAAAATTGTTTAAAATAAGTTCAAAATAAAAGAGATTAATAAAAGATTTCTATAGCTACTATCATAGAAGCCAAAGAGAGTAAACACTTTAATTCATCACTTACAAAGCTTTATAAAAATATATAGCCTTGGCAGTTCTTTAAATCCATACTTGCCTTTAGTTTATCAGGTGATGTGTAAGGAGCTTCAGGAGCATAAATCCTGAAAATATCAGCAAGGCAGCAGGCTACCAGTAAACGAACATCTTTATCAGGATGCTTAAGGAAAAAATCTGAAGCAAGATGTAAAGCTAAGTTTAGATAAAGCTCCTTTTCTTCTTCAGAGTCCTGGTCCATGTCCATGAAAGTTTTGACAACCATCTATATAAAAACAAAAATAATCAAATAGTGAGCTATTCCATGTAAAAATTAAGAAATCTGAAATAAAGGTCATATTAACTCCAAAGGTTAACTCCAAATTACACAGCAAGTGTGAGAAAACAAGATCTTTCTAAGACCAGGATAATCATTTTTTTAAAGACTAAGTAGGGCTGGGGATTTAGCTCAGTGGTATCGCCGCCTGCCTCACAAGCACAAGGTCCCAAGTTGAATCTCCAGTACCCCCCCAAAAAAAACTAAGTAAAATAACACTCCTTTTTAAAATATTTCTTAATCCTTTCATTAGAAGAAATAATGTACCATGGGGGAAAAAATCTAGTATGACAATTTAGTCTTCCATCTGAGCCACTGAACTATTCCTGACATGGTTTTACATATTTAGCTGAGAGAATATATAAACAGACACAAGAAATGGTGTCAAAGGTGTTCTTTTAACAATGAATAGTTACCATGAAATAACTACCATAGCATACAACAAAATATTTCTCATGCTATACAGTAAAAGAGAATATGACATATATATTTCATTAATTCAAAGACACGTGTGTTGAGAATCGATAAATGGATCCTTCATTGAAAATACACAATAAATAACAGGAACAGTGAGATATTGTACAGTTTAAATTCTGTGTAGAGCTTTCTCTAACAATGATAACCTTACTCTGTACTATTCTTACTTTCAATGAGATCTAACAAAACTGCCTAACCTGATAAGAACTGGAATGTAAACATAATTCTAACGGAAGAGTGACAACCTAGCATCCACTAGGTGGTGCTGCAAATACTATACAACACAGAGGTCTTGCCATCAAGTATCAATGTCTATGGCTTGATCTTTTATACTGTAAAGATTTCTACTTGCTGAAGAGCTACACTTCTTTGTAATAAGTAGTGCAAACTTGTGATGAATTCTCAGACAGCCATGGAAAAGCTGTTCCTCACAGAGCAACTCCTCACTTCTATTAGGTTAGATGCCAGAACCAACAACTGACAAATCCTTCTAATCAGGATGCAGTTAGTTTAAGGATGTGATGTCCAGGGCTATTTTAATTTTTCAGCCCTTTAAGATGTATGCTGTAGCTGCGTGTGGTGGCACATGCTTGTAATCCCAGCTCTCTTGAGAGGCTGGCACAAGAGGGTCACAAGTTCAAGGCCAGCCTGGACAACTTAGTAAAACTAGGTCTTTTTTATAAAAGTGTTTTTAACAACCTAAATAATTACACTTACACACACACACCCCAGGTTTGTACAGAGAACTATTTTTTTCTTTCAAATCTCTTCACAAGAAACTAAAGTACATTTTTAATAAAATGTTATAGAAAAATTAAAAATTATTTAAACAGTGTCACTCTACATATTAACAAATTGCTGTAATTTACAAGGCTTATACAAGAACTATACATATCAAAAATTATCACATCACATAAAATTCTTTTTATATTCTCTAAAAAGGATAAATGTAGCAGAAAGTATAACTCGAGAAAATAAATGATAAAAAGTGTTATTAACTAGATTACTGCTAGGCATAAATGTCTGCAGAATAATGAAAGCATACTATCAAACACTAAATATAAGTACTATGGAAATCATTATACCAAGACTAACAAAATTTGTTCAAGGTACACATATTAGAAATTTCTCCTATCTGAATTCAATTGGTGTTATAAAATTCATTAGTAACTCCTATGAGTCTAAATTAAAGATATCTGAGAAATAACATCTCTAAAAGACATTAAATGGTAATCAGACTGTTAAGTGTATAGGTACTCTGCATTCAAAGTAGTGTCTCAGCAAACCACAAGGATTTACCTATCATTCCTGAAATCAACAAATTTGAGGAAATAAATATATTGGTTCCTCTAAAAGTTCAACAGGTCAAGAGAATGTAAATAGTACAAAGTGAAATATGTCATATATTGAAGGTTTTTATAATGATTATTTCTAATAAACTATACATATGATCCTAACCAGATAAAATATCAATATTAGTTAATCTGCTCAAAGGTGTCATTTCTTTCAAATAATAAATATATATCTCACATTATAATACTTCATATATAAATGTATAATATCCAGGCCTTACATGAAATGTGTAACAATAATAACATCTCTTTCTCCTTGCAAAAGTATTCCATGTAGCAATATAAAAATCATTTAGGGCAACAGGGCCTTCAATGTTTAAGAGGGCTAAAGGTGTAGGGACAGTGGGAAGGGTAGGGGAAAGGGAATAAGGGAAAAGAAAAAAATATGAGAAAATGAAAAGATGGAAATGAAGTGTTTGTAAATGGGGAGGGGAGGAGGGGTGAAGGGAGGGCAGGGACAAGGGGAAAAAATTGAGAACCAAGACCTGTCATGTGAAGGTACAGGATCCCAGTAACGAATGTAACTGTATTGTATACCTAGATTGTACCAATAAATTCAATTTAAAAAAAAAAAAAAGTTTTCCACACTGACATCTATGTAATTAATAATATATCAAACATTACACAATGTATATATACTGAAATATTACATGATACCCCATTGAGATGTGATTTTTATATTTCTACACATGCTTAAATAAAAATAATATATCAAACAATATAAATGTCCAGATAGGTAAAATCTACAGGGAAGAAAATGTTCAAAAATAAAGGCTGATTGCTATGATTTAGAACTGGAATGCCCCCAAAAAAATCTCACTGATTTTGGAATGCAGCTAGATCATGAGATGCTGCATTCATCAGTGGATTCATCCACTTGATGGTCTGTTTCCAAGAGCACTGTTCGGGAGGTGGGGTCTAATCAGAAGAGATGGGTCACTGGAAGGGTGTATCTCCCTCCCCAGCTCCTCCTTAGTTCTCTGCTTATTGACCATCATGAGGTAAGCAGCTTTCTTCTACCACGCTCCTATACCATGTCATTTGTGCTTTGCTGATCATGGACTAAAAACACAAGCCAAAACTAACTTCTCCTTAAGCTATTGGTATCAGATATTGTGTCCCAACCACGAGAAAGTGACTAAGTCACTGCTAAAAGAACTCACTCTTCTTGCCCACCCTACTACTTCAATCATTTTAACAATCACAGAGACCCATCACTGGCCTTTCCTAAAGGAAAGGTGAAACATCATTTAAATACATGTAAGAGATCTATGCCAAATAGTGGCTGTCTCATCCACAGAAGCTCACTATAAATCTTGACTTGTAGCCAAGTGTGGTAGCAATAGACTGCAATCCCAGGACTGGGGAGGTAAAGGCAGGAGCTCACCATGAGTTCAAGGCCAGCCTGGGCTACAGAATGAGTTCAAGGCCAGCCTGTAGAACACAGCGAAGACTGTCTCAAAAATCCAAAAAACAAAAACAAAAACAAATCAAAAAAATTGCTGATTTGATACCATATTGTCAGAAGCAGAAGGAAAAGCTAACAAAGAAAGTAACTAACCAACAGCTTACATAGCACAAAGCCTTAAAACTTTCTTTCTCTGATTTAAATAGTTGTTTTACAAAATAAATAGGATACTGTAAAAGAGAAAGGAGACAATTTGGGGAGACAAAAGGAACACAGTATTGTAAATTTATTCTCTATAATCAAGTATAAGAGGCCCTAGAAACACTGAAGTTTCACCTTTCTAACTGCATTCCCATTAGCAACAGCCAAGGAATCCCTACTGCTCTTTTCTTACCTACTCTATTCTTACTTCCTTATATACTTTCTGACATTTGCTGCTTTAATTCTTTTTATGTTGCCCTAACAAGATATAACCCTATATGATTCCCATAAGAAGCCCTCAAATTAAACAGACAGTTCAGTGGGGCTCCAGCATGTGCCTCACAAGCACAAGGGCCTGAGTTCAATCCCTGGTCCACCCCCCTACCCCCCCACCCCCGAAAAAAAGACAGTCAAGAGTTGGGGATTTAGCTCAGTGGTTCTGCTGCCTGCCTCAAAAGCGCAAGGACCCAAAAATAAAAATAAATAAATAAACAGTCAAAATAATTATTTAATTTTACTCACCTTTAACCGTCTCACCATCTCTTCTTTAGATATTTTATCTGAGATTTCCTTAACACCCGGAGGATAAGTAATTTTTCCATCATTGGTCCTTGTCTTGGAATGAGCCATGATGGAAATAATTTTACCCCTAAAACAAGAAAATTATTAGATGTAAACCAAAAAAAAAAGTATAAACAATATTTATATCAAACATAAAAGGTAACTTCCCCCAAAACATCCAAAACTGTCTAATTTATAGCAATTTACTTATATAATGAAAATCATTCTACAGAACACTTATCAAAACTTGTTTTTTTTTTTCATTTCCTTCAGTAGCAAGCTGACTTACTTGCACTATCCCTCCAGGAAAACAGCTATATATATAGATACATAAACACATATATACAAGGTTTTTACGAAAAATTATCCAAAATAAGCAATTTTTAAATGCCACAGATTACTCAAACCAAAATCTACAAAAAAACAAGAACTCAAAGAAGTAAATAGAGTATCAGCACTTTATATCCATTTATACTCAGAGAGTAATCATGACAAAAACAGAATTTAGTCGTGAACTCATGGGACAAAAAAGGACAGAAGTAAATGTATGTGTACCTGCCAAAGCAAAGAATCAAATAAAAAACTCTCCTGACATAAATGTGGATTATTATTCCACTCAGAAATGACACACCTGCAAAAGAAAGAGTAAATCAGAAATCAACCTATGCCCCTTATCCCAACCCAACCCATAGAAGGAACAGCAGAGAAGGCTGCTTTAGTGCTAATATCACCAGACTCAGGGTTGGAACAGATAATTAGTTTTGGCTATAGGCCTGCACATTTGCTGAGGTTCACATGACCTATTTAGTCCTGAGAACCACAAAACATGAAATCAGTGACCACTAACCTCAACTGCTTGTATCCCCAAGCATCTAAGTAAATCCAAGTCCTGCCTAGACAAGGGCAGCTTCATCCTAAGCATTAAAGGAAAACTATATCACTATGATATTTCTGAGACAAAGAACACTATCAAGTCAAAAATAATGAAGCACCTCAGGAAACAAAACATAATGAGTGAGAACCAGAAGAAATATTGGGCACCAAGAAGAAATCAAAAATTCTTCAGATACTACTTTAGCAACCATAAAACTACTATACACATAATCTTAAAAAAAAAGACAACTCTGAAAATATTTGCAGAAAAAAATTATAAACAATGGGCTAAAAATTTGAAAACAGAAGTAAAACTAAAAACAAAACAAAAACCCTGAAATTTTAAAACTCAAGGGTAAGTTTTCATTAGTAGTCAGTAAAAACTATTGCAATCAGTTAACCAGAAGAGCAGCCAGGATACAACATTGAGAAACATAAAATTAGAATGTAGAAAAGTAACCTATGACTCATAGGAATGTCAAGAGAAGTGTGAGGAATAGTCTAAATACCTATACAGTATACAAAATGCCTATCCCCAACTTCAAGAACCCAAACAGGAGAAGCCTACTCTCTGGTGTATGGGACACAGTAACTGAAAGGGAGACAAGAAAGGACATTTGGGATGCTAGTTACACTGATGTTTTCATTTTGTGTATAATCAGCTAGAGACATAATGTCTGTCCTTTTCTGATGTTATGCTGCAACAAAAAGTTTAAACAAAAAGAGAAAAAAGAAAAGCTTCCATACTTAAAACTTTAAAAGCATTTCCCAGTAAATCAAAAGAAACCAAGCACAGAATCAATAGTCAAAAATTGCAGACCCAGCCACGCTCGGTGCACACCTGTAATCCCAGCACTCAGGAGGCTGAGGCAGGAGGATTGCTGTGAGTTTGAGACCAGCCTAGGCTACATAGTGAGTTCCAGGTCATTCTCAACCACATAGTGAGACCCAGTCTCAAAAAACAAAAACAAACCAACAAACAAAAACTGCAGACAAAACATCTGACTGATCACATAGATGAAATGGAGAAAATATCTATGGAGGAGGAGGAGGAGGCGGAGGTGGAACAACAACAACAACAACGTCACTGAATCAAGAATCAATAAATCTTTCCACAGAGAAAAAGATCCAAAAACACAGAAGACCCAAAAAGCTCTGCCAAAAGACTTGTAGACTTAATTGACAGGATACAAGGTCAACACTCAAAAGTCAATAGCCTTCTTGCACACAAACAACAGACTCACTGAGAGAAAAATTAGGGAAACAATTCCTTTCCCAATAGCACCCCAAAAAATGAAATAGAGAAATCAATCTAACAAAGGACACAAAAGACCTCTACACTGAAAACTGCAGCACTCTGAAAAAAAATGACTGAAGAGGACATCAGAAAATGGAAAGATATCCCTTGCTCCTGGGTAGGAAGAATCAACATAGTGAAAATGGTCATACTTCCAAAACTGTTTTACAGATTCAGTGCAATCCCAATTGAAATTCCAACAGTATATTTCACTGAACTAGAGAAAACAATCCAAAAATTCATTTGGAACCAAAAGAGACCTAGAATAGCACAAGCCATTCTAAGCAACAGAGACATGACAGGGGATATCACAATCCCCAACTTGAAACTATACTACAAAGCCACTGTGATTAAAAGCAAAACAAACAAACAAACAAACAACAACAACAACAACAAAACCCCAGCATGGTACTGGCAAAGAAAGAGACCCAAGGATCAGTGGAATAGATTAGAAGATGTAGAAACAACTCCAGATTTACACAGCTACCTCAGCTTTGACAAAGGAGCCAACCATCCTCACTGGAGGAAAGATAGCCTCTTTAATAAAAACTGGAAAAACTGGATTTAAACATGCCCAACATTAAAACTAGACTCTTATCTCTCACCATGCACTAAACTAAAATCAAAATGGATTACAGATCATGATATTAACACAGAAACACTAAACTTGCTGGAAGATAAGTTAGGTAGAACTCTCAAAGACATTGGCATAGGAAAAGATTTTACAAACAAATCCTCAGTAGCACATAAACTAGCACAAACAATCAACAACTGGGATCTCATCTTATTAAAAAACTACTGCATGCGAGAGAAACCACCAACAGAGCTAAGAGACAACCTACAACGTGGGAAAAAACTTTGCACTAACTGTTCTTCAGACAAAGGTCTACTACCTAGAATATATAAAGAACTCCAAAAAATCAGATCCCCCCAATATAAGGACCCTATTCAAAAGTGGGCATCTGACATGAACAGACATTTATCAGACAAACAAGTAAAAGCAGCAAATAAACACATGAAAAAATGTTACACATCACTGGTCATTTGAGAGATGCAAAGGAAAATAACACAGATTTCACTTCACCCCAGAAAGAATGTCTGCTATCAAGAAATTGACCTACAAGAAATGCTGGTGGGGCTGTGGGGAGAAAGGAATCCTTCTTCATTGTTGGTGGCAGTGCAGACTGGTGCAACCACTGTGGAAATCAATACAAAGATACCTCAAAGAATTAGGATTAGAGGTCCCATTTGACCCAGCTATCCCTCTGCTGGGTATCTTTCCAAAAGAAAAGAATCATACTAGCAAAATATGCTCACTCATGCTTATAGTGGCATAAGGTTTGTAACAGTTAAAACTTGGAAAGAGCCCAACTGTCCATCAGTAGGAGACTGGATAAAGAAGATGTAGTTTTCCTATAAAATGGAGTAATACTCAGCCATAAAGAACAAAAAACTAGAGACATTTGTACCTAAGTGGAAGCACATTGTGGTCATACTCTTAAGTGAAATAAATAGAACACATATGTAATACTGAATAGCTTCTCTGGTATGAAAAACTAAAAGTGTAAGTAAAGTTCAAATTGTATAATTGATAATGTGAAATAGGAAGAAAAGGACTAAAGGAGTAGGGAAAGTGAGAGGGAAAAGAAAAAATATGAGAAAAGGAAAAAAAATGGAAACAAGTCTTTGTAAATAGGGAAGGGTGGAGGACGTAAAGGGAGGGCAGGGGAATGGGGAAAAAAATAAGAACCAAGATATATCACATAAAGGTGCAAGATCCCAATGATGAATGTAACTGTACTGTATACCAAGAAAGTACCAACGAGCTTAATGAAAAAAAAGAAAAAAAAAATCCAAATTTAGGTAGCTTTTCCATTGAGTCCCTACCAATAATTTAAGAAATAATTCCAACAACAATTCCAAGAAGAAAAAAAAAAGAGAATGCTTTTGACTAATTTTATATAAGTAACTAACTAGATTAATTTCAGTACTTCAATACTAAAGCCAATGAAGACAATGGAGAAAAGGAAAACTCACAGACCAATTTTACTTATAAACACAAAATTCCTGAACAAAAAAATCAGAGATCCATACACAGCAACATACACACATGCACACATGAGCACAGGCATGCACACTCATATGTATACACACCCAGGACTGAGAAGATGAATTCATCATATCAACATATTAAAAAACAAAATTCATCTTTGAATTAAATATGAAATGGATTAAATGAAGTATTTTAATAAATGAAAATATTTTATAAAATACAACATCAATTCATGACTGTATAAAGAAGCTCAGTAAAAAAAGAAAAAGAAATAAGCTTGGTAAATTAAAAATTGGACAAAAGTTGTCTTTATCTTCAAAAAGTACAGTGCTATCCAGGCGTGGTGGCGCACGCCTGTAATCCCAGCACTCAGGAGGCTGACGCAGGAGGATCGCTGTGAGTTAGAGATCAGCCTGGGCTACACAGTGAGTTCCAGATCAATCTTGTCTCAAAAAAAAAAAAAAAAAAAAGGAGAGTGCTATAACACCTGTACCATAAATCATGCTTTCTGATAATCCACAAATTTTATTTGATATCTGAAAGACAAACATTCTTGTTGTCATCACTTGACACTGCAATAAAATGCTAAACAGGAAGGAAAGGAAAGAAAATAACAGGTATGAGGATTAAAAAGGAAGGAATTTAAAAAGGCTTGTAAATGTTATGATTATGTGCGTAGAAAACGCCTGAATTAATAAAGACTGACTTTGACAAGTATGTAGAAAGAGAAAAATCAATATACAAACATTAATCAGTTACAAGTAACACAATACTTTCCTAAGCACCACAGAAAGGTAAGAAACTGGAAATAGGCAATATACATTAAAAGAAGAAATAAAATTATGCCCACTTCCACATGACATGATTGTCTAAAAGACTGAAAAAGAAACCTCAAAGACAACAAAAACAAATACAAAAAGTTGCTCCTTCAAAGTTGCAAAGTACCATCCGGGGATTTAGCTCAGAGGTACAGTGACTGACCCAGTACTTCACCCCACACCAAAAAAAAGTAAGATACAAGATCAACCTCCAAACATGTACTAACAATGCATAGTATCAAGAAACAGAAACCTAAGCTAGAAACATAGTATCATTTTAAATTACTTTCCCCACTCACCCACTGATGAAATACTTCAGTATAAAGGCTCACAAATGTTATAAAGGATTGTTATTCTGAAATCTACAAAACAATTATAAATGATGAAGAGATACACCATGTCCATGGATCCAACACAGTAAAGTCATGAATTCTCCCCAAACTGATCTATAGGTTAAAGATCCCACCAACTCTGTAAGACTTTGCATAGAGAGAAGCTTATTTCACAATTTATATAAAAAGGCGAAGTGAACAACTGAAACCATAGAAAGAAATAAAGTGGGAGGAAATCATTCTACACAACTTAAAATTTTACAGCAATTACAATAAGATAGTGTGATATCAGCAGAGAAAACACACATAAATACAACAAATCAAACTGATGTTTTACAAAGATGTAAAAGCACTTCAATGGAGCACTGTCTTTTACACAAAGTGCTAAAGCAACTCAATGACCATAAACAAAAAGAAAAATGAAGCTTAAATACTTCATACCTTTATATAAAAGTTAACCCTAAAAAGATCCAGAATTTAAATGTAGAACAATAAAATTTTAGAATTAAGTATTCATTTATAGAAAAAAAACTTTCGAACTAAAGTCAGATGAAGAGTGACAGAGTCCTGACAGGGATACTGCCAGTTCCAATATATTCACCCGCCATATTAGAGAAACATAGGTTTCATTTTACTTACGTCACAGAGTAGGACACAGAAGACATGTCAGCAGGGCACAAGCAGTCCCCCAAGGACATGTCAGTAAGTCAAAGAACCACATGGCAAGCCACAAGCTACAAACCTGCCATTTTTCCCAACCCACCCCCTCAAAAGCCCACCAAAAAAAGTTATTTAAAAAAGCCTCTCATCCTATAAAAGACACCTTCTCTTTCTGCTTGTACAGAGGTCCCTGTCAGGTTTAGCAATAAACATGCTTGGACTGCTAAGTTCACACCCTACTTTCCTGCTCCTCAGGCACCAAAACCTGGGAAGCGGGAATGGAAAGCAGGAACTCCTGCAACCTAGGAAGCAATGGGCAGTGGCTGTTCATCCTGGGATTACTTCTAGATCCTGAGAGCCTCCTGTTTTCCACCATGTTTCCCCTCCTTTCCAAAGAGCTGGTAGTGCAGGTTCAACAGCCCTTGGCAGTGTGAAGCCCTGGTTAAGGTTACCCTTTGGTAAGCCCTCAAAAGCCTCAGAGGCAACTTTGAAACCTCAACCACCTCACTGGATAAACAACTCTCCCTTCCCTTCTCCAAAACCTTCCCTTTTCATGAACACCAATCCAGAGAATATCATGCCAAATCTCAAACCTGACATCCACCACCAGCTACTAATCCATCACCACTCTTGGGAGGGTAAGATTCTGCCCCAATTGACATTCTTTTGGTGCCCTGAGAAATATAATCCACTGTCCCCCTTTTACTTTCCTAACCTTTTTTCCTTCCTGTCCATTCTCTCTTAGAGAATATCACAAAAGGGGCCAAGGATTTGGCTCAGTGGTTCTACCACTTGCCTTGCAAGCGCATGGGCCCAAGTTCAATCCCTGCCCCCCCCAAAAAAAAGGGAGAATACCACAAAAGGGGGACCTCCTACACTCTGGGGGTGGGGGGGCACTTCATTTCAGTATGCAGGACAATCTCATCTGATGGAGAGCCTATGCGTCTCAGTCAGGAGGCCAATCACAAGCCAATCAACCCAACTGCCTGACCCTGGCTGCCTGTCTTACCTTCCCCCTGGAATAGGCAATTTTCTCCCTCAAAAACATTAGGAAACATTCCTTTCAGCTGTCTCCTGTGTTATCTTTCCAAATTGGGACTAAAAAGAGACATTAAACAAACAAACAAAAATTGTTCTTTCACTCTATCTCCCCATGGCCCCAGTAAAGACAATTTAAAGGGCCATGCTGGTCACCTGAGGGTACTTTAGATTTCCAAATTCTCCAAGACTCTCTAGAAAAATGGCAAATGGTCAGAGGGTGTCCATATCCAAGCTTTTTTACCCTCTGCGAGCAACTTTCCCTCTATCCTACTATCTTCTCTCTCCAAATTCTTCTCACAGAACCAAAACTACCAAAAAAAAACAAAAAACAAAAAACTCTTATCCTTGCTCTTGATCCAACAATATTACACTTTTACCTGCCTCTACCTTTCTCTGTTAATAAATTCCACCCTGCTGATGATCCCCCCATCTCAGGTAGCAGGTATTTGGGGCCCATTCTCATTAACATTTCTTTCTCAATTACTGATCTAGAATGTTTCAAAAGAAGAATGAGGTGCTTCTCGGAAAATTCCATAAATCAAGAAAAGAATTCCTGCTGCTCCAAATACTTCACTTGGGTAAATATTTCCCTTATTCTCTTATCCACCCTTACTGATGACAAAAGGAAATATATTTAGTGAGCAGCTGAAAACTACACTAATAAGCTGCACCACCAAACATCATGACAGGCGCACTGAGGCAGCTCATGGGGTCCCCAGGGCTGAACCAGAAGACCCTAACTGGACTTATCAACTTACAACTCTGGTACGATAAATCACAATCATATGATCGCCTGTTGCCTAGCAGGAATGGAAAAAAATAAAACTAAACAGGTGAATCATAAATGCCTCAGAAAAATCACCCAAGAGGCAGGCAAAAACTCATCTTTATGAACCACCTTTTTCAGAGGCCATGATTAAATATACAAACACCAACCTTAACTCTCCTGAAGGCCTAATTCTTCTACATTTCCACTGTCTACTAATCTTATCCAGAAATCCACAAAAAGCTCCAAAACTTAAGAAAATGGACCCCAAACACCACAGAAAGAGCTTATAAACTTTCACTTAAAAGTTTTCAACAATGAAGATGAGGAAAAGAGAACTCTAAAAGAAATACAGACTAAAGCTAAACATCAAATCTTGGCCTCCCTAATTTAAGTCCCAGCTGAAAAACCTGCCAAAAACTCCACATCACATCCCCCTAGTTACAGCAATCCAGACCACTGGTCAAAGGCTTTCCCTAATCCCTGGCCTCTTACAAAGCCATGTCCTAACTTCAGACAGAGGTCACTGGAAAATGGATTGCCCTCTGGGGAAGTCAGCTAGATTGAGTTCTCTCCCCTCCAGGTGACCTGACACATCCAGAGAAGACTGTGAAGCTCTTATAGCCTATATCCAGCTCAGATCCCAAGGCCATCTCCAAGGATCCAAGGGTAACAATGGTGATGGAAGAAAAATAGGTCTTTCTCATTGACTCAGGGGCCAGCCTCTGTATTCTTATTGACTATTCAGGACCTTTGCTTCCCTCCTCTATCTCAGTTGCTGGAATGAAGGGCCTAATAGAAACGCCAGCCAAGAACTGTTCTTTAGGCCATATAACTTTCCCTTTTTTTCTTGTTAACCCCCCTCACTGCCCCACATCGCTTTCGGGAAGATACCCTTTATCACACAGGGGCATCTATACATATTCCCTCACTTCCTTCTGAGCCCTTCTTTATCCTACCAGTTGTATAACCTTATGAGTCCCTCCCTCTGAGGCAATCCAACTATTCAAATTACAAACTGACCCTACTGTTTGGGACACAACAAGAATCCTCCCATGCCCTTACATCACCAACCCCTCAAAATACCCAAGAGACCCTACTCAAGCTGTCAATGTCAATCAATACCCTTTTAGCCCCAACACCCATCTGGGCCTCCAGTCCATTATCAAGTACTGATTTTGACTTTCTTAAAGCCAAAATTCTTATTGCTACCCCCCCAACAATATTTCCATCCTTCCTGTAAAAAAAGAAAACCTGATGGCACCTTCCAATTAGTCCAAGATCTTCATAAGATTAATGAAGCTATTGTTCCCATTCACCCAGTTGTCCCCCACCCCTACACCCTCCTCTCCCATATCCCCAAAACTAAAAACTCTTACTGTTTTTTACCTCAAAGATGCCTTCTTTACTATTTCCCTCAGCTCTGATTCCCAACAACTTTTCACCTTTGCCAGGAGAGACACCATACTTCTGTTCACCCAACAACTTACATGGACAGTTCTTCCCCAGGAATTTCAGTATAGCCTCAACTCTTTGGCCAAGGACTTCCAATCCCTAAACCTTTCCCTCAGCCACCTGTTCCAATTATGTTGATGACCTTCCACTTTGCAGCTCCTCAAAAAATAACTCTATCCCACACTACCTCCTTTCATAAGTTCTTGAGGAAAAGGGGATACCATGTCTCAGAACACAATGCCCAGCTGGTTATAAGAGGTCACTTAGCTCAGCCTTCATTTCATCCCTACTACTCACTGCATACCCCACTGCCAAAAATAATCTTCCTTTTCCAATCACAAAACAAGATCTCCTTTCCTTCTTAGGTAATTTAGACTTTTGACCCCAAATTTCCCACTTAACTGCAAAAACCCTCTTATGAGGCTGCCCATGGAGATCCCTGAGAAAGAGTGCCAAAACCAGACTTATTTCCCATTTCTTTTTGGAACCTCAAGCAGGTACTCCTTAAGGTTCCTGCTTTGGCTGTATCTAATCCTAAATAAGCCTTTCTTTCTATTTCTAGCTAGCAAAAAGGGACATGCATTAGGGGTACTTACACAGCTAAACTAGAGACTCCCTCCAGACTGTTGCCTTATTTGTCCAAACAGTTCAACACTGCAATAAAAAGTTGGCCTCAAAAAAAAAAAAAAAGAGTTGGACTCTTGTTTACTGGTCTTAATTTCAGCTGTACTCATCCCTGAGTACCAAAAATTCACTCTTCACCAGCCTCTACAGGTACATTTTTCTTCACACAACCTCTCTGATCTGCTCAGCCATTGTGCTTTAACTCTTCTCTCTCTGACCTGAGTTCAAGCCCTACACTCTCAGCTGTTAAGTCTCAGTCTGTCCTAAACCCTGCCATCCTCCTCCCAGTACTCCACGCCCAATACGAGTGCACAGAGCACACAGAGCTCCTTTATTTTACTCTCACCTTCTTCCATAACATAACCTCGGAACATTTTCCAGGGCTCCCCAACTTGTTTACTGATGAAAACACTTCAAAGACCACCCCTTCCAAGGCAGGGTACACCATCACTGAAGGCTATCATGACCTCCCCAAGAAGTAACTGAGGCAGCAGTCCTCCCCACAGGGACAACTTCACAGCAGACACTCACTAGAACTCTCACTCGTATAAAAGATAAAACCATCAACATTTACAAAGACTCCAAACATGCATATATTATCCTATACTCCTACGTTCAAATGCCCAAATTTGGGTATGAAAGGAAATTCCTAACTGCAAAAAAATAGCCCTATACAACATGGGCCCCTAATTCAAGAGCCAAAGGTGGCTCTTCCACCCCATAGAGTCAGTCACTGCAAGGGCCATCAAAGATCTAACACAAAATAAACATCTCAGGCATATCATTTTTGGAAATAACAAGGCTGATAGAGTAGCAAAACAGGCAGCTACCAAACCTTTTTCCATTCCCTGCTTCCTGTTCCCTCTTATACCTTCCCATTCACCCCAACAAATAACTACTTAAACGGGATGCATGACAAGAGGAATAGTGTAGGTTTCTCCATGAAAAATTGGTCCTTCCTGAAAACTTGCAAAATAGACAGACTTACATACATCTCACCCATTGTTTTAGGACCATCTCACAAAAGATTATTGCCCAATGCTCCATATGCCAAACTTCCAATCCCCAGAGCAACCTCAGACTTCCTCCCTTCCCCACCCTTTAATTTTGGAGATCCCTCTCTGGCACTAATCACCTTCTTAAACAGAGCCAACCAAGTTTTCTCACTTAGACTGGACTAAACTCCTACCCTCAGCCTGTTTCAAACTAGGGTCTCTTCCCTGCAAACCTCTTATATGCTCAGCCCCTTTGAGATTCTACACAGAAGGTCCCGCATTGCCTTCATATTCCCTACCTCTAATTCAAACTCACTCTCCCCTCCTTCAAATTTTTAACTTAGCACCCATAGGGCATCTCTTCCCCCCCCCGCCCCCCGTACTAGGGATTGAACTAGGGACCTTGCACTTGAGAAGCAGGTGGCAGAACTAAAGGCATCTCATTTAGAACTATACTGACTCCACCTTCCCAAAACTCTCCAATAGCCTAGATACCCTCATTCCTCCATCCCTACAACCTGGATACTGGATTTAAAGCCCCCCAACCCCTCTCAGGAATTAAAACCAAAATGGATAGGGCCCTTTCAAGTAATCCTCACCACTCCCAACAACAGCAAAATTAAAAGGTCATTCCTCCAAGGTCCATTTATCCTCTCTAAAAAAGGCTTTCCAATGCACAACAACCAGACCCACATGTCTTAAGAGCACCATGCTGCCTATGACAAAAGAGATCAAAAACACAGCTAGACAGCCCCATGAGTCTCTCTCCTCATAACTATGCCCATTTACTGATCACTCTAAACGAAACATTCCACTACTTATCCTTTTCCTCCCTAGACACCATAATCTAGGAACTATGGCTACAGGGAACCCTCTCATACTTCTCTCCAGAACCAATCACCACCATTACTTCCTCTGTTCTCCTGCTCTGATCTTTTCTTTCTCGATATTATTCATCCTCTTAACCCTTAACACCAAACACAGACCCCTCCTACATACCTCAATCAGACATTCTTACGTGGCTAAAATTATCCAAACCTCTAACAGAACCATCCAACCACGCTGCTGGTTTCTGCCTCTTTATCAGACAGCAGACTCAGTAATCCCTGCTCCCCTTGTAACATGAATAAATTCCCACAGGGCTACACTTCACTGAGACTGCTAGTCCTAGGAGCACAAACCCAGCTGAAGGATCTGACATCTGATTCCAAGGGGGCACTAAAGGGTATCAGACAGGCCGGCCTTAAAGGCTCACCAACTGCTACAGTGAGCCGTAACTTGTCTCTCCCAAAATGGACTCCATCTAGCCCAACCTGCTGCTGCTCTGTGCATTTGTTGAACCAAAAATGATCACTTTACCCTAGTCACCTCCTTAGATCCCTCCCCCTCTGCAAAGCTCCTTATCAGCCAAACTTTAACCATCTAGGAGCTCTTTTACAGGTACTTGGGTACACTTCCGTCCAGGGCAGAATACTACCCATCTGAATACCGTGAAACAGGTCAATGGACTCCCTGAAAAACATTCCCCTGGGGGCTGGGGATTTAGCTCAGTGGCACCGTGCCTACCTTGCAAGCACAAGGGCCTCAGTTTGATCCCCAGTGCCACATTAAAAAAAAAAAAACACTTCCCTGGCCCTTGGACATGCCCCAAAATGCAAACTCCTCAATATGCCTCAAGGTAAAGTCTTCCTAAACCGAAAATTTGACACTCTTAGCCAAGAGGGTCCTACAGTATTACAACCAGTCCCACTCCTTTACTCCTTGACAGCTGCAACTGTTGCCCCTCCTTTCATATATGGCATAAATTCGAGGCAGTCCAACATTTACTTCCTAACTCACCCTTAGACCTCCTCCTCCTGTCCTGATTTGATTTCATGGGATGCCTTTCCCTAGAGATGGGCTTCTGAGTGTGCAGAGACAAGACATTCATTTGCCTACTTATCAACTGGACAGGAACCTGTACATTAGGCCTCCTTACTTCCACCCTTTCCTTAGCAACACCCAATCTACTCATACCTCCCTCCCTCATAACCAATGTAAAGGCACAATGCACCCTGAGAATTAGCACAGGAAATGGAATGTGGATGGGGCCTGGGAGTATCTCTTTCAGAGTTCATCAGGCTGTCAAAAGAAGTTGCTGAGGGACTCAAAGAAGTCTCTGACCAACTGGGACACTTGAAAGATCAAGTAGACTCCCTGGCTTCATTTGTCCTCCAAAACCACAGAGACCTTGATCTCCTCACAGCTTCACAGGGCAGCAAATGTGCTCTACTCCAAAAACAATGTTGTTTTTACACCGACAAATCTGGTCTTACCAGAGACAGGGTAAAATGTCTTTATGAACAGACTTCCAAACTCCTTAAAAGCTCTTCCAATGATATGTTTTCCCTTCCTCTTCCCTGGCCCCTACCTTGGCCCCCTTAATGCTTATCATTATTTTCCTTCTTTTTCTCCCCTATATAATTAATCTATTCTAAAGATGTTTTTCAGGAACAAAGAGCAGCCATCTCCCAGGCAAACTCAAGAACACCTCTTAAGGCCTTCCTTCTCCAAAATCATCAAACAAACAAAAAATGTCATAGCTCCCTCTTAGTAGGAAGCCAAAGAAAAGAAAAAAGATCTATTTTCCTATGCCCCTTTAAAGCCAGGAATGATAGAGCCCAGGCAGGAATACCACCACTCCAATGAGCCCTCTCCTTATAGAAACACCGGTTTCATTTTACTTGGGTCACACAAGACATGTCAGTAGGTCACAGGGAACACATCAGCAAGCCACAAGCCTGATATTTCGCCAATCTATGCCCTCAAAATCCTGCCAAAATTTGCTATGAAAAGGCCTCTGAGCCTGTAAGAGACACCTTCCCTGTTCTGTTTGCTCAGAGGTCCCTGTCAAGTTTAGCAATAAACCTTCTTGGACTGTTCAATTTGAGTCCCTTCTTTACAGGTCAAAGAATTCTTAGAAATGACACAAAATTCAAGATCCATAAAAGGAAGAAATGATAAAATTTTAAAATTTAAAGCATTTTGCTCTGTGAAAAATTAAGATGACAAGCCAATCTCCAAATTAGAAAATATGTGTAAAAGACATCTGATAAATGTTACTGAAATACATGGACAACTATTTAAATGTAGAGATACACAACAAATAAACACATAAAAAAATTAGCTCAGAAAAAAAAAAAACAGTTGACAGAGTGAGTTCCTAAATAGATGGGGGTAAAGTGGTAGTAATATACAGATCAAAGGGACAGAACAATCTGAATAATTCAGAATCCATTACTGGACTGAAAGTGTAACTAATGGAAAAAGTAGATGAAAGAAAGCTAAAAAGGAAAAGATTAAGAGCTAACAAAGAAACAAGCTATGTAGTTCACATTGAAGTCTCAAAGCACAGGTACTGTAAAGAGAGGTATAAATACTTCTGTAAATATACATAGGCTATTTCCTCAGAGTATGACATTACATACTGGTCCTTGTCTACAAATACCTAGCTAACTCTATGGATTTTAAAGTCTTGAGTACACATTTTCACTTTCTGTGACCTAGACCAGGCAGAGAGCTATGTTCCCCTCCCTAGTAACACTCGAAATACTAACAGCATGTATCCCGTTGTATTCATAGTAGTTCTTTTTTCTATGTCCATTTCTCATACGAAACCACAAACTCCTCAAGACAAGGACAGTGTATTATTTTATGCTAATCATCTATCACACATTAACATATATTACTAGTAGTAGGTTTTCATGAAGTATTTGCTGAACGCATGACCAGAATTAGTTTAATAAACTGTGATTCTAATAGCTAGTAAAGACTAGACAGATGAGAAATCAAATACAATAAAGCAAGTTGGAAAACAGCTGTAAAATTTCAGTTAAAAAAGTGATGAGGTGCTGACTAAAGGCAAAGATTACAAAACAAGAAAACTGAATCAAAGACTTATTAATGATTGTAACAGAGGGAGAAGATGATTTTAAGATTCTGAGCATTTTTCCTGTGAAGTCATTTATTTAAATACTTATTGAGACCTTATTTGGTGCAATATACTGTACTAGGTACAAGGAATACAATGACAAGCAAATATACAAAATCTCTGACAACACTGTAACAGAGAGTAGAAAAAAACAGAAATCCAGCCTTGAGGAGCATTAAGTTTCACTTAGAAGGCAACTGGAAAGTATAGGTCCTAAATTCTAGAGAAAAGTCAAAGCCTCAGAACATTTTAATGTCATTTATCTCATGGTACATGGATTTTACAGAATCAATAAAGAAAATGTGCAGATAAGTTAAAATACTGAAAAGGCTGAACCTCAAAGAAATGCTTATATGGATGATTCCCCTCCTTAAGAGTCCAAAAAGGAGAGGAAAAGTTTAAAAAAAAAAAGAAAAGGAAGATAACTTATAAAACAGGGGAAACTGTTTGAAAATGGAGGGGTGACGTATACTAGGAATTCAGTAAAAATATAAAAAATTAACCTCAACAAATACTCCTTTGAATTTGCTAAGATAATCTTTCAGGAAAAAAGTTCCTGGGAAATGACGAAAATAAACATCAAGTTATAAGGTTAAGAAAGGGGAAATGGGAAGGAAAAAAGCAACATACAGGGCATACAGAGGAAGAAAGGAAAGGTAAGAAAAATAGACTTCACTTATTAAACAGAATGTCAAGGCACTACTTTATTA
This sequence comes from Fukomys damarensis, assembly GCF_012274545.1. Classification (NCBI taxonomy): domain Eukaryota; kingdom Metazoa; phylum Chordata; class Mammalia; order Rodentia; family Bathyergidae; genus Fukomys; species Fukomys damarensis. Next base: position 36,320,159 of record NW_022900950.1, on the reverse strand, counting down.
TAATTCCTTTCCTCTTGGCAGAATCTCAATTATCACCTTAACCTAGGGCTAATTAAGCAAAAATGTAATGACTGCACTTTATAACATATATATAT
>NW_022900950.1:36313564-36319988 GCF_012274545.1 Fukomys damarensis | reverse complement strand
TATAAAACTGATCAGTATAAGAATCTATTTTAATGGATAATATATACTTTAGAATAATATCCTGATTGACCAATTTTTTCTATTTTAAAACATAAAATTTTTTAAAAAGCTTACAATCTGCATATTTACCATCAATTTATAGTAAAACTATAACCTAGAATTTCCCTACTTTCAATGAGTAATGCGAAATGCTTTCAGAAAGCACTTAAATTCAACATTACATGCATATTGTTACATTTACATTCCTATGTCCAACATGAAAAATAAAATACCAAAAAAATCCTATCTTAAAGAGCTCTAAATATTTTACTACAATGATCAATAAGGAAAACATACTGGCACTTTTTGAAATCATCCTAATAGTCAGGGGATCAATGAAATTTTCTCAAAAATATGTGAGATCTTTTTATTGGATGGAAAAAAAGCACTGGCAAGAATGAAGAGTAAGAGCATGAGCAAATTACAGTAATGAGAATTATAATTTTCAGTTAATCTAGGAAGAAATAAAGACCAGCATCTGCTATTTTCATGATGATTTTTCTTAAAACTCCACAATGTAACATTCAAGGTCACAGTCAAATCAAATCAAATCACTATTATAATCTTTTATTTGGTTGTGTTTTATTAAAAGCTGCTCTTCCTCCTATGACTTCACTCCAGGTTTGAGGTGGAATTAGAAGAAAAGAATAAGACTTTGTGAAGTGTCTGGTAACTACACAAGCAGTCTGGTAACTACATAAGCAGTCTTCCATATAACTGGTACCTCTTACAACCAGCAGATGGTGCCCTGCATAAAGATAATCCTAGTATATAGTACGTAAACATAAAGAGAATTTAGGTTTATTTCTGACAAAAAAAAAACAACAAAAAAAAATCTAATGAGTCTTCCTAAATGTTATTCTTCCATAAATATATAACCCTAAGGCTATACTTACATATTTTTCAACTATTTAAATAAAAACTTGCTTTTTCCCATATACAATATATAACATCTCAAATTGCAACAGTATCCAACAGCACAGGTAGTGTTATTTTAAATCTCTTTAAAGCAGTATTTCATTTTAATAGTGGTAATATTTTTACTGGACAGGTTATATTTCTCTAGTCAGTCCAGTCCAATGTCTCATTTGTGGGGGAATAAACTGTATACTTCTCCATTCACTTCAAATCTCAAGCACATACTATTGCACAACCCTTTCTTGGTGGACTGCATCTACTTTATTAGGAAAACAAACTGTTGAATAGGAAATTCCAGTCCAATGTCACCAAATTTACATGCTTACATACATTTGTAACCATTTCATCTTCCCTTCCCCTTACCTAGCAAGAAAGTGGCCTCTTTACATTAAAAACTAATCCCTCCTGCCACCTGCCTGGCAAGGACAAGGTCCTGAGTTCAATCCCCAGTATAGAAGAGAAGAAAAACTAATCCCTCCACCACAAGTACACAAAATCCCACTCTTTCAGGTTTCTTCAAACACTTTTACTTCATTAGTTCTCTTCTTTCTAATTTAACATCATTCTGTGTCTACCAGAATGTCTTCAGCATTCAAATACAGTGTTAGGAAGGAAGGCAAGAAGGCAAGAAGGCAGGCAGCCAGGCAGCCAGGCAGGCAAGCAAGCATTCAGTCAAGAAATAAAAGAAGATATAACATATATGCTTCAGACGAAAAATACTCTAATAGCTATTATATTCTCTCCAATTACTATCACTGGTAATCAAAAAGTAATTCAAAGTAAAATCAGACTTCTCAGAAAGTAATCTGTATTCTCTATCTTCAATTCCATTCCCCCCTCCCCATTTGTTGTTGTTGTTGTTGCTGTTGTGTTCGTGGTACTGGGGATTAAACTCAGACATGGCATCACTGAGCAAAATCCCTGGCCTTATTCACTTCTCATACTAATCCAAACTCACTAATCAAGACGGCCTCTCATCCCCTCCCAAACATCATTCTCAACGAATACTTTTGTCCAACACTAAGGGAAAAGCAAAAAAACAAAAAAGAAAAGGCAACAAATTCTTCCCTTTCCTGTATTTACAACTTGCAATGTGACTTTACTGTTCCTTCTGTCAAGAAGAATTTTTCTGACCCCTGAATCTCAAATGGTCTTATGATTCACTTTGGCCAATGGTAAACTGGTAAGCTTAACAAGTACCGTGTTTTAGATTTCCTAATCTGCTACACCTGGAACTCTCTTGAGGACATGTGATGAAGCCCTAACTGTCCTCAAATTAACTTAGAAATCATATGGATACCAGTCCCACTTATCCTAGCCAGGGTAATCAGGAACAAGCCAGTCCCAGCCAAATTACACACACACACACACACACACACACACACACACACACACGCACGCACACACGCACGTACGCACACACACCCTACCTGCAGATGCCTAACCTAGATCAGTAGTACCACCCAGATTAGCAAAACTGAAACTGCCAATCTGTGAACTGAAAATAGAAAATGTCATTGGTAATTTGTTACAAAGTAAAAGCTAACTAAATGTCATCAGTAACCTCTATGTCACCAAATCAATGAATACTTTGCTAATACTTATTATATCTATATCAATATACTGATCACAGCCTCCTTGAAACATTATTTTCCTTTAGTTTCTACCATGCTTCTTTTTCTGATTTTTCTCCTTCCTTACTGGTGTCTTGTTTCCTTTTCCTTTTACCAAGACTCAATCTTTAAGTATCAGTAATTCATTAGGGTTCAATTCTGGGAGCTTTATTTTCTTTTTAATTCTATGTATTTCTCTCCAAACGTTCCGCTTTTAAAAAGCTTAGTTAATAAACCACATTACCCACACCAAGTTTTCTCTTTTGAACTCCAATTCGTATTACACGTGTATACTTAACATTTGCACTTAGGTATTCTCGAAAGCATCATAAATTTCATATACCCAAAACCAAACAAGAAACTCTGTTCCTCCCCTCTCTAAAAATATCCTCAATCTTCAGTCTTCTGTGTCTAAATAAGTGGTTGTTCCTCTGTGCCCTACATCCACCTTTCAGCAATCTGGGAGTTATCCTTGACAATTCCCTTTCAACATTCAAAATCATCAACCCTGTAACTGCTATCTGCAAAACAAATGAAATTCAAGCTTATTTAGCCATCACAATTTAAGGCACTTCCAAATCATTCTTCCCATTACAGCAGCCAAAACGATCTTAATTCTCCAATCTCTTTATATCACTATGTTATGAAACATTCCAAAAAGGTTCCCAATACTGTTAGAATAAGTTCCAAACATACTAATCTATCCATATTCTCATTACACTGTACTCCTTAAAGGCACAAAATCAAAATCTTTCTGTCTGAATATTCTAATTCCTTCAGCTTCAAAACTATTTTTTATCCTCTGCAGCCCTCATGCCTAGCTAATACTAATTTTCCAATTCTCATCTTTCACTCAAAGAAACTGCCAAATTTTCCTTCTAAACATTTATGATAAATGTAAATATTAACTCTCTAATGTTGGTTTTCCCTTCTAAACTGTAAACTACATGAGAATAGGCATCCTATTTTGTTTATTGCTTTTTACCTAATATATAACACAATGGTAGTGAAAGAGCAAAAGCTCAATAAATATTCTTAATAATGAGATCAATTACATATAATTATGCCCACTTTACAACTGAGGTTCCGAGATTACACAAGTAAATTACCCAGCAACTAAAATTGATGCCAAAATGTATGTATTTCAAACACTTAAATCCCTTAATAATCAGACTCAAATTATGTGTATCTGTAAAAAGCTCTATAAAGATTTTTACATGAAAAGTTCAGTAACAATGCTTTAACATTAAAATACAGTACACTGTCAATACTGCCCACCATCCATACCAGCATTTCTTAAATATTTAAGTGTGGCAACTATAATTAATAAAAATGTGACAAACGTAGTTTTCAAAGCTCTTTCAAACACATATTTTCTCATAATCCTATAAATAAAAAAAGGAATTCTCCCTAGTTCACATAAAGAAAATGAAGTTCAAAGAATGTATGAATTTGCATATAGTAGTCAGATACAATAATGCCAGATACCAGGAAAAGAAGCAATGTTTTCTGGTTTCTACTTCACATGCTTTAAGAGACCTTGTATTAGAAATTAAAAATCAGAACACTCAAAAAACAAAGTAAATTGAACAAATAAAAATGTTAGGTGATCCAAGCCAGGCATGGTGGCACACCAATGTAATCCCACAATTCATGAGGCTTGAGACAGGAGGATAGCAAATTCAAGGCCAAGCTGGGCTACACAATGAGCTGAAGTGAGATTCTATTCCCTCCACCAAAAAAAAGTCTCCCAGAGGCTCAAGACACAAAAATCTTTTAAGCATAATTGGGCTAGTAGAATAACAGTAATTAAAAAGAGACAATGGTGAAGGTGTGGATAAAATGGACTCCTCAGATATTGCCGGTGGGAATATAAAATGGTGCACTCATTTTGGGAAACAGTTTGACAGTAGTTTACAAGTCAAACCGTGAAAATTCCTTTTTTTTTTTCCCAGTACCAGCGATCAAACTTGGAACCTTGTACTTGCAAGGCAGGCAGCAGAACCACTGAGCTAAATCCCCGGCCCTTGAAATTCCATTTTTAAGTATCTAAAATTTTCTAGGTATCTAAAAATTCTAGGTATCTACCCTAAAAAAATTAAAACCTATGTCTACACAAAGACTTTTATAGGAATGTGCACAGCAGTATTAACACCCCAAAAATGTAAATCATTCAAATATCTGTAACTGATAAATGCATAAAAGGTGGTATATATCCATACAATGAAATACTAATCAAGAATAAAAAAGAAAAAAGCATTGATACATGATGCAACACAGGTGACTGTCAAAAACATTATCCCAGTAAGACCAGGGATTTAGCTCAGAGGTTTGGTGGCCTGCCTGGCAAGCACAAAGACCAGAGTTCAATCCCCAGTACCAAAAAAAATAAAAATAAAACATTATCCAAGTAAAAGAAAGCAGATACAAAAGACTTCATATTTTTATGATTATGTTTCAAGCACCTAGAAAAAGGCAAATTTATGGACACAAAGTAGATTATAACAGCCCTCCCTATGGCTTTTCTTTCTTGGTTCCAGCTTCCTACAGTCAACCAGAGTTGGAAAATATTAAATGAAAAATTCCAGAACTCATAAATTTTGAATTGTGCACCATTCTGATGATTATGAAATATGATATCCCAACTCCATCCTACCCAGGACGTGAATTTTCTCTTAGTAAAGTGTGTCCACATTATATAGGCTTCTCCCCATTAGTCATTTAATAGCCATCTGAGTTTTTGGATAAACTGTCACGGTATTGCAGTGCACTGTGTTCAAATAAACAATTATTTCACTTAATAATGGTCCCAAAATTTAAGAGTGGTGATGCTGGTAATTTACATAAGTCAGAGAGAAGTCATAACATGCTTTTTTAAATAAAAAGGCAAAAAATACAATATGATAAACTTTTGGGGGTGAGAACCACATTTATATACCCTATTATAGTACAAAGTTATAAATGTTCTATTTATTTTTAATTAGTATTGTCACTAATCTTTTGCGTGTCATTTATAAATTTTCATCATAGGTATGTATATATAGGAAAACACATTTATAAAGTTTAGTACTTTTTAATTTCAGGTATGGGGGAGCATCTTGACATGTATCCTCCACCAATAAATGTTAATAAATGTTATAATGGTTGTCTGTATAGGTGTAAAAATACAGTGAATACAAATGGACATTAAGGACATTAAATGCCCACCTCTGGTGAGCAATAGTTGTACAACACTAAACTGAATAAAAACCACTGACTTGTACACATAAAATGAGTGATGTAAAGGAACTATGATATCGAGAATAACTCATTCTGCCAAAAATGGTAGTGAAGTTTGTCAGAGGCATAACACAAAGAGTTGGAATTGAAGCTGTGAAAGATAATAGGTGACTGAGTTAGGATTCACTGGGCAGAGGAAAACAATAAACATGGAGAAAAGCACAAAGATTATGTTCAAACTGAAGTGAAAAATAAATACAGATAATTCTATTTAAAAATGTTTCAAGAGACATTTCTCATACAAAGAAGTGAAAGCAGCAAGAAAATATATGAAAAAATGTTCCACATCACTGGTCATTCGAGAGATGCAGATGAAAACAACACTGAGATTCCACCTCACCCCACAAAGAATGGCTGCTATCAAGAAATCACACAATAACAAATGTTGGCGGGGTTGTGGGGAGAAAGGAACCCTCCTCCATTGTTGGTGGGAGTGCAGACTAGTGCAACCACTATGGAAATCAATATGGAGATACCTCAAAGAGCTTGGACTGGAGGTTCCATTTGACCCAGCCATCCCTCTGTTGGGTATCTTTCCAAGAGAACTAAAAGAATCATATCACAGAGAAGTATGT
>NW_022900950.1:36311925-36312851 GCF_012274545.1 Fukomys damarensis | reverse complement strand
AAAAAAATGTTTCAAGAAGCTGGGAGGGCCGGGCGTGGTGGCGCATGCCTGTAATCCCAGCACTCGGGAGGCTGAGGCAAGAGGATCACTGTGAGTTCCAGACCAGCCTGGGCTACACAGTGAGTTCCAGGTCAGTCTCAACTACATAATGAGACCCAGTCTCAAAAAAAAAAGTGTTTCAAGAAAAATTTCACAACAGCCAGAGATTTAGCTCAGTGGTGGTGCCGCCTGCCTCACTAGCACAAGGTCCCAAGTTCGATCCCCATTAACAAAGTAATGAGACCAGAATTTTAGCAATGCAAAAACAAATTTCAATAAATCCTGGAGCTCAGGCTTTCTCTTTCAAGATGTAGATTCTCGAAGTTACTTCTTGGGGGGTGGGAGGTACTGGGGATCAAACTCAGGATGTTGCATTTGCAAGGAAGGCAGAAGAACCACTGAGCTAAGTCCCCAGCCCCACAAAGATACTTCTAATAGGAAAACTTTTAGTGAAATTTAAAAATTTAACAGAGACCGCCTTCCGTAATTTTTAAGTGTAGGGGAGATATCCTCACTATTCAACTGCACCTGCAGCTTTATCAGACAGCTTAACACAGAAAGACTAGGGATTCTTAACACTATTAAAACCATCTGCTTCTAATACACAGAAGTGATTCTGCATCAAGATTTCAGTTTTTTTCTGAAAACCTCATACCCTATAAAAATAACTGCATAAAATTGCCTTAATCCTCCAAAATATTAATGTGCTGGTGGAAAAAATTTTGCCAATGTAATTTCTGCATTATGCCCATTTCATTCCCCTACTCAATAATCACAAAAGCTAAATGATGTTACAGCATACAGTGAGTCAGTGATTTAATCATATCCTGAGCATGTATGTCTGTCTCTCTGCCCCTTTCTCCCTCCCCCCATGTGTGTGTATATAT
>NW_022900950.1:36275990-36311838 GCF_012274545.1 Fukomys damarensis | reverse complement strand
ATATACACATGCACATACTGTTGAATATGACACTAAAAGAAATTAGGACCAGCTAGGCTTTAAGTCTCTGCTGAGAAGTTTGGTCTTTATCATGAGAACTGTCATCTGTTTTTCTTAATTAGTTTGGGGGTGGCATTTAGGATTGATCCCAGTCTTTCTACAGCCCCAGGATTCTTGCCCCATCCCCTTTTTTGAAACAAGGTCTGCCTCTCTGAGTCCCTAAATAGCACAGGCTGGGATCAGACTTTTGCTCCTACTTCAGCCTCCCAGAGTTCTGGGATTATAGGCATGCCCCACCATAACAGATAAGGAAACAATTTTTAAAAGTACAGTTCAGTAACATCATATTCACAACCCTGTATAACCATCAACACTGTTTCCAAAACTTTTTCGTCACCCAAAACAGAAACTTGTAACCATTAAGCAGTAGCTACCCATTCCCTCTTCTGCCTATCTCTGTTACATATATTTGCCAACTCTTAATGCCTCATAAATGGAATCATTCAGTATTGTCCTTTTAAGCTAATTTCAATTACATGTTTTCAAGGTCCATTTGTGTTGTAGTATACATGAGAACTTCATTACTTTTAATGACTGAAAAATATCCCATTATGTTTTTAACTGTTGATGGAAACTTGGGCAAAAAGTTTCCACCTTTAGTCACTATGAATAGTGCTGCAATGAATATCCATGTGCAAGGCTGGGGATTTAGCTAAGTGGTGCCATGCCTGCCTCGCAAGTGCAAAGTCCTGAGTTGGGGTGGGGGGTTAATGTACAGGTGTTTTAAGTCCTTGTTCAGTTTTTTTGCAGTATTTGGCTAGTAGTAGAATTGCTAAGTCTTACGGTAATTTTATTTAGTTTTTGAAGAACCACCAAACTGTTTCCACAGTAACAACTAGTAATAGCAGCAAATGAGGGTTCTAATTTTTCTATGTCCTCTCCAATAATTTCTGGAGTTAATTTCTGGAGTTTTTATTATAGCCATTTAGTAGGTATGAACTGTAATTTCATTCTGGTTTTGATTTGCATTTTCCTAATAACAGATAGTAGAAGACCTATCCCATGCTTGTGGGTCAGTTGTGTTATCTTTGTTGGAGTAGTCTACTTGTTACTTTTAATTAAGTTGTTTTAAATTATTAAAAAATCTGAGCATAAAACTACCATGTAAGAGAATAAAACACACAATGATGTACAAATATTTAAGAAAAGCCTAGTTGATTACAATCTTGAAATATCTACCCAACTATAATCAAAGAAGTCCAGAAAAGTTATGTTTATGAAGAATTTTTATTAAAAGAGACTATTTATTTCTTCCTCTAGATCAGAGCTTCTCAGTTTCAGCACTACTCTACTGAGACTTCTGTTCAGAATTCCTTATTATGGAGGTCAAGGTGTTACAGTGCATTCTAGGATGGTAGGTAGCATCTTTGACTTCTGCCCACTAGTAGCACATTCATACCACCCCTAGTGTGATGACCTAAAGTCTTCCCTACCAGGCAAAATAAGCCCAGACTGAGAAACACTACTCTAGGTCAGTTTGTAAATGAAATACAGCACAGGAAACACATATGGTCTTCAGGTATGTCTACAAACCTGCATGTTTCCAGAACTTACCTTCTAGTCTCCTAAAGGTTCATGGCTCCAAAAAGAAAGTAAAGTGTGTCTTTAATATTCTAAACCGGTTAAAGAACAACATCTGAAAACTCCAAATCTAAACCATATTTGTCTTAACCCCAGTTAATCACTTTCAATGGACTGTACTTTTGTTTTGTTTTAGTTTTCCTTTTTTATTTCATCAAAAATCCCTGACACAAGCCTATAATCCAAGCAGTCAGGCTGAGGCAGAAGTATCTCAAATATGAGCTCAGTCTGGGATATTGAGTGACTTAGAAAAAGACCCCATCTCAAAACTTAAAAAGGATTGAAGACAAAGAGCAGCGTGAAGGCTTTCAGTTATTACTGGGGAGTACTGACACCACCACCAAAAGAAAAAGAATCCCACAAAAAACCTATACAACTACTCACTGAATTTGCTAAAAGATGTTCCTGGAAAATCAACTCCCTTTTTATCATCACCACTACTATTTAGCAAATGAGGAAGATGCAGTGAAGAGTTCACTGATTTGCCTAGCATCAGAAAGCTCCCAAATGGTAGAATTACAAGTATGCCATACTTGCTTATATTGTTTTATTACTGGACAGCCATAACTAGGAAGCCACCTAACTTCTTGGACTTATTTCAAAATTTGTAAATGTAAAGCACTGTCTAGTATGTAATGTAGAAACTACTAAATTCAAAAATATAAAAGGAAAAAAATACATATACATCAATTATAAAATTAACACTAAGAGTAGGCTGGGGATTTAGCTCATTGGGTCTGGCGCCTGCCTTGCAAAAATACAAGGATCCGAGTTCAATGTCCAATATATATACTGAATAGAATAAAAAGTGATTTAGATGAATTGAGATATGGGTGCGCTAAAGTCACCACTCCTCGTGTCAAAAAGGTCCCCAGGAAACAATGTGAAAACCACTTCTGTCAGATGTTGTTCAAAATGTAAATTATTATAGCCTTTCTATAAAAAAAAAAAAAAAGGTATGTTAGTAGTTTTTTATTTCAATGAGACATTTCCTTTAACCCAGTAATCCTTCTCTTTGAATTCTCTCACAGGGATAAAAATGCCAACATACATGTGTAAGAATATTTACTTCAAAACTGTTTATATGAAATGTTGGAAATCATTTATATGAAATATGGGAAATATAGTGGACTACTATGCAGTCATTACGAAGAACAAGTTGTATATCAGCTAATCTATACAATGTACTAAGGAGAAAAGGATTGTGTTCAAATGCTGTATGTGTGTGCACAAGTGTGAGCATAATAATGGCATTTTTTGGCAAAATGAGCATCACTAAAAAATTCATCCAAAAACACCTCAGGGGTGATGAAAAAAGTAGAAAAATGTGTACAGAATAGGAAACAGAATACAAAATTATTTGAACTTTTATAAATATGTAAAAATAGAACAGACATGATTGAACTTGAGATGAAAGTTTTCTTATAAACATATAAGGGCTGGGATTACAGGCATGTGCCACCACACCTGGCTAGACCTAATTCAGTTTTAAAGCCTGGTTAACTAAAAGTCTTCACTCTTTAGCAGCTGAGCCCACATCTCAAACAAAAATTTTCTACCAAGTTCTAAGTTATAAAACATAGATTAAAAAGCAAAGGTCTCTAGCAGAGAAGAAGCCTAGAAGTGTATTATGAACTATATCATACATTTCCCAAACCACTGAAATGCCAAAGATATAGAAAATGAAGAAAAAAAATGACAGGCCTGTTAAAAATGAGATCAAGCTGGGCATGGTGGTGCACACCTGTAATCCCAGCGCTCAGAAGGCTGAGGCAGGAGGACCGCTGTGAGTTCAAGACCAGCCTGGGCTACAGTGAGTCCAAGGTCAGTCTCAACTACATAGTGAGACCCTGTTTCAAGAAAAATGATATCACTACAGGGTCAATACTCAAAGATCAATAGCCAAGGGCCAGGGATTTAGCTCAGTGGTTCCACCACCTGCCTCACAAGCACAATGACTCAAGTTGGATCCCTGGTACCCAAAAAAAACAAACAAACAAACAAAAATAACAAAATAGCTTTCCTGTACACAAACAACAGACTCACTGAGAGAAAAATTAGGGAAGCAATTCCTTTCCCAATAGCACCCCAAAAAAATGAAATGGAGAAATTAATCTAACAAAGGACACAAAAGACCTCTACACTGAAAACTACAGCACTCTGAAAAAGAGACTGAAGAGGACATCAGAAAATGGAAAGACATCCTTGGTCCTGGGTAGGAAGAATCAACACAGTGAAAATGGTCATACTTCCAAAACTGTTTTACAGATTCAGTGCAATCCCAATTGAAATTCCAACAGTATATTTCACTGAACTAGAGAAAACAATCCAAAAATTCATTTGGAACCAAAAGAGACCTAGAATAGCAAAAGCCATTCTAAGCAACAGAGACATGACAGGGGATATCACAATCCCCAACTTGAAACTGTACTACAAAGCCACTGTGATTAAAAACAAAACAAATAAACAAAAAGCATGGTACTGGCAAAGAAAGAGACCCAAGGATCAGTGGAATAGATTAGAAGATGTAGAAACAACTCCAGATTTACTCAGCTACCTCAGCTTTGACAAAGGAGCCAACCATCCTCACTGGAGGAAAGATAGCCTCTTTAATAAAAACTGGAAAAACTGGATTTCAACATGCCAAACATTAAAACTAGACCCTTATCTTTCACCATGCACTAAACTAAAATCAAAGTGGATTAAAGATTATAATATTAAAACAGAAACACTAAACTTGCTGGAAGGTAAATTAGGTAGAACTCTCGAAGACACTGGCATAGGAAAAGATTTTACGAACAAATCCTCAATAGCACAGAAACTAGCACAAAGAATAACAATTGGGATCTCATCTTATTAAAAAGCTACTGCATTCTGGCACCTGCCTAACAAGCACAAGGTCCCAAGTTTGATCCCTCGTTTAAAAAAAAAAATCTTCGGCACTGCAAAAGAAACCACCAACAGAGCTAACAGACAATCTACAATGTGGGAAAAAAATTTTACCAGCTGTTCTTCAGACAAAGGTCTATTACCTAGAATATATAAAGAACTCAAAAAATGAGACCCCCAAAGATAAGGACCCGATTCAAAAAAGGGCATCTGAAATGAACAGACATTTCTTAGACAAGCAAAAGCAGCAAATAAACATACGAAAAAATGTTCAACATCACTGGTCATTTGAGAGATACAGATGAAAATAACACTGAGATTTCGCCTCACCCCAGAAAGAATGTCTGCTCTCAAGAAATTAACCTATAAGAAATGTTGGTGGGGTTGTGGGGAGAAAGGAACCCTTCTCCATTTTTGGTGGGAGTGAAAACTGGTGCAACCACTGTGAAATCAATACAGAGATACCTCAAACAACTAGGATTGGAGGTGCCATATGACCCAGCTATCCCTCTTTTGGAATTATACCACAACGATGTATGAGCACCCATGTTTATAGCAGCACAGTTTGTAATAGCTAAAACTTGGAAACAGCCCAACTGCCCATCAACTGAAGACTGGATAAAGATGTGGTTTTTCTATAAAATGGAGTATTACTCAGCCATAAAGTATGAGACACTAGCGTCATCTACAGTGAAATGGAAGCATATTGAGGCCATATTCTTAAACTAAATAAATAGGACACGCATGTGTAAATACTAGTTCCTCTGGTGTGAAAAATTAAAAGTGTAAATAAGGTTCAAATTGTATAATTAATAATGTGATATAGGAAGAAAAGGGCTAAAGGACTAGGGGAAGTGGGAAAGGGAGGGGAACAGGAAGAAGGAAAAAGAAAAAGTATGAAAAAAGAAAAAAATGGAAACAGTCTTGTAAATAAGGAAGGGTGGAGGGGGTAAATGGGGGAAGGCATATGGGGAAAAAATAAGAACGAACATACATCATATAAAGGTACAAGATCTCAATGATGAATATAACTGTATTGAATACCTAAAAAGTACCAATTAACTTAAAGAGAAAAAAAGATATGAGATCACTGACAATCCACCAGGCTTCACAGGAGCCTAAGAAGGTTTAGGAGCCAGAGAAGCACAAAATGAGGACAAAAGAACAGTCCCCTAACTTTATTTAGGCCACCATAATTAACAAATAAATTCCTTAAATAACATTTGCTACCTTTACAGCACCATAATTCTTCCATATGGTGCCTTTCTACTAGCTTCTAAATTATTGTTTAACTCCAGTGAGAGAACATAGCCAAAAACAGCATTTTAAAACTCCATCAGAATCCAAAACAGAATTAAAATAGGCAGAGTTTGCACTTGAGATTTTTTGGCTTGGCAGACTAAATCAAATTGGGGTTCCATGACCCAAATGCTCTCCCAGTCCTACATCCTATTCATTAGAAACATGTGCCTTGCCAGCATGCCCCTAGGCTACATACCCTAAAGTACTCCTATGTACAGGTACAAATTCTCAAAGATGAAAGTGATCATAATGTATACCTAAAATGTACCAATAGACTCAATTTTTTAAAAACTGTCTCAGTTCATTTACCATTCCAAGGATAGCTCATGCACACAGAGAACTAAAGCTATCCACTCCCAAGGAGGATCCATATACAGAAAATAATATAACCGTAACTGCTAGAGAAGCCTACACTTACTGCCAATGATGACTAATTTAAACTTCCACTTATGAATACAGTCATACCTTGGTACTTTGCTTTAAAACTCTTCAGATTTTGTTCTCAATGCATTCTGACCCCAAAATTTTGTCTTGGCACTGGTCATCTGTTTGGTATTTGACAACTAAGCTAGAACTTCTTGAGGTCAATCACCTCATGACTTGTCACCCTTTACAGTTAAAATAATGTTTAGTACTTGTCCTTTTTTTAACTGTTGTGCCTCCTGGAACCAATTAACAAAAAAGACCAAGGTACCACCTCTTAACTGCATTAGTCTAAATCAACAAGCTCAATTTATAAATAGTATAAAAGATGTATGCAACTGAGAACCAGAGCACACAGGCCAGACAAAAGTCTCATACAAAAAGATACTTTCTGAATTTTAAATTAGCACTGTCAATTAAATGTGGGAAGATTTATACACATAAAACTAAAGTAAGCTACTATGAAAGTAAATGATAAAACCAAGGAATTCTTGGAACTTCTGTTATACACAAAATAGTCCAAACGGGGGAAGAGGAAAAGAGGCAATTTTCTACAGAAGCAATGAACAGCACAACAAATGCAATGCCTAAAAATTGAACATCCACTTCTAGTAATATACTATCATGAAGAACCCAACAGATGTAGCAGAAAGCTTCAGACTGCTGAGTTCATAGATCATGCAGAAAATCTACATCATTCCCACAAACACCACCCTCAATTCCATACCCACCATCTCTCTCCATCTCCACAAAAAAAGACTAATCTGAAACCTACTAAGCAGTGTGCACATGGAGATGCAAGAGAGCAAATTTCCACACCAGCACTGTGCCAATTAAGTTTTGACCCTAGAAGGTTCTCAAGATAGCAAGTCCTATTTCTCAGTAAATGCACATCCTCAATTTCAGGTTCCAAATTTTCTACATAATAAACTCAACAAAATATGAGTTCTTCCAAGGATCATGAGACGCACAAGGAAACCAACCACCAAGAGAGGCACATGTCCACTGAATTCAGATTCTGAAATTTCACTGCTCATATACAGAGACAAAATACTTTTAACTCAATGGCACCACATTTGCCTGGGAAGTATAAGGTCCTATGTTCGATTCCCAGTACCTCCCCCCAAAAAATGCAATCATAAAACCAGTAAGTAACAAAAGACTACTGAAAATAACTAGAGAGAATGAAAAACAAAAAATGTTCTGATGAAAAGTAATTGTTCATTTCAAAATTTCAATGGACGGGTCAAACAAGTTAAACATGCCAATAAAGTTACAGAAATTTATAATTTGAATAAACCACACCTAAAATGTAGGGCCAATAGACAAATAGATGAGAAAATTTAAAAGAGAGTTAAGAGATAGATCCTGGAGAATACAAAGAAAACTTTGAAATGGTAAGTAAAAATAAAGAAAAGATTGTAAATGTATATACACAAAATATAAATTATTCTACATAATCGCAAGACTAATTTGTCAAACCAAAATAAATTGCTGGGTAACATGAACATGAAGCTGGGAGGTGGAAATGAACCAGAGTAAGGCGGCCACTGTGTCATTTTGAAAATGGCTTGAATTTCAATGGTAACAATTTTAAAAAAAAGGGATCCCGGATACCAAAAAAAAAGTAAACTACAGGCTAGCAACTTTCCTACCTGAAAGAAAAATTAATTTAAAATTTAAAAAGAGCAAGCACTGAGCTACATCCCTAGACATTTTTATAAAATTAATTTTGAAGCAAGATGTCACTAAGTTGCCCAAGCTGGTTAACTAAATTCTTATCAGATTCAATTTTAAAAGCATAATTACAAGACACACAAAGGCCATTACAAAATGAGTAAAAGACTGAAATCACTAAGAAAGCAATTTAAATTTATGTAAACTATTAAATAACGTGAACGTATTTTTTAAATTGACAGACTGAACAGGATAAAGTGACATAACCAACAACACAGTACAAATTTTAACATACCATTTCCACTACTGACTACACGTCAAGAAAACTAGAAAAGACATAAAAGATTTAGAAATTAACAAGTCTAATTTGTCTATCACTAGTAGAACCCTGCATTCTTACATAATCTTCTATATAAACTTTACAAAAACTGTTGATAATCTGTATATAATCCATTTCTCAAATTCAAAAAAATCCAAAATTTACCCACTGTACCTTCCTAAAATTAATAGAAAACAAAAAGATAATTCACGTTAGGAAATACAGAAGCACACAAATAATAAAATACCTTAAGAAAATACATATAAAATTAATAGGAATTAGGGAAAGTAGTATACTTAAGACACTTTAGAGATCTAAATATTCATACTGAAAAGGAGAAAGGCTTAAAGTAAGTGAGCTAAGTATCAAACTTAAGAAGCCAGGGGAAAAAATTAAACCAAAAATGAACTCAAAAATAACTTTTTTAAAAAGCACAGAAATTAAACAGGAAATTACATGTAAACAAGTCATGAAGTAGTACTTATGAATAATAATGAGAACTTATGAATAAAAAGGGAGTATTAAGAGAATGACAAAGAATACTTTAAGCCAGGAATTGACAAGATTTTGCTTTCAAGATCAGATAGAAATGTTTTTAGTTTGTGCCTCATACCTTCTCTTCTAACTACTCATCTCTGCATTTACAGGACCAACACCATCAGGCAACTTGAATGAACAGGCTGCATTCCAGTAAAATTTTATATACAAAAGAGTCAGTCTACAGGCAACAGTTTGTGGGCTCTTGCTTTCTGTCAATAAATTTCAGATCTCAGATGATATAATTTTCTAGAAAAATGTCTTTAAAACTTATTCAATAAAAAAACAAAATATACCAGTAATCATTAGAGAAATTGAATCAGTTATAATCTCACAAAGAAACACCAAGCTTGATGAGTCATTCCAAATTATGAGAGAATAGAATGATTCCATCTTATACTGAAAACAAAACATCTTCCTGTTCTATTAAATGACTATAATTTTCCCACCAAAATTTATAAACAAACATACATCCATAGATTAGCCAAATAATTCCAATAATTCACTTTGAAAGATAGCTGTATCACAGAGATACAAGAGGACTTCGGATAATAATAGAAATGCTTTTTAATTTGTGCTTTGTGATACTACAGCCACTACGTATATAATGACCAAGCTGGATTTATACAATTTCAGTTCATTACCAGAAAAATTTATCAGTATCATACACCACATGAATAGATTGAAGCATGAAAAACTATCTCAATAAGGGTAGAAATCAGCTCCCATTTTATAAAAACACATCAAAATAAGCCTAACAAGAAAAAGGTTATCTAGAAAAAAAACAAACTTTTTTGGTGGTGGTACTGGGGATGAAAACCAAGGCCCTGTGCATGCTTTGCAAATAGTCTATCGCTGAGCCAAATCCCAAACACTCAACAAACATTTTTTCCCTCATACCCAGGGGGCTGGCACTAAACTATATCCTCAGCCCTCTCATATTTGAAGATAAAGAGTCTCACTAAGTCCCTATGATCTCAGATGGGGCTTTAAGTTGCAACCTTCCTCCCTCAGCTTCCTAGAGTGCAGAGATTACAAGTGTGTGCCACCATGCCCAGCTCAAACATCTTAATAATAAAACCTGCAAAATGTTCCTTCAGAAGATACAATCACTAATACTATCATTAATACTTTCTAACATTTACCAGAAGATCCAAGCTAGAGCACTAAGAAGTTAATAGTGTAAAGATTAAAAAGAAATTATGGTCTCATTATATGCAAGTGATAAGAAAGTCAAACAGCGAAGTATTGGGAAAAATCAAAGCTTAACAAGGTGGATTAGTATACAAAAAATCTGCTCCATTTCCATGTATCATCAAAGCATCTAAAAATATAATTTAAAATCAAAAAGTTCATTATATGTCACATTTTAAAAATCTAACCAAAGATGTCTCAAGACCAACATAGAGAAAACATTTTACCAAAAAAGCCAGGTGTAGTGGCAGGAGGCTGAGGAAGATGGACTGCTGCCTGGGCCACCTAGTGAGTCAAGGCCAGCCTGGATTACACAGCGAGACTCTGTCTCAAAAAAAAAAAAGTTTACTGAAAAATTAAAACTTAAATTATTAGAAATACTATGTTCTACCATAAAGATGTTTAACATCATTAAAGTGTCAATCCTCCCCACAAAAGTTGTGTGCGTGTGTGTACTTAAGGCATCTCAATGACCTAAACACCAGATTACCAGATTTTAAAATTATGTGGATGTGCAAATACAGGGTGGGGGGATGTGCCACACCAGATATCGAGATACATATAAAGCTACAATAATTAAGTCAATGAAGTATTACCATAAGGATAAATATACTATAGCGACAGAATTAAATCCAAAAATAAATCCACACATATATGGAAATCTACATATATATGGAAACTTCACCAGGACTAAGTTTTGCAGATCACTGGAAAAAAAAAAAAAAAGGAACCTTAAAAAATGAAGATAAGAAAGCTGTCTATGGGGGAGGTAGATGATCTATCATTCCCTACCTCACTACTGGTGGTGAAACAAGAAAACGTCCCTAATAAGTCTGAAATGAAAGACAAAGGTTTAAACAAGATTCTATGGTACTTCTATTATCCCATTTTGAAGGGATGCCTTAAATCAAATTAAATATAATTACATAAACATCTACAAGAATATATAAGCAAAATCATAAAGTTTGATAAACTTTACATTAAAATGAAGACTGTTTTTTTTAAACATGCAGAAAAGTGAAAATTACAAACCTGAGCACCAGAGAAGGTATTTACAACTCACAAGTTTTTTTTAATACTACTGCTATGATTTGAATGAGTCCCCTCCAAAAGTCAGGTGTTGAAACAATGGTCAATATGAAAATATTAAGAGTTGGAGTTTTTAAGAGTTAGAGGGTTCCCCCTTCATGAATGGAATTAAAGGCTTTATAAAACAGGCTTCACCAAGCACATGGCTCTGTAGCCCTCCTGCTTTCTGCCATGTGAAGACACCTTGTTTCTCTCACCTAGAGGACACAGACTTCACCAGATAGATGAACTTTCTAGCATCTTAAACTTTCCAGCCTCTAGGACCAAGCACAACAAATAAGTTTCTGTTTTCTATAAATTTCCCAGTCTCCAGTAATTTTTTTCAAAGCAGCAAAAATGAACTAAGATAGGGGGCCTGGGATTTATCTCAGTGGTGCCACTGCCTGCCTCGCAAGCACAAGATCCCAAGTTCCATTCCCAGTACCCAAAAATAAAAAAATAAAATAAAAAGAACTAAGATAGTTTGCAGAAGAAACAAATGGCACTATCAGCTACATTACAAAAGAAATATCTGATAAATATTTGACAAATTGGCTCCACCATATCCCCATTCAAAATGAGAAAAAAATACAAATGAAAGAAAACAAATAAAGCATTTTACATTCTCAGAGTTACTAAACACTAAAGCAAGTTATATACCATTATTAAACCAGATGCTTTGTCACAGGTGGTTAAATTTCTCAACACTTGCACTTGGCCCCTGAATAAATGAGTTCTATTTGCAAGAAATAAGGAGAAGAATAGCTAATAAATAAGAAACCAAAGATAACATTTGTCTCACTGGTCTCTTCCAGTGTTTGTATATTTTATTTATTTAGCTTATATTTTTACATTTTCAAGATATCCAAAATAATGAGGCTTACGTCTTAGATATGCAGCTGTCTCCTCCACAACCATTATACCCCTCTCTGATAATGGAGAGGCAATCAATTTAGAGAAGTACTAAAAGGTAACTCCTTAAGTGGGTCCTAACTAGCCAATACAGAGTAACTGCCCTCAAAAATAGTAAATAAATGGGCCAGGACTGCAGCTCAGTGACACCACACCTGCCAGGCAAGAGCAAGGTCCTGAGTTCAAAACCCAGTGCCAGCTCAAAAAAAAAAGAAAAAGAGAAAGAAAGAAAGAAAGAAACTTAATGGCATAGAAGAAAACGGATTTAAGCTGACTAGAATATACCAACTTTTCTTTCACCAGTATACTGCTTCAGAAGTGATGTGACCACAACTCAGGAATTTTTTCTTGATGAGAAAAATAATATAGACATGGTTTAACGTGAGCTGTCTCTACAAAGACTGTCAATATCAGAGAATTTACTAATGAATGGATTGTATCAATTGGGTTTTTCTTTTTTAAAAAAAGACCAGGGCTGGGGATTTAGCTTAGTGATTCCATCACCTGCCTTGCAAGCGCAAGGTCCCGAGTTCCACCCCCAACCCCGAACCAAAAAAACAAAAACAAAACATTTTTAAAAAGCCCAAAGTCATCAAAATCAAACTGTTTACTATTCCTGACTTATTCAAATTCCATAGAGCAAATCAAGAAAAAAAGAAAAATATCTTAATACAGTAAATGGTACTTTACAGAAGTAAAAGACTAAATATTACATTTAAAATATCAAAAAAATGTTAATATCAGAACATATCCACATAGACAAAATACGAGAGTGCTCAAAATGTTAGAATTCTTGAATAGTTAAGAAATAAACTACCTATAACAATAATTTTAAAAGGATGTATTATAATGGGTGAATAGCTGAGAAAGCTTCAGCATAGTATCATCAATGTCCAACTTTTCTTTCATCTAAATGTCTTGGCTCAGATACCAAGCAATGGCAACCTGGCTAGTATAGATAATTTGCACACAAAGATAGGTTTATTTGCAAAATAGTCAAAATTATTTACATATCCTTCAACAAAAAAGGTAATTCTAGATATAACTATACAAAACTAAAATTGATGAGCTAAAACTAAATTTTTTGTGCTAATATACCTCAAAGTCCAAAATATATCATTAAATTGAAAATGCAAAATAGTATTATAGTATGATATTATTAGTGTTTTTAAAATATAATTCTTTTAAAGTTTGGGGAGGAAAAGGTAATTACTGTCTCTAGCTTAGCATTCTGATATATTTCTAGAAATTCAATAAATTTCTATTAAAGAGCATGGGTCTTTATTAATAATCATAACATCATAATCCTTAAATGTCACAAAGAACAAAAAAATTAAGAGAAAAAGCACAAAATAAGTAATAAAGTATAGTCAGTCCTAACAGCAGCTTCCTACTCTTGATTCAACACACAGGCTTTAAGTAATAAATTATCATGGTGGCCATTTCACTTTTATTGTACCAGTAATCTACGTCATCAATATTGGATTTCCCACGAATTTCATTTCTTCATTAGAAAATATGATTTTGACATTAACTCAAAACTTATCTGATCAATAAATGAAAGCATACAGTAACTTAATAAAAAAGTACCAGAAATATTGCTGTTTATCCTACTACCTAAAAGAATACAGATGAATGTCACAATTACCAAATTGAACAAAATGTCATACACAAAAGACTACATACAGGTATGAGTCTGTATGTAGTCCAAAAGTAAACAAAATTAACATTATGTTTTATGTTAGGATCAATAGTAAGGAGGCACAAAGAGGTGCTTCTGGGTACTTGTAATATTTCTGTTTCTTAATCTGGATAACAGTTTCATAGCAATGTGGGTGAAAATTTAAGAACCTATCCACTTACTACTTGTGTTTATTTTGTGAATAATATCAATAAAAAGTTAATAAAAAGAACAAACTAGCTACTACATAAATAATAATACTGTAGGTTTAGAGAAATACTCATAAGACCTTCAACATGATTTTTTTTAAATGCTGCAATGGGGGTTCAACCCAGGAAGTTGGGAGCTATATCCCTGGTCTTTTTCTTTTTTATTTTGAGATAGGGTCTTGCTAAATTGCCCAGCCTGGGCTTGAAGTTGCAATCCTCCTGCCTCAGCCTCCCAAGTAGCTGGGATCACAGGCATATGCCACCAACATGATTCTTTTTCTTTTTCTTTCTTTTTTTGTACTCGGATCAAACTCAGGACTGTGCGCTTGCCAGGCAGGCACAGCACCACTGAGCTACATCCCCAGACCCAACATAATTCTTAAGAAGAGATACTTTAAGACAATAAGTCACAGAAATGACAGCGCAAAGACCTGGTATTTGTTAGCAACAGCCCAAAAGATCCGATGTGAGATATGTATTGTGACATTAGGAAATTCACTGAACCATTCTAATGTTTCTAATTTGTAAAATAAACATGATACTAAGTAATATCTACTTTGCCTACTTCACAAATAAGAAATCAAATTACATATGAAACAGAATAGTAAACTTAAAAATCAAATGTGAATTCCAATTGATTTCCTTGCTGAAACTGACAACACATAAATTCAACAAATTCAAAATAGTAAAAGAATCTTGAAAAGAGAAAATTTTTAAAGCTGGAGGCTCACGCGTCCTAATTTCATAACTTACTACCTAATTTCATAACTTACTACAAGGCTACAGTAACTAAAATGGTACCATACTGGCATGATAATATAAAAATCAATGAAAGCCAGGTATGGTGGGACATGCCTGTAACCCCAGCTACTTGGGAGGTTAAGATAGGAGATCACCAAGTTCAAAGCCAGCCTAGGCAACTTACCAGACCCTGTCTCAAATAAAAAAATTTGAAGGGGCTAAGGATGTAGCTAAGTGCTAGGTCATTTGCCTAGCATGTATAAAGCTCTGGCTCAATCTCCAATGGTAGGGGGAAAAAAATCAGAACTAAGAATTCAGAAATAAATCCTCACATTCCTATCAACTGAAGTTTAACAAGGGTGCTAACACAATTAAAAAGAAACGAATGGTATTTTTAACAAATGGTGCTAGAAAAACAGTTAGGTGCACTGGGTACTCAACTGTAATCCCACCCCTCTAGAGACTGAGGCAGGAGGATCTCAAATTCAAACTCAGCCTGAGCGACTTAACAAGACCCCGTCTCAAAATAAATTAATTAATTAATTAATTAATTAAAGGCCAGGGATGTATCTCATTACAAAGGCACTGGGTTCAATCCCCAGTATTGCCAAAAGAAAAAAACAGAAGAAAAAACAGGCTATCACAACCTGTAAAAGAACAAAGGTGCACACCTACTGCACACTATATACAAAAATTAAATCTAGGGCTGGGGATTTAGCTTAGTGGTTCTGCTGCCTGCCTTGCAAGCCCAAGGACCCAAATTCGATGCCCAGGATCAAAAAAACAAAAACAACAAGAAAAATTGAATCTAATTAGTTTAAACACTTAAATATCAGAGCCAAAACTATAAAAATCTTTTATGAAAACCAAGGCTTAAATCTTTACGGCTTAGATTAATCAGTGCTTTCTTACCTTAACACCAAAAATATAAACAACATCGAAAGTAGATAAAACTAGACATAATCAAAATTAAACATTTGTGTTTCAAAGCATACCATCAAAGCCAGGGATTTAGCTCAGTGGTGCCACCGCCTGGTCTCGCAAGCACAAGGTCCCGAGTTCAATCACTGGTACCAAAAAAAAAAACGGTACCAAAAAAAAAGGGAAAAAATTTGTACAAATTATGTATATGATAGCAGATATATCTAGAATATAAAAGGAGAATCCAACTTTAAACAGACAACCTAAATGGACAGTTTTCAAAAAGAAGATAGACAAATAGCCAATATACACATGTTGAGAAACTCAGTATCATTAACAAGAAATGCAAAATCCAAGCCATGATGAGATACCCATTTATGGCCATTAAGATGGGTGTAAACAAAAAGACAGACAATAATAAGTGTGAAAAAGGACAGGAAGAAAGTAAATCGTTCATATACTACTTGTGACAATGTAAGATTGGTGCAGTGGCTTTGCAAAACAGTCTAGCATTTCCTTAAATAGTTAAACATGTTACCATGCAGAATGAAAACCTAGAGGACAAGGGAATAGGAATAAAAATAACTAAAATGCATTATGTATATGCACAACTCCCTGTGATGAATGTAATTATTATGTACTACAAACATTCAATGTGTACTAATAAAAAAGTAAACTTTAAAAAAGAAAAATGAAAACATGCATACACATAAACTTGTACACAAATACTCATAACAGTATTCAAAATAGTTAAAAAGTAGAAATAACCCAAATGCCAACCAAGTAATGAACCAACCAAATGTACTACATCCATGCAATGGAATATTTGTCAATAAAAGGAAAGCAATGATATATGCAAAATCATGAATGAACTGTGAAAAAATATACAGATGAAAGACACTAGTCACAAAGGGCCAAATATTTTACATTTTCATTAATATGAAATACCAGAACAAGTAAATGCATAGACAGAAAACAGATTAATGTTGCCCAGGGTTGAAAGTAAAAGGAGTAAGGAAATGTATTAATCAACTTTCACTAAAAGGTTTATTTAACTCTCTGTTCTGGAGATTCGAATCTAAGATCAGGACTACTGCTTTGAGCATCTGGCAAGGGCAGTATATCAGCAAAAGCATATGGCAGAGGAAAGCTCTTGCCTCATGAAAAAGGAAGCAGAGTAATAAGACAGGTCATGGTCCCACAATCCCCTTCTGAGCAATGTCCCTAATGACTCAAGGACATCCCAGTAGACCCTAAGAGTGCTACCTGGGAGAACAAACTTTTAACCATACCAAGCACAGCAGTGGATGTCTCAGTGCTGCTATAATACAATACCACAGACTAAGTAATAGTGAACAGAAATTTATTTGGTGCACAATTATGGAGGCTGAAAAGTATAAGAACACCACGTAAGCATCACCAGGTAAGTGAAGGACTTGTTGCTATGCCGTAACAAGAAAGCAACATATAGCCAAGAAGGAGAGAAAAGGGCTGACCTCCTTTTATAAAGAACCTATTCTCAAGCTAGCAGCATTAATCCATTAACTCTACCTTCATATCCTACTCTCTTCTTACGCCCCATTTCCCAGTACTATTGAACTGGGGATCACGTTTTCAACACATGAACTTTGGGGAACATATTCAAACCATAGCATGGAGTGGTGGCTACAAGACCCATGGTTTCTTTTGGGGAGTAATGAAAACTGTGATAATGGGTGCACAACTCTGAAAATACTATATACCACTGAGCTATATACACCTTTAATTAGCAAACTGTATAGTAAATAAACTTGCTTTTAAAAACCAATGGAACAACTGCTATAATAAAAGCATGTAAGCAAGTAAAGATTCCATGAGTCTGAAAGTGTAATACTGGACTACAGACAACTATGGAATAACATGTGGTAAATTTTTTAAAATAGGTACAGTATAAAGGTGTACCAAGGAAATAAACCTAGGAAGATTTCCTACAAAATTAAAAGTACAAGAACATGCAAAAAAGTAGAAGAAAATATGACCAGCTTCAATTATCTTACCTAACTACAACTCAAAGTTTTTTTGAGAAGTAACTAAGGATTCTGCAATAGAGGGAAGCAAAGTCAGATTTATCAAATGCCTTGTATGAGTGAATTTATTTTTCTTACAAGCAAGAGAAAGTTTAAAAATGGGGAAGTAAATTGATCAAATGTTTTTCAAAGACTATTATTGACTGTGTAGAGAATGGAGTAGGAAAAAGTTAAGGTCAGAGTTGAGAGATCAACTAAAAGACTACTAATATAAAGGGAAAAAAATAATGAAAGACCTCAACTAAAGCAAAAGCAACGGCCACAAAGAAGAGAAGGGTTTGATACAAATGAAGATAAATATAACTAGAAGAAAAATGAATGAAAATTAGAAGTGATTTTCAAATGCTGATTTAGGAGTAATCAAGAGAGTGTAGAAGCAGTGGAAATGGATGACATTACAGGAAAAGCTTAGAATGGGGATGAGGAAAAATATATATAAATAGTTTAAAATAACTTTTATAAAAACTGAAATGTGTTTGTGTAATAAATTAGTAATGTTAACAATTATTAGATAATTCAACCATAGTTTTTTTTTTATTGTATGCTTTAACTATTTAATGAAAAAAAATTAGATGGCTATAAAAAGGAAAGGGTGATTCAGTCCAATCTCATCTAAATGCTTTCCAATAAGAAAGCCAACCACATGCTGAAACTGTGAACCAAAATAAAACTCTTTTTTTAGCACTTAACAGTCTGATTATTTAAATAAAGGATAACCAAAATTGCCGGGGGTGTGTTAATTTTTGTACGATAATAACAGGAATCATAAAAACAATTTCATCAAATTTACTCAATACAAGAATCAACTAGTTGAAATGACACCTGCTGGAGCGATGCTCTGGATACTCAGTACATAAACAAAAGCAGTGCTTGAGTCACACTCAGGATAAACTGTTAAGTTGTTAAACTATGGGTATCAGGTATTTAGATACTGGATTTTAACAATTCTTTCAGCATAAGTCAATATTTATGTACTAGATGCCCTTATTAATGCCTCAAGTATTACCTCATTCTTTTTTTTTTAATTTACTAATTTTATTGAGTTTATTGGTACATTTTAGGGATACAGTACAGTTACATTCATTGTTGGGATCATGTAACAAGTATTACCTCATTCTTTTTTTTTTAATTTACTAATTTTATTGAGTTTATTGGTACATTTTAGGGATACAGTACAGTTACATTCATTGTTGGGATCATGTAACAAGTATTACCTCATTCTTATCTGCCACCTTCATTTCTCAATCAGATAACTGTATCGCCTAATCAGCCTACATGCATCTATACCCATACACTCTCTCCTTTGGATTCAAAAACCTGTCAGTGCTCTAAATAAAGTCAACCTCTGCACTAAAGTCAATTATTTTCTCCTCAAAGACAATGCTCCACCAATTCTAGCATCTTTCACCTGTCTTGATTTTCCCCCTCTACTCGTCTTTCCACCAGTATATAAGTATGCTCTTATTTCTTGCATTTGTGTTTTGTTTGTTTGCTCCCCATCCCCACAGATTTGTTTCTGTTAATCTAGAAACTTTAGTTACCAAAAATATAAATAAATAAATGTTTCCACCAAGGGATGCACCACGTTATTATTAAGCTGGAAGTTTAGACTACCACCCAACCACTGTGGTATTTTCATCAGCCAACAAAGGGGGTTACAGAACTGACTAGGAGGACTGATCGTACTATCAAGAGGAGCTGGGCATGGTGGCACACATCTGTAATCCCAACAGTTGGGAGGCCAAGGCAGGAAGATCATTGTGAATTTGGGGCCAGCCTAGGCTATATAGTGAGTTCAAGGCCAGTCTGAACTACATAGCGAAGAGTCTGTCTCAAAAAAAATAAAAAAAAAATAAACAAGGGGAAACTAGGTTGCTACTAAACAAGGAGGCTAACAAAAGGTATGTCTAAAATGCAAATGCAGAAGTTCCTCTAGGATGCTGCTTTCTATTTCCTTGTATTGTTATTAACCTCAGTAAGTGAAAACAATCCAGGTAAAACTGCTAATGCCTCAGACTCAAAGAATTAAAGTTTAGGTTAACCTATGTGGCAAGAAGCACAACCAACTAAGATACTTACCAAGGACAGAAGAAATATGAAATGAGTGCTAAGAGGTAACTATAGTTTATATCTATAACTACATAGCTGCAAAAGAAGTCTAATGAGTTTTCCTCTACTTTAATATTAAAGTTTGTATGGTATATTTTTATTTACTAACCAATAATCTTTCTACATCCAATAATAGTAGCTAACCTTCATGTTGCAATATTTAAATTACAAAATATTAAGTATAAAATGTGATTTAGGTAAGAGAAAGTAATCCAACAATGGATAAAGGGATTTTTTACACTCTTTTAGAAGGTTAATGTGTTATTTAAACAATGGATAGGTTGCATTAGGCAGAGCAAAAATGCAATTTTATAATTGTCTTTTATTTGCAAATTAAATACAATTAAAGAGAGGTATATGTGCCGTGGCGACTA
The DNA here is from genome assembly GCF_012274545.1 of Fukomys damarensis. Taxonomy (NCBI): domain Eukaryota; kingdom Metazoa; phylum Chordata; class Mammalia; order Rodentia; family Bathyergidae; genus Fukomys; species Fukomys damarensis. The sequence continues at coordinate 36,291,775 of NW_022900950.1, read as the reverse complement.
GCATGTGGATTGTGATGACTCTACTCCATCAATGTACCTAGGGTTCAACTATACTTCTCCAAATTGAGTTCCCCAAGTAACTGTGGATTAAGGTCAGCCTCAATAAAACTTGTACAAGTTTTTTCCCCCTTCAGTTATAGCGAGTGAACATAGAGCTTCAAACAAGCTGTAGGCAAGTGTTCTACCACTAAGTTACATCCTCAACCCTCTTTTTTTTTTTTTTTTTTTTTTTTTCTTATTTGGAGGCAGAGTCTAGCTAAGTTGCCCATGCTGGCTTCAAAACAGAATCTTCCTACCTTCGTCTCAGAATTAGCTGGGTTATAGGCATGTGCCACCACAACCAGCTTCTCCCAAGACTTAAAAGATAAAGTGAAGAAGCAGTCATGTTTTGTGTTCAGGTCAATGGAATAGAAGGCACTGTCACAAGTATGGGTCTTCTGGCTCACCTCCATTGGCAAAGGACAGCAACAGGGCCCAGAGCTCCTAAAGCTCCTGTCAGAATTCTTTCTTTTGCCTCTCCAAATAATCCTGAAATAGGTTTTTGTATAGCTCCATGTTAAAGTGTGCCATGCCAATTGTAGGTTACCCATACCATCCAAATTGCAGACTTAGGCTCCTGGGTCATTCTCTATGATTTCCAAATCTTTGCATGTTCCAGGTTTATCATGCTTTTGCCCACCTCATGTCTAACTTCCTTCCCAACTGCCAATACCACTTACTTCACACCTAGTACCAGACTCAGGAGTATATAACTACTTCCCACATTTGGTAAAGAACAATCACTAAAATAATTCCCATATATGCACACTAACTTGGTCCTCTAATCCAGCTCTAATTGACAGAGACAGAAATGTAATCTGTCAGACTACAAAAAGACTTGAATATGTCAACATGTCATATCTCATGCCTCATATAACCCTTAAAAAAAAAAAGATAAAATATCAAATATATTGTGGTCATCATGCACCTCAAACCACATCATGCACCTCACAAAAATATGTAAGGATTTAACTAAAAAACATTAATTCTGAATGCATTTACCTCTTAAAGAAGCAACTTCAAATTTTAAATTTTAATTTTAAATTTTAGACCTCCTTAAGAGTTACACCTGGATTGAAATAAAATGGACACTGTCCAAATCCAAGGGAAAAATTAAAAATCAACACACTTTAACAAATCCATTTAGACTACACTAATTTTATCCTTAGACTTGTGCTAACAGTATGTATTGTTATTTTTTTCTCGTGGTTATTTTTCTCTCAGTGAGACAAAATACCCAAAGTTAAAGGGGAAAAGATTTACTTAGCTAACAGTTTGTAGAGGTTTCCATCCGTAATCAGCTGGCTCCAAGGCAGGGTGGCTTGGCAGAGGGGTTTCACAGAGGAGAAGCAGTTTGTAGCAGGCAGAAGGCAGCGAAAGCAACAAGAGACCTTAACTGTCTTTCTGCCCCTTCTATCTTTTCCAGGCTACTTATGGTGAGTAGCACTCACGCCCTTAATCCTAGTGCCCTTCAGCCTAGCACTGCACCAATGCAGCCTCACACACTCTAGATCCAGCTACCTCTGAAAAAGCCCACCTATGACTGCATGGGGCTTTGGGAGAACATCTAAACACAACCCTTAACAGTACAAAATAAATCCTTCAGGGGGGTGAAGGGAGGGCAGCAGTATGGGGGAAAAATGAGAACCAAGACCTATCATGTAAAAAAGTACAAGATCCCAATGATGAATGTAACTGCACCGTATACCTAAAATGTACCAATAAACTCAATGAAGAAAAAAATAAAATAAATCCTCAGAAAATGTATGTACTATCTCTAAAACCAACTCATCTAGGAACTTTTGAATATAATTTTTAAAAATCTTATATACAGCTAAAGCTATACATTTTGGGTGGCGGGGTGTCAGAGATTGAAGCCAAGGTCTTTGCAATGAACTACATCCAGCCATTTATTTTTTACATGAGAGTAAGTTTCAGTAAGTTTCTAAATTGCCCAGGCTGGGCTCAAACATTATTCTTCTGCCTCATTCTCTCAGAGTGCTCGAATTACACACGGTGTGCCACCAAGCCTGGAATGAACAAATTTATTTGCAGAACTCCTTAAAGGGTCCTCTGGTATTGAGTTAGGCCTAATATGAAAATCCAACACCCCTATTTTCAAACAGAAAGCCATTCAGAGAAAGATGTACATCTTAGTATTTTTTAGTATAAATACCAAAAGTAAAGGTCAAAGGTGACTGAAAAAGGTCATTTTCTTCCAATATCATCTGGATTAGTGTGTCCCACTATCAGTTAATGGATAATAAAGACAAAATTAGGGACAGGGATTTAGCTCAATGGTGCCACCACCTGCCTCGCAAGTGCAAGGTCCCAAGTTCAATCCCCTGTACCATAAATAAAGAAAAAATTAAAAATACATTTGTCCCTTTCACCACCCTTTATAAGCAATTTTTTATCTCCTGGTTTCCCACTAAGTAATTACCTATTCAGATCAAGTACATATAACTGAAGCAATAGTGAGTTTCTACCTTAATCTAAAAACACATGACCTTATCTGTGTAAATCATCAACAATGTTTAAAGCCTAAATTTAAATGACTGAAAGAGTCCCTCTACAGTTAATTGCAAAGGCTATAAAAAAAAATACCTTTAAGGATAATGAGAAGGTAGAAAAAGCAACCAAGAACAAGGAGAAACTAAAAGTTTGACCATCCTGTAAGAGACATGGCTGGGGCTGTAGCTGCAGCAGAGCACTTGCCTAGCACATATGAGATCCTGGGTTCAATTCCCCAACAGTGCAAAAAAAATAATAATAATAATAATGAGAGACACATAAGGAGAGAAATTCAAACTGATAAAGCTTTTCCCCTGAGGGCACTCCTAGAATTTGTAGCAATACATAGCAGCTAGAACTCAGGCAGAAAATTATAAGTTTTTTGGAGCTCATGGCTATAAATACCTGGAAACTCAAAGAGAAATACAGGAAGGTAAGAGCCACATGAAAGGAAGCCTCAAAAACTTAATTGTAACCTCCTTCAAATTCTTCATTGATCCCTGAACTACATATCTGAACTCCTCAAAGATTCCAATGAGTCCAGCAGAGAGCAACTAAAAAACTGACAGAATTCAACAGCAATTTTAGCTGCTACCCACTGCAAAGGAGACATAAGTATGAATTTTGAGTATTCCGAGTGAGAACAACTTGGTAAACATCTCTGGTTTTCTATAGATTCATCCCAAAGTACAACACTAAGCCTCCATAAATTAAAGAGAATCTGCCATTAAGTGATATTTATACTTCTCAGAGAATGATAAGAATTTAGAAATACGATGTTACAATCCACAACGTCCACTCTATAACTAAAACTTTCTAGACAAGAAAAGAAGCAGGAAAATGTGGCCCACTGGCAAGACAGAGTAGCCAACAGAAAGATTAAATAATCCAGGTGAGAGTTAACAAATAAGGACTTTAAAGGAACTATTATAAATATACTCAAAACATTTTTTTTAAAACATGATCACAATGGGGAATCTCAAAATATAAAAGAAAAAAAAATTTTTTTTTTTTTTTGTACCAGGGATCGAACTGAGGTTGTTGCACTTGCGAGGCAGGTGGCAAAGCCATTGAGCTAAATCCTCAGCCCAGAAAATTCTATTTTAAGGAATCACTAGAAATGTACTGTACATTTTTAAAAATCAGCTCAAGAACACATTAAGAAGAGTCTGTGACCCTAAAGATAGGACTCACCAAACTATAGGACAATTTTAAGCAGAGTCAACAGTCATAAATAGGATTTTAGATGCTGAAAGAAAGCTAACTGTCCAGGAAGCTATTTTTTAAGTAAAATATAACACATTTGTGAAAAAAAAATCAACTTACAAATCAAATAAGCTCAGCAAACTCCAAATAAAATACCAAAATATCACACATTTAACCTATACATTGTATTATTCAAAATTAAATAGAAACCAGAAGAGAATAAAATGACATCAAGTGGCCAAAAAAAAAAGGCTGTCCATCCAGAATTGTGTATCCAGCAAAAATAAGCCTAAAAGTAAAAATAAACATAACAGACATAAACATTCTTAAACAAAATTATCACTAGTCTATGTCATAAAGTATGTCTAATCTGAGGCCTCCTGGACACTCCTGGATTGCTGGATAACCCAGAGTGAAAAGAAATTATCTTGGGCCACGTATATAAAATAGATAATATATATTTAGTGTGTGTGTGTGTGTGTGTGTGTGTGAGTGTGTGTGTGTGTGTGTTTGTGTGTGTGTAGAGAGAGAGAGACAGAGAGAGAGAGAGAGAGAAGAAAACCTTTTCTTATTATAACACAAGTGTTTTAACCCCTGGGTGGCAAGTTCAACAAGCCTTGAACTTTGTTTTTATTTTTGTTTTTGGAGACAGGGTCTCACTATTGTAGCCCAGGCTGGCCCTGAACTCTCAGCAATCCTCCTGATTCAGCATCCAAGTGCTTGGGATTACAGGTATGAGCCATCATGCCCAGCTCATGTAGAACTATAAAGGATAGTCTTCAAACTGAAGAAAAGGCTATTAGGTGAAATTTAGCTCAGATACACAAAAATAAAGAAAACCTGAAATGACAAACATGCAGTCATATAAAAAAGGTTGTATCTTTTTTCTTCCATCTTCTTTAAAGTATGTTAAACAAAAAGAGCATTACGGTGACACAAAATAAGTACAATGCACTAATAGCAGAAAAGTTAAATGTAATTATGCTTTGAAAAGTTCTTTCATTTTATAAGAAGTGACATTTTAATGCTAAAATAAACTAAGAATATTAATGGTGAATACATTAATCCCCAGAGCAATCAGTTAAAACAAACAAACAAAAAAAAACAGTATAGCTTAAAAAGCCAACAAAGATAGTATAGCTCAGTGACAGAGCATTGCCTAGTATGCACAAGGCCTTGGGTCCCTGGGTTTGATCCTTGATACCACCAAACAAACACATAAACAAACAAAAAAACACAAAGCTAATAGAGTATTTAAAATGAAATATTTTTAAAATACTATCTCAATACAAAAGAGGTAAATAGGGTTGAAAAAATTCAACACTCCTAATTTTAAAACAAAAATTTTGGAAAGCTAGGAATAGGAAGAAACTTCCTCCATCAGAACTTTTTTTTTCAATTTGGAAAATTTACTTGACATTAACTTAATGGTAAAAAGACTGAATGCTTTCCCCGCCAAGATCAGGAACAAGGATGTGCATTCTCACTACTTCTCTGTAACACTATACTGAAGCTCCTAGATGGTGCAATAATATAAGAAAAAGAAATAAAAGGTTTAAAAATATGAAAAGGAATAAAACTGTCTTATTCACAGATGTTTTTGCAACAAAATCTTAAGGAACCTACAACAGATTACTAGTGAATTGAATTAAGCAAAGTCAAAGGATACAAAGAATAAAAAATTTAAAAAACATTAATTTCTATATACAGCATGAAAATAGAAAATTTCATTTGTAATACCACCAAAAAGCAAAATCTTTAGGAATAAATATGCAAGTTTTCTACTGAGTAAAGGTATACTTTATAGGTATACATATTATATATTTACATCAACAGATAATAAGTGATATATCATGTTAATACATGCAAACACATTTTAGATTTCACTCCAGGATCTTGTTTGCATATACATTCATCATATATGTTTATATTATAATACTCAAAAATAGTGTTAGTAGGGTGTGATGGTGGTAATCCAAGCAATCAGAAGGCTAAGGCATAAGGATCATGTGAGTTCAAGGCAGCCTAAGCTATATTACAATACTTTGCCTCAAAAACCCAAAACAAACAAAACAAGGTTGATCTAAATGAAAGGAAAGGCATACAACCATATATACTAGTCTTATGAAATAAATTATTCAAAAACTTAGCAGCTCACGCAAGGACCCGAGTTCAATCCCCAGTACCCCCCAAAAAAAAACTTAGCAGCTCAAATCAACAATTTCTTATTTCACATTATTATTTTGTAGAGTCAAGAATCAGGAGCAAGCTGGACACAGTGGTACATGTTTGTAATCCCAGCATAGAGAGAGGATAAGGCAGGAGGATGGCAAGTTCAAATCTTACCTGAGGAAAGTCCTTGTCTCAAAAGAAAGAAATAAAAGGGGTCAGGGATATATAGCTTGGTGGTAGAGGGCCCAAGTTCAATACCCGCACCAAAAAAAAAAAATTCACAATGTACAAAACTACTACTTCTGGCCATAAGCATCCATTCTGTCCTGTGGATGTTGGGAAACAATACAGTACTCGAGTCTCTAGTATTTCTGCACATCTTATGACTGAGGTTCAAATTGCCCTTTTTCCAGACCATCTTTTCGAGGATAACTAAACAGTGAAAAAACCTGTCAAATAAAGTGTTTTCCAAAGCAGAATATTTTCTGACCATTTTAAAATACAAGAGTTCCTCATGTTAAGAGTTCCTCTCCTATAACACAATGCCCAGCATGTGTAAGTATGTTATCTAGTCCATTTCATATGTTATGAATTGGGACTCAAGGCACTAGCACAATAATACTGATAATCTGGCTACTAATACTGCTGTGACAATAAATTATCTTTCAACTCTGACCCAAGAGTCTCATGTCTTCTATCAACATCTATAAACCTGTTAAAGAATAAGGCAAACTGTCAGACCCTTCACAATCTTGATAGTGAATGCTCCACAACATGACAGCTAGCTTTCCTCCCAATGAGTGATTAAAGAGCCCAATAGACAAGATAGTGTCGTTTATACCCTAATTTCAGAAATAACATATCACACTTATCACACAAACTCACTCTGATTAAGTGTAATTATAAAAGAGTGCAAATACCAAGAGGCTTGATCATTGGGGACGTTAGAGGATGACTACAAAGCTAGTATTTTTAAGATATCAGTATTCTCTATACCTACAGATCAGTACAATCCCAATCTAAATCTCAAAAGGCTTTCTTAATAGAAATTTACAAACTACTATATTTCAAAAATTTATATGGAAACGCAAAGAGGACAAAAATATACTAAAAAATATACACATTACTTGATTTTAAAATTTACCACAATGCCACAGAAATCAAGTCTGTCTGGTATTTGCATAGGAAATACAAATAGATCAACTGAAACAGAATGTATAGTCCAGAAACAGATCCATACATACAAAGTTCAAGTGATTACGGACAAAGGCACAAAGGTAATTCAGTGCAGGGGGGAAAAATGTTTTCCCAACAATAGTACTGGAATTGGATAAACACAGCTTTAAAAATGAACCTCAACACCTATTTCTCATCATACACAAAATTAAAGGAGTATCATAGTACTATATAGAAAAGTTAAGTCTGCTGCTACAGTTTAGATTTTGAAAGATGCCCAAAGACCCATGTGTTAAAAGTTCTAGAATGATCCTAGAATAGCATAAATGGAAAGTAGTAGAATTTTGAGGTGAGGCCCAGTGGGAGGTCTTCCTTCAGGTCTTTGGGCCATGTCCACCAAGAGGAATGGGAGATCCCAGCCCCATCCTCTCTTGCTTTCCCTTCCTCCTGGCCATAGGTAGATAAGCAATTTTGCTTCACCAGGAACTCCCCACAATGTACAATGAAGGAATTACCATGAGTCTGCCTAATTATGGGCTGGGCTCTCCAAAACTGTGAGCCAAAATAATCCTTTTTTCTAAAGAGTAGATTACTTCAGGGCCAGGGATTTAGCTCAGTAGTTCCAGCACCTGCCTCACAAGCACAAGGACCCGAGTTCGATGATGATGATGATGGTGTTGGTGAAGAGGAGGAGGAGGAGGAGAAGGAGGTGGTGGTAGTAGTAGTGGATTACTTCAGGTATCTGCTATAATAACAAAAAGCTAACACAACTATGAACCTTCTAAAAACAAAAAGCACAAGAAGGCATTCTTGTAACTCTGAAAAGGCAAATGATTATTAGAACTCAAAAAACACAATCCACAATAGAAAAAATTGACTAGCTGGACTTCACCAACATTTAAAACTTCAACACATCAAAACGTGTACTGGCTAGGGATTTAGCTCAGTGGTTCCACCACCTGCCTCGCAAGCACAAGGGCCCAAGTTCCATACCCAGTACCAAAAAACAAAAAAACAACAAAAAAAAATGTGTATTAAGCCAGGCGTGGTGGCGCACACCTGTAATTCCAGTAGTTAGGAGGCTAAGGCAGGAGGATCACTGTGAGTTCAAGACCAGCCAGGGCTACATAGGGAGTTCCAGGTCAGTCTCAACTACACGGTGAGACCCTATCTCAAAAAAAAAAAAAGTGTATTAGGATAATCAAAATAGCTACAAACTAGGAATATTACATCTCAATTTAATGATCTGACCAAGAAATTGAGTGTATACACATATACAATGAATATGTAGTATTATTACCTCCTACAAATCATTAATAAAAAGATAATCAGTTTTAAATAGGCAGAAAACTTGAGGCATCACACACACAAAAAAAATACCAATTATCAATAACCAATGAAAAGGTATTAAACATCATTAGTCAACCTGGGTAATAGCACCCAAATGCTGGCAAGGATGTAGAACAATTAGAACTCTCATATATTCAGATAGGAATATAAAGTGGAAAACTACTTCAAAAAACTATGATATCCATACAAAATGATATCCATGTAAAGTTTCTCATTGTAGAAATCGTATAAATAGTAAGACCTAGCAACTATCAATAGACTAGTTAAATTACATAAATAAAAATGAACATTTTGCAGCTGTGGGTCACAAAAAGAACATGCAAAAGCACTTTACACAATCATACAGAAAACTATTTAGGGTAAACTTTATAATGAAAAAGTAAAAGGCCAGGGATGTAGCTCAGTAGTGCTGCACCTGCCTGGCAAGCACAAGGCCCTGAGTTTAATCTTCAATACCAAGGGGGGAAAAAGAAAGGGCAGAGAAGTTAAAGTTCAAATAAAGTGTAAAATGTACTGGGAGGGGAGTGAGGTAAGATTATATATACATTTGTAGGGCCGAGGATTTGGTTCAGTAGTTCCGCCACCTGCTTCACAAGCACAAGGACCCGAGTTTGATCCCCAGTACCAAAAAAAAATGCATCCCAAATATATACATTTGTATGTGGTTGTATTATTAGGATATGAAAGAAATGAGTAGCATTTACAAACTATTATAGGAGTCTGGGAACCAGACAGATGGAAAGGGTATGGATGAAACTGCTTTGCTTTACTTTTTAAGTATTTACATATGTACATATAGATTTTTGTTTATAAACTTGCACATATTGTATCAGAATCAACAAGATTTGGAAACTCATCTGATGTGAAAGGAAGAGGAAATGGAGGGGTCAAGATGACTCATAAGTTTCTGACAAGATGACAACTCTAGCCATTCTTTACAACCTTAAAACAAGAGAAAAAGATTTGTGATAATTAGGCAATAGAAAAAGTTAAGAGTAGGAAAAGAGAGCTCAGTTTTGGATGATGTACCTCTGGAGGTGCTACTTTCTAGAGTATCCTAGGGAAAAAATAAGGAAATGTGGAAAAGGACAGAGAATATAGTATTTTGTAGAAGTACAGAGGAACGCGTGTATAAGAACCTGATTTATCTAGTAATTATTTATTCTATAAAGCTAATTAAAAGCTTGGGATGAAACCCAATGGTAGAGCACTTGCCTACCGTGTATGTTCAATCCCAAGCACTGTAAGAAAAAAAAGAGGAAAAAAGCCAATTACATAAATGGGGTGAAGTACAAAACAAAAAAATACATTACAAAGGTAAGTAAGTGACAAAGTGACAACATAAGGCCACATACTGCTATCTTCCTACAGACATGCCAGGCACTTTCTAGAAGATTACTTAAAACATTCCAATTCCCAGGTTTATTACCGGGGATTGAATTCGGGTCCTTGCGCTTGCAAGGCAGGCCACCGAACCGCTGAGCTAAATCCCCGGCCCTATAACAGTTTAGAAACATCAAAGAATGTGAGGGTAACATCCAGAGGCAATCATCAGACAGGGCTGGAGCATGAGGAAACAACAAAATTAAGTCCCAAAAACTCTTCATTGGAGCCTAAATTCCCATTTTTCCAGCATCTAAGATTTAGCCAAGTGGATTCTTCAAGAAAATTTTCACTGTTCTTCTACTGCGTTGCATAATGAACCTTTTCTCAAATTTCTAATTTCAAATACAGTCTTTCTGAGAGCAATAGCCATATTCTGCCTTGTTTTACAATTTTTTCCAGCCTCTTTCTATTTGCTCCAACATGCATCTCCTGATTGAAGTATTTTTTCATCTTTATAGCTCTATTAATCATTGAACATAATTCTTCTGTGTGCAAACTCCACTCAAGAAATAATTATCTGAAAATAGAGGAAAAAATGGAAACAATGCTTTTGTACATAGGGAGGGGAGGGGGCTTGAGAGAAGTGGGAAAGGAGAAAAAAGAGGCAGGATGTATCATGTACAGGTGCAAATTCCCTATGATGAGTGTTACCATTATGTATGCCTAAAATGTACCAATAAATGTTTTGCTATAGAAAAATCTAAATATATATATATATATATGTATTATTGTGTGTGTGTGTATATATATATATATATATATGTATATATGTATATATGTATGTATTATTGTATCTTGGTTTTCTCTGAAATGGTGTAAAGGGATTTTTGCCACAGTCTCCTCGGAAAGAATGTGTTTATATTTTACCACAAAATACATATTTGACACGAAGCTGTACTAAATATTTGTCCTGGCTTATCCCGAAAACTAAAGAAACAAGGAGTAATGGAAATAACAACTAATGGCTTTGGGATTCTTTTTCTAAAAGACAAGAGTTCCAAAGATCAGACTGTGATGATGACTGTACAAACCTATGAATATACCTAAAAATAAATAAATAGTAAACTTTCTCATTGGGTAGATTTGTATGATATATGAACTATATCTAAGTAAAGCTGTTTTTTTTTTTTTAATGAGCTATATGCTATTGCTCTCACTTTACAATTTAAGAAACTGAGGCTTGGCCAGGTGTGGAGGTGCACGCCTGTAATTCAAATGCTCAGGATACTGAGGCAGGAGGACTGCCTCAAGTTTGAGACCAACCTGGGCTACACAGTGAGTTCAACTTGAACCACACAGTAAGACTGTCAGGGAAAGGGAAAAGGAGAATTGAGGTTTGGCAAGATTAGGCACTAGCCCATGATGACACAGCTAGTTAGTGATGGAGATGAGATAAAAACCCAAGCAGACTTGATTTTTAATTCTATATGCTTTTAACTGCCATTTTTTTTTTTTGCCTTTCTTACAACGGGACTTCATTTATCAAGCATTATATCCAATACTTAAATATGCTCCTACCAACATTCAAATCTTAAGTGTTAGTGACCTTCCAAGTTCTAAGACCAAAAAGATCTGACTTAATCATGCTACATCACAAGGCAAGGAGGAGAAAATGAAAAGCTGAAAAGTACAGTACTAAAGAGGCAGTAAGAGGAGAGAGTGCGTGTGCTAAGGAGTTACAGCTTAAGACTATAGTACATGAAATTGTACATAAGAGCTAAGATGGTCTAAGAGATGAGACTGTAGGAGAGGAAAAAGATTTTGGAGCCTGTGGCACTTTGATGGAATTCAGTACTCTGAATAGAGGCTACTGTGCTAGACTTTGGCTTACTTATTCCTTGACTTGGTGACAATGTGAAAGAGAGGCAGAATCCTCAGAAAGGGAGAGGGGAGTCAGAACAGGTAAAATTTTGTACTGGGTCAACTCTGCTTGTACTATTTGTTCTGTTCTGTCACTCTCCCTCCCACTTTTATGGGCCACTTCGTTTTTATGTGTACTGTCATTTGGTTTGCTCCTCTTTCCTGGTGTGGATAACCTAGACTTTGTTCAATTTCTCCACATTTGAGGGGCTTTTTTCTTACAAGGAAAACAGATTTACTTTAAACCAGTCAGCAGTTTATTTCTAGTTTCTGTTCACTTTGTTTCCTAATTTTTAATAGTACCTTATTGTGGGTGATAATTCTGTGACAATGTCAAAGGCCTCCCATACTGAAGTTTACAGAAAACTTGCAATGTTGCTATCACTGCATGAGCTTTGTTTCTGCTTAATTTCTACATTTTTTATTCTTCCCATACAGCTTCACTTTTTTTTTTAATAGAATGAGTAAATCTTAGTAGGTCTGGGAAGGCTCTTGTCTGTTTCCAGTTATTATGTCCACTTGTTGTAATCTATGGGCTGGCCATTTGTCCCTCTTTACCTCACTCTAGGCCACTGGTTCTCAAACAAGTGATTTGGAACTACCTTCCCAAACCCAAGAAATTTGGCCTTGGGTGGAGGAGGCATTTTAGTAGTCTCAGACCACATTAAGTACTTTGGGATATGGAGCTTTCCTTTATAATCTCTTCACTTCCTTTAAAATCATTCCTTTAAGACAAAAAAAAAAAAAATCCCACCCAGGGAACCACAAACTCTCAGGTCCCCAACCATTCTCTCCAAGAAAGAGGCAAGAGTAATAGTTATGGTTCCTCCTTAACAGTTGTGTATCTACTCTTGGCTAATTTCATTCTCCCTCATAAAGAAAAGCAACCTCGAGGTGTCACTAGAGAAGAAAGCCTGGCCCTTTCAGAACCAATTAACAGCAGGGATCCTACTGTGCTCTGCTTTGCTCAGGTCTCACCACTTTGGTATGCATTGCCAACCAAAAACTACTTACACTTCTATAGGACCCATGTCTTAGTCATGTTTATTCTATCATCCCTGGTACTACACGTATAAGGAATGCTTATTATTTGTTTATTTTCACTGAATCAGTTCACTGCATTCTGACAAAGAAAAGTCAGGGCAATAGAGTACTTCTAGACCCAAAAGATGCCTCAAAATAGCTTCCTGCTTTAATCAGTCTTTCTTCCACTCTCCACTGACTTTTAAGTTTTACACAGCTAAACCAAGAATGTATTACTGCTTACTATTAATTTCTAATTATCACTAGCACATTAACTACTATGAATTTTTAAATATGTCGTAAGTGGCTTTAAAATTTAAACAAGTAAATTTTATTCACTTGAATTTTATCTTTGTAATTTTCTCAATGCATAAATGCTAATGTCAGTAAAAACCAATTACAGTTTCAACACAGCAAACTTATTCTTAATTTGCAACTATTTAGCAAAAACATTAAAAAGCATGCTTCAAATATTGCGAGAAATGGTTAAAATCAGGTAGCTATAACAGAATAGTGTAAGGAAAGGGATGGAGTCTACCCTCCAAGGAGTGAAAACTTCGACCACTTGGAAGCACATTATCTAAGAAACTAGTGGCTTTATTTTAAAACTATTTGGGAAATTTTTAACATTCCCAAGCAGGAACACACAAATCAAATAAAATGCTCTGTAAATGGAAGTGATAAATGACTCGTGTAACAACGAATTGCAAAGTAACACACTCACACACATATTCTAGCATTAAAAAAAAAAAAAAAAAAAAACTTCATATTAAGTTTTCCAAACTACTGTGGCTTACAAATTTCACGAAGAATAAATGTCATGTCAGGTAATGTTACACAATGACATAGAAAGCAGCTCCAAGAAACAAAGACATGCAAGAGGTTATCTTCTACGACAACTTAAATGGACTAAATCTTGGATGAAAGTATTAAAACCAGACTATGCAAAAACCTTGAAGCTTTAATTTTTTGTTGAATTAATGAAAAGGTAAAAAGGGGATGGAAAACAGTATGTTGCCTCACAATAATTTTAAATATTGCTAAGTCCTGAATAATACAATACAGACCACAGGAAGTTTTTAAATTTCCAGGAGAAGTTTATAAGCTTGTCCCAAACCCACCACATGAATATGTCTGTGATCTTGGGTAAATCAATCAAATTATAATCTAAACCTAATTTTTCAAGAGAGTTGGACAGCATCCTTAAATTTTCTTGTAGCTCTCTAACACTAAGTAAACAAATCTATTTTCTAACATAAACTATAAACAGTATGTTTCATCCAAGAGTTTATACACCAAATCAGAGTGAGCACTCTTAATTATAAGCAAACATGATGAAAAAAAAAAGTAACACTGAGGGAGCCAAAGGTTAAACTCCAAATTTGTGAAGGGGAATAAACAGAAAAAGCATAGCCTAGCAAAATATTCTCTTCCTCATAAAATTTTGGATGTATTTTATCACATCATTCCTCAACAGAGCAAGCCCTAATACAAAATATCACTTTATTTTAGGTTTAATAAATTTCTGATAAAGCCAACTTCTATCCAACAGCCAACTACACAGAACCTTGGAAATTTCTGTCGTCATATATCTCCTCTAATTCTTAGGGAAAATAGGGGTGGAGAAAATGATTACCAGAGAGGAATAAGATGACAGGAAGAATTAACAAAAGCTGCTGTAAAAGCAAGTTAACACCAGGAGAATCAACTTCAACTAAAAGGAGAAAGTTCTTTTAAGAAACAAAAACCAGGGCGGGAGATTTAGCTCCTCACTGCTCCTCACTGGCACCTTGCCTGCCTTGCAAGCACAAGGTCCTGAGTTCAATCCGCGGGGGGGTAGGGGGGGTCACTATCTTCTCATTTAAAATACACTTCAAGTAAAACCCAGCTGAAAGGAGAAAACTTTAAACCATTAGAAAAAGAAAAAAATTATTCCCTCAGAAATTTTAATAGCTTAAGACACACCTTTCACATATATTTATATATAATTTTTATTTCAAAAAAATATTCTGACTTACAAAGTCCACCACTATTCATTTTAATTGAGTTTCCTGCCATCAGCATGAGATGCAAATTAAATGTTCCACAAACTGACCTGTGTCTACCACTCGGTTTACTGTCCCTAAAACTCCTAATATCTCTGACATGTACTGCAAAGAGGTGTCCTTCGAGGTCCATGTTTGTGTGGTGCTAACTGCATTTCACTTGACACGCGTTAACATTGGAACTTCACCTAGATGTGCTGAGAACAATGATTATACTACCATTCAGGACTTAAATGATTATCGCCTCATATATAAACACAGCTGAGTTTTAAAAGGTTATTAGGAAGACAGGATTTCCTAACTCTCAAGACCTCAGAACAACCTCCGAAAAGAAAGGCTACATCCAGACCTTCCGACACTATTTAATAAGTCATTCGGACACCACTGCCATCCATCACTTCCTAACACAAGTGTGAGAGGAGCGTGTTTCAGGCATTTTTCTTTAAAAAAGAGTTAACTAACCCTTGCTTGGGTTAGTGAGGATGGGTAAGACGCGTATGGAACTAAATGACTTAACAGCTCTTTGGAACCCTTCCCAAACGCACACCGCGGACGAGAAGGGACAAAGTAGCAGAGTTCTGAAGATGAGGTAGAGCTTTCAGGGTTCAGATTCATTCCCTCCAGTAACAGTCGGGCTGCTCAGGGTAGGCTTTCCAAGAACCCAGGGCAGCTAACAATAAGACTCTTCTCCGGACAGAAAACTTTTAGGCTGTCAATGGAATAACGGTGCAGGAAGGTGAACTCTCCACCGCCACACACCACGTTCACAGCCGTTTCGTGCGTGCTACAGAAAGGCAAGCACCTAGCAGTCGCCGGGGAGGAGTCACTTCATGCCAGAGCTGCTCTTCCTCAAGTAGGTGCTCGGTTTGCCCCAGCAGCACCAGCTAAGAGGCGAGCTTAGCGCGCTTTATCTCCCGCGGCTGGCAACTAGCGGGGTAAAAATGTCACTCCCTCAGCCCGCGTCCCCGTCCGGAGCCGAGGCCGGGACTGGGCGGCGCGGCGCGCGGGGACCTC
>NW_022900950.1:36274047-36275128 GCF_012274545.1 Fukomys damarensis | reverse complement strand
CATCCCGCGCCGCTGTCGCGGTCTCGGGGGTGGCCCAGAAGTTGGGCAGCGCTGTGGGCGTGCTCCGCTCTGCGATCCTAGACTTCTGCCAGGAACCATGTGTATATAGAGCTGTAACTTGTCGGATAAAGGTTGGGTAATTTTAAACACTGACATTCCGCATTGATGTTGTGCGGCGTACGCACAATTGTTTTATTAACTACTTTGCTCTTTGCTTGGTAATTCTGACCTAGTGGTCTCAAAATGCATTCGATTTTCTCCACCTTGTGTGTTTACGTTTTTACTAAATCCTCCGCTTTCCGAATATAAGAATTGTCAAGCAGGCGGTGTGTGGGAGGAGGGACGCAGTACTTCAACCTGTGACAAAGGTTCCCTTTCCTTCGCTTTGAAAGAATTGTCCTTGTTAGCGCATTGATCTGCAGGCCACAAAGATGCGCTCCAGGTGTGTTTCTTCCCCCTCGTCTCCGAAAGGGGCAGCTCCTGTCTCCCTGCACTCAGGGGTGGTGTCTGCCCGGTCAAGGTAGCAGATCCCTCACGGTGGGGAAAGATTTTCACCCCAGCCAGTCCTCTACCAGAGGTGAAGAAAGGACTGCTTTCTCCTTTTCTTCCATTATACTGTCCTGCCTGTGAGCATGTGTTCTCTAATAGGACACATTATTTGGTTACTAGAACTGTTCCAGAGAATGTGTTTCAACAATGAACTAAAAAGTAAAGCGCATTAGTGGATTGCAGTCGGATATTTTTCATTTGAAACTAAAAAGAGATAATGCTGTTGTAAAAAAAAATGTGATTGTGATAGGAAAGAAGTGCTATAAAATGCCATCAGAGACCTATTCATTTATACCTCAGTAGACTTATCTGGTCAGTTCTGCCTCAATCTCTTTCAGTGCTTACTACACCTGGATTAATGTTTTCACCACCTGAGATTTTGCCTAGAGTACCACAGGGTTCTACGCATTTTGTTTGTGTATTCTTTGAGTCTCCTAAGTGTTTTCTACTGCCGGGGGGGCTTTTTTGAGACAAAGTCTCACTATGTAGTTGAGACTGCCCTGGAACTCGCTATGTAGCCCAGGCTGGTCGT
>NW_022900950.1:36236215-36273970 GCF_012274545.1 Fukomys damarensis | reverse complement strand
TTTTTTTTTTTTTTTTTTTTTTTTTGTATCGGGGATAAATCTCACGACCTTTCACTTGCAATGCAGGTGACCCCACCACTGAGCTAAATCCCCAACCGACCTTCTACTCTGCTTTTAAAAATTATCTCAGGAACTTTCCTATTTACATCATTGTTCCATTAACATAAATCTCGCATAAGAGAGAGTAAGATGCAAATTTCTAGAAACATTTTCCCTAGATATTTGTTTTTGTCTTTCTCACCTTGCCATCTTCAGTTCTCAAACCTCCAAAAATGAGGAGCAAGAAAGCTTCACAACAAAATGAGAGCAGCAATTGTCTACACTACTCACTGCTCTTATCCCCGTCATTTGGCACATAGATGCACAGTAAAAGCTTTTGTTGAATCATCAGTTGTTTGATTGTCGTTCTCCATTATATATGTGATGGTGAGTACTGAAGGTGTCATGTCTTCACGATGAGCAATTTTGCTAGTTTCCCCATTAACAGTCGCTATTATAAAATAAATGTCATGAGTTTCAGAACATGGATCTATATTGTGCATCTCAGGCTGCCAACACTATAGGACTGAACCAATGAAAAAAACAGACATAAAGAAGATGACCTCCAAAAGCCTAATTTGCCCATCAACTGGAGACTAAAGATTTTTTTAAAAATAAAATGGAGTACTACTCAGCCATAAAAATAAGAAACTAGAGACATTTATAGCTAAGTGGATGCACACTGAGGACATACTCTAAAGTGAAATAAACAGGACACACGTGTAAATACCGAATGGTTTCTCTGCTGTGAAAAACTAAAAGTGTAAGTAAGGATCAAAATGTATAATTGATACTGTGAAATAGAAAACTTCTAAAGGAAAAGGGAAGTGGAATGGATAGGGGAAAGGAAAGAAGGGAAAAGAAAAATATGAGAAAAGGGAAAACATGAAAGCAAAGTCTTTGTAAATAGGGAAGAGTGGATGGGGTGAAAGGAGGGCAGGGGAATGGAAAAAAAATGAGAACCAAGACCTGTCATGTAAAGGTACAAGATCCCAATAATGAATGTAACTGTACTGTATACCTAAAATGTACCAATAAACTCAATGAGAGAAAAGAAGAAGAAGAAGATGGCTTCCAAAAGAACAGTATAGGAAGACTGAATGGGGCAATTACTTTTCAGATGCACTAGGAAAATCCCTAAAGTCTCAATGAAGCATTATTTCTTTGAAAGGTAGTCTTTTTTTTTTTTTTTTCTGGTGCTGGGGACTGAATCCAGGGAGCTCTACCACTGAGCTACTTCCCCAGCTCATTTTATATTTTATTTTGAGACAGGCTTGCTAAGTGGCCTAGGCTGGTCTTCAATTTGTGATACTCCAGCATCAGCCCCCTTGAGTAGCTGGGATTACTAGATGTGCATCATTGCTCCTTGCAGAAAACTGTATATATGCAAAATACTCTTCTATTTGAGACATTAAAAAATAACCAAGTCACTTATGGTGGTATATGCCTGTAATCCCCACTATGTGAGAGGTTGAACAAGGCTACTTGGAAGGCTGAAATGGAAGGATCACAAGTTTGAGGCCAACCTGGGCAACAGCAAGGCCCCCTTCTCAAATAAATAACCAAGACACAGTTCATCAGAACGAATGCAACTGTCCATGGCATAATCTAAGAGAGTTAAGAACACAAACTACTCAAAACTCAGCTGTGAATGCTTTCTACCTTGAGGAGAGATTATGTGGAAATAATAAAATTCTGTTATACAAAAATGGTTAGAATGGTCTTTGATCGTGAAAACCACATATCCAGTACCCACTACTAGTACTCTAGTACTAATTTTCTATTGCTGCTAAAATTAATTATCATAAACTATATGGCTTAAAATAATACAACAAGTATTATTGCTCTGTATCTCAGAGGTATGACAGGAATCTTGCTGGGCTAAAATCAAAAGTGTCAGAAAAGCTGTGTTTTTTTATGGAGGCTCTAGAGGAGTCTTGTAGAGGAGACAGGCTTCTCTGACAGAGGTGGATCATATTTCCTGGATCATATCCCTGTAGCTCCATATTCACAGCCAACACCACAGCATCTCTCATACCTTGCTTCCATTGTTGCATCTCTTTCTTTTACTCCCTTCTGCCCTTTTATCCACTTTTAAGACCCCATTAAACCGGGCATGGTGGCGCACGCCTATGATCCCAGCACTCAGGATCCTGAGGCAGGAGGATCGCTGTGAGTTCGAGACCAGTCTGGGCTGTATAGTGAGTTCCAGATCAGTCTCAACTACATAGTAAGACCCTGTCTCAAACAAACAAACAAACAAAAGAAAAAGACCTTATTGAGCTGGGCATGGTAGCACAGGCCTATAATCCCAGCACTTGGGAGGAGGATCTTATGAGTTCAAGACCAGCTTGGGCTACCTAGTGAGTTCCAGGTCAGTCTCAACTACATAGTGAAACCCTGTCTCAAAAAAAAAAAAAAAAAGACCCTATTATTAACAGGGCCTACCTAGATAATCCAGGATAATCTCCCTAATTTAAGATCATCTGATTAGCGATTTTAATTCAATCTGCAACAGCAATCTCCTTTTACCGTGTAATATAACATATTCAAAGGTTCTGCAGATTGGGGCATGGATATCTTCAAGAGGTTATTATTCTGCATACCACACCACTCATATTTTGGTTATCCAGGTGTGTTTTTGGAGGGATGGGATCTAAAGCAGAGGTTAAAGGGGTTAGACAGGGTCTCACTATGTAGTTGAGACTGACTTGGAACTCACTATGTAGACCAGGCTGGTCTTGGAACTCACAGCAACTCTCCTGCCTCAGCCTCCCAAGTGCTGGGATTACAGGCGTGCACCACCACACGCGGCCTACTGTATATATCTTTAAAAACACTAATCCCACGGCCGGGGATTTAGCTCAGTGACACCACACCTGCCTTGCCAGTGAAAGATGTTGAGTTTGATCACTGGTACCGAAAAAACAACAAAAAACACCCACTTATCCCATGGTTTTTACCATGTTCTGAAGCAATTCTGGTAGGCCTCTTTGTGAACATCTTTATGAAGTGTGATTAAAAAATAATATGATGAATGCTGCTGCTGAGTGCCATCAAACAGAAAGGTAGGCTCATAAAATCAACATAGTATGTATCCACCTTATTCACCAGATTTGGTACTGCACAACTTCTGGATCTTTCCCAAAGTCAAAATGACCATGAAAGACAAATATTTTTTAATAAATTCAGGATATCAAGGTAGCCATGACATCTTAACTAATTTTTAAACCCCATTCTATTTCACAAATATATTTAAACACTTTGGAGAGCCGGGGATTTAGCTCAGTTGTTTGGTGGCCTGCCTTGCAAGTGCAAGGACCCGAGTTCAATCCCCCATACCAAAAAAAAAAACAAAAAAAACAAAAAAACACTTTGTAAGTCACAAGTAAATACCATGAGTTTGAGAACTACTGATTGACTTGTAATATCAGAAAATGGAACTTTAAGAGAAGTGTATGATGGCTTCAATGTGTTCCTTCAAATAGATAATGCATATTTTCTTATAATAGAACTCATTGTTTAAAGACTTCTAAAATTAGACTGAGTGATTATGCAGAAAATGTCATACCTTATATGATCATCCAAAAAGAAGTTTGTATTTGTGAAAGCATTTATCATACCTTCAACTTCAGGAAATAATAAGAGACATAGAGAACTATGAGGAATTTCACTTGAAAAGTAGTAAGAATGACAAAGTAGAGTTCATGTAGCTGTGAATAATTGTGGAAAGAAATATGATTCCAGGGCCAGGGATTTAGCTCAGTGTTTCTGCCACCTGCTTCATAAGTGCAAGGTCCTGAGTTCGACCCCCAGTACCCCCAAAAATATTATGTGTGTGTGTGTGTGTGTGTGCATGAATTTCAGCAACCAGGTATATTTCACATATATTCATATATAATCATTAATAAATGATATTTATTTTTGCATAGGTAATAAAATCAGCATTGTAGTGTAAGATGGACAAAACCTCCAAAACTATCTGTTGTTCTAGACAGTTTCTTTTCACTAAATAGTGAACCAAGTTTGTATCATGTTTTACTCAAAATAAACTGACCCGAAAAACTTACTCTTCATAGATGTGTAAAGCTTCTTTTGTTTTAACACCAGCATTTTTTTTTTCCGTCTCTTACTTATATTGTTCAGGAAAAGCAAAATTTGATAGTATTTTAAATTAACTTTATTCAATAGCCAGCAGATGGAGCTGTTGAAAAATGTTCATGTTTTACCTTTTTTTCTGAAATAAGAGTTTAGAGGCACATTTTGTTTGTTGTACAAATAATGTGCTAATAGTAGAGAAATCAGAAAATGCCACTAATATTAAAAGGAAAAAGATCACTTATAATTATGCCACCAGAAAAAATTACTTTTATTGCCTTGATATATACCACTTAATATATCTATTTTGCTTACATATATATATTTTTTTTTTTGAGACAGGGTCTCACTATGACCTGGAACTCACTATGTAGCTCAGACTGTTCTCAAACTCACAGTGATCCTCCTGCCTCAGCCTCCCAAGTGCTGGGATTACAGGCGTGCACCACCACGCCTGGCTGTATTTTATTTTTAAATGTAACGTCTTCTAATTTCAATTATATACATATACATATGCCT
Organism: Fukomys damarensis; assembly: GCF_012274545.1. Lineage (NCBI taxonomy): Eukaryota > Metazoa > Chordata > Mammalia > Rodentia > Bathyergidae > Fukomys > Fukomys damarensis. Next base: position 36,269,314 of record NW_022900950.1, on the reverse strand, counting down.
ACTTTCTCCACTTAAACATTTGTTCATATAGATAGAGAAAACTTTATGGATTATATTTAAAATATTTGTAGCTGACCAGACAGGCAAGGACTAATGAGAATGGATAACGGCTGTAGTTTAGGTAGGACCCTGTACGCCCCCAGCTGTCCTTAACCTTTTAGCTGATGGGCAAGGTCTGTTGGGTGTGCCCATTGAGGAAGGAAGGGACTCAGAGCAATCACTTGGTAACAATATTTAGAAATATTTCATTATTTTCCACACCAATACCTAACAGGTGAACTACCTGCTCTAGAAATCTCTGGAAGAATATATAGTACAAGCATACATAAAAGTAGAAGACTCCTAGGAAAGAAACCGAGTAGCTTTGGAATAAAAATGGGAAAGAAACTTGCCGCCATAGTACGTGTGGAACCATGAACATTTGTTTCATAATTTTTAAATGTTTTAAGTAAAATATCATGTGTAGCATTCAGATGAATAAATATCATTTTTTTAGTGGCTATTTACTACTATTCTATTGGGTAGATATATTCTAATTTTTTTATTTGTTTGTTTTTTGAGACAGAGTTTCACTGTGTATTTCAGGCTGGTAGTGCAGGCTGGCCTTGAACTCACTATGTAATCTAAACTAGCCTTCAATTCATGGTGATTCTCCTGCCTCAGCCTCCTGTGGTGCTTGGATTTTAGGTGTGCCCCACCATGCCTGGCTTATACCATAATTTATTCATTAAACCCTACTGTTAAAAAAAAACCTATTGTTGAACAATTGACTAATGAATTATAACATGTATGACATATTTAAATCCATGAGTTAACACTATATTTTAAAAATATACAGTTGTTGTTGAGGAATGGGGCAATGCTCTTGTGCTCAATGAGGAAAGAATTGCAGCGTGTACACCCAATAGTAAGTAGCAAGCAGCTGCATTTATTAAAGAGCACAGGAAGTTGTGCTCAGGACAAGTCTGTGCCAACGAAAGATGGAGAAAGGTGCCAGGTGACAGAGAAGCACTGCACATGGGTCAAAGCACACGAAAGTAGCTACAGAAACAGAGCAACAAAAAGCACAGACAAATCAGGCTTTCAGAATTTGAAGGCCAGGCAGGCATCCACCTGAATCTCTGGGTGCAATCGACAGGAATGATTGGCAGCATGCTGAGTCATCTTAGAGGCTATCAACATGTATGTTTGTCCTAGAATTCACTTGTATCTTAATTATATTTATGACAGATAGTACATATTTATGAATCTGTAATAAGGTGAAAATAGGGTAAAGATGACCAGAAGTTCAGGCTAGGAGATCCTACACCCATGTGCTCTCACCTAGAGCATCAGAGATCTCCTGGGTTTTATTTTATTTTCTACCCCTCTTAGGACAATGGACGCAGGAATACCATAGGGTATTGTTTACAACTAAACGGAGGGAGACGAGTGCTCCCTCGGATCCATTGTTTCTGACTGTACCATAGTCACTGTTGAAGTGTGTTAATGAGCCAAATTGCTACTTGGCAGACTGGCAAAGGGGAAAATCAAACATTTATCCTGTTGTATATAAACTATAATAGCAAAGAATCAAATATATTCTCTGAGCACAAGTAGTCCAGCTAATGGTATAATTGCAATATCATAATTTGCTAAAACTCTTCTGAGCCAGGTGCAGTGGCGAACGCCTATAATCCCAGCACTTGGGAGGCTGAGGCAGGAGGATCGCTGTGATTTCGAGACCAGCCTGGTCTATATAGTGAGTTCCAGGTCAGTCTCAACTATATAGTAAGACCCTGTCTCAAAAAAAAAAAAAAAAACCTTTTGAAAATAACTGTTATCAATATTGAACATAAATGTCTGGTAACATCACATAGAAAGCCAAACAAACATCAGATGTTTCTGACAAAAATCTATTCTCAATCTGATCAAGGCTCTAGTTGCAAGTACCAATTTACAAGAAATAGAAAGGTATATGTTCTGTTCTTTTCAACAAATTCCAAGAGGGAAATGAATAAGAAACAAAAATGGGTATCTAAGTATTAAAAGACATTAATTCATCAACTAGTTGTAAAGTATGTATCCGCTTAGAGTCTGATTCCAGAAGATAAACTGTAAAAATTAATTAGGATGTTTTTGAGATACTTGGAAATTTAAGCACTGGATATTTAATCATGTTAAATAATTATTCTTAATTTTTCAATGCATTAATGTCATAATGGTTATGTTAAACATTTAGCTAAAATGAAGTATTTTGTTTCTTCATATAGGTATCAGTTGCCCCATATGTTCAGTAGCAAAGTTTCACATTTATTTGAGGTAGAAAAAAATTAAAATGAAGGGTAAGGAACAAACTGGCTGTTCAGAGCAAGCTTGGGCTGAGTGAAAGAAAAGAAAAATAAAAAACAAAATGCACAACAGCAAGTGCTTAATGGGGTCTTGTCGCTTTATTCACTCCAGACATTGCAGGTCCACATATGGAATCCTGAGAGTTATTTGGTGCATGTGTCCTGGGATCTGGTCAGACCTCCCTTGCCAATCAGTCTAAGCCACTCCCTATCTTGCTATTTTATTTTCACTAGAGAAACAGATTCCCATAATTCTTTATGAGTTGCTGAAAGAGTGGAGGTCTTTGTCATCTATAGCTTCTTCCAGCTGGAAGGGGCTATAAACCCTACCTACTGGGGATCCTGTGCTATCCAAACTACCTTAGGTTGTTGTGGATCATAGGCTAGGTTAAAAGGAAAAAAAAAAAACTGTCAGAAAATGAGAAAAGAGTCAATGACCATTGAGCTGCCTGTTTGATGGGAGAAAGAAACTTTACTGTTAGCCCAAATATGAGAAGCAGGTCAGATGTTCACACTTCTTATAGAACAGAATGCATGTCAGAAAGGAATATCATATAAATTATCAAGAATCTGAGAGCCAGGGCCTTAGGAAGATTCTGTTTACTTAGCAGTAGCAGCACTGGAGTCTTGCTTTTTGAAGAAATTGCAAGTCTTCCAGAGGCTCACAGGAGTAATTTTTTCTTTTGGGGTGGTCTTAATCTTCAGACAATTCCAGAGCAACCAGCTTTATTCTATATAAAGATGAATCAAAATAAGAGATAGCATGTGGCTGAGACTGACTGGAAAGAAAGGCGTGGCAGGAGCTATACAGCACCATATGTCAGGACCCTATATGTAAAAGTTCTCACAGATTCCTGCAAGGTGTGGACAGCGTAAATGGACACAGACACGATGAAGAGCCCACTACGTGGCTTTCCTCATGGCAACCTGCCCTCTGTTCCTCAGGGTGTATTTTTTCCCCATTTTTTATTCAGCCCAAGTTCACTCTGCAGTGCCACTTTCTTACCTTTCACTTTTACTTTTTCAAATAAACTTTGTCACCCTTTTTTTGCTTGTCATATTCAATTCATTGTTTGACATAAGAAGAACCTAGAAACCCTCCAGGAGACTCCAGCACTCCAAAACCCAGTAACATCTCTGCCACCTTTACTGCAGTGAGTATGGCAAGGATCACTAAAAGGAGGGTCTTTCCATTTTGGTTTCAGTTGGTCTATGGGAGTCTCTTCTCTCCAACTTTTTGTAAGCACTTCATTTCCAGGATGAACACTAGGTAGTCCCTGTGGTCCAAGAGCTAGCAGGACTCTTTTCCTATACATGTTGATAGCCTACTGTATTTGGCCCAGATTAATAAAATATTGTAAGAGTCTCATGGTCTCTGGGTCTTCTATCATATCAGAGGATAGAAATCGCGTCCCATATAACATTTCAAATGGGCTTAAATTTAGGCCAGTTTGGGGTATATTACAAACACTCATGAACACTACTGGCAGTAATCAGAACTGGGACTTTGACATCTCTTGGCAAAGTTTCACCAGAGTTTACTTTAGAGTCTGTTTGGCTCTCTATCATTCCAGAAGATTCAGATTGTTAGGTGGAATGGAGGTGGCACTTTATTTCTAAAGCCTTTGCCACTTCCTGAATTTATTTAAGAGATAAAAGAAGCCGGGAGTGGTGGCGCATACCTGTAATCCCAACACTCAGGAGGCTGAGGCAGAAGGATCTCTGTGAGTTTGAGACCAGCCTGGGCTACATAGTGAGCTCCAGATCAGTCTCAACTACATAGTGAGACCCTGTCTCAAAAAGCCAAACAAACAAACAAACAAAAAAGAGGTAAAAGAAGGCCCATTGTCACTCTGGAGGGATTGGGGTAGTCCAAATCTGGGGATAATTTCTTTAAGAAGCACCTTGATTACCTCCATAGCTCTTTCTAAATGGGTAGGAAAGGCTTCAATCCAGCCTGTAAAGGTATCAATTCACACCATATCTGTTTAAATCCTCCACATGGTGGCATATAGATAAAGTCTAATTGTCAGTCCTCCCCAGGATATGTCTCTGTCTTCTGCACAGGTTCTAACAAAAGAAGTGGTTAGGGCTTGCCTGTGTAATTTTAGGCACAGAATGCGCAAGCTTTGCAGAACTGCTTGGTAGGTGCTGCTAGTCCTTGTGGAAACTTGAGTGAGCATTTCTAATGTAGCATCTCTTCCTAAATGGAAGGAATCATAAAGTATTTTTTATAGCTTCCCACTGTATCCCTTGGGGAAGGACCAGTTTATTTTTTTTATAGCACCAGAGCCCCTATTTAATTCCCCCTTGTCCTAAGGCACATTTATCTTCTTCAGGAATATAGACTGCTTTTAATGGTACCTCAGAAACTGGCAGTAAGGCTAGAGGCTTAAGGGTCTATAAGGCTGCCTTTTTGCTTCTTTATCAACCTTTTGATTTCCCAAGGAGATTTCAGACATGTCTTTTAGGTGCCCTTTACAATGCATGACTACATCCTGGTTTGGAAAATAGACTTATCCATGAGTTTGTAGAAATTCCTGCTTGCGCTTTATAGATGATTGCTTATTAGTTAGTAAGCCCCCCTTTTCCCAATGCTGCATGAGCATGAAGCACTAGAAAGGCATATTTGGAGTCTGTGTAGATATTTAACTTTTTGCCTTTTCCTAAAACCAATGCCCAAATAAGAACTATTAGCTCTTAAGCCAGTTGTGGCGGTGCATGCCTGTAATCCTAGCACTCCAGAGGCTCAGGCAGGAGGATCGTTGCAAATTTGAGACCAATCTGGGCTACACAGTGAGTTCAAGGGCAGTCTGAACTACACAGAGAGACCCGGTCTCAAAACAAAAAACAAAAAACAAAACAACAACAACAAAAAAAAAAACCCTATTAGCTCTGCCTTTTGTGCAGAGGTTCTGGGGGAAGATTAGCTTCAGTGACCTGTTGTGAAATGACAACTGCATAACCTGGCTTTCAACATACTTCTTGTACAAAGCTACTTACATCAGGAAACCATACATCCTCAGAGTCTTGGAGGGTCAGGTTACTGATGTCTTGCCTGCTTGCTTAGTTCTGATAGATTACTTGTTCACAAGAGTGCCTCCCCTGGTTGCCTTTGCTACTTTGTGTAAACCATGTTTCTCTTCTGCGATTCCTATCTCCCATTGCAGCCGATTATGGACTGAAACCTCTATCAACTATTATCAAGTGGTGTGATGTTGTTTTGTGTGTGAGCCCACTTGCAGAAAAAGGTTCTGGAGCTCAGACTGGGAGGGTAAGGCACAGAATCACCAAGCAGACTCTGGGGAGGTTTCTGGAACGCTTCCGCTTTATTCAGGAAATTCTCAGGCTTATATAGGGACAACCATTGGGGAGGAGCATTTATTTGGTGATATCTTATTGGAGACATGGTGGAGTGATTATTCTTGGGTGAGGTGAAAGAGTCACAGACTAGGGGCAGAGGTGTAGCCTGTTGGACCCAGCATCTACTCACTTAGGTGAGTTAGCTCAGCCTTAGCAAGGTCTCTGAGTTAGCTCAGGAGACAGGAGTGTGGTGCACCTGGCTCAGCCAGGCTTGAACTTCTGCCACAGTTCCCCCTTTTGTCTTTGACTCCAAAGCCTTAGCCAAGAGAACCACATTTTTATGAGTTTGTTTATACCTTTTATGGGCTAGGCATCTGATTTTTAAGGTAAAAAGCAATAAAATAATTTCAAGCAGGGTCAACATATACGGTGATGGCAATATCCATCGTCTAGCCTGGGTACTTAGGTTTTTCCGCCCAGCTTGAATGCCAGACCAGAGTATCTCTCATATATTATTAAGAGTAACAGCATCAAGAGCCTGTGTATCATTTAACTGAACAATAATATGAGTCAGGGTTTGTAAATGTTGATTGTATGTGGGATCCCAGGTTTTTCATATATAATTAGACACATTTTTATAATCATTACAATGTTGACAACAATAAGGAGTAACACAAATATGGGTGAAATTTGCATGACAAAGACTTAGAATCTTAGTCTCTAATAATTGAATTTTTTCTCGGACAAGATTATCTGGGTTTATAAATTTAAAATGGTAGCACAGACATCATGAAACAGTAGGGCGGTTTCTCCGAAGGCCTGTGTGGTATTTTTTGTCAATTGGTTGGCGGCAATGGCAGAGATTCCCAAATCACATCTACTGTGAGGATGAAGCATAAGGTTAAAGAGTGGATCTGAATTCTGCCAATCTTTTGTAAGATTTACTGGAAGCCAAATAGCAGGAGGCATTCTAGCTAAATATAGATACCAACCAGCGGAATGATTAAACAAAAGGGAGTCTATACAAGGGGTCAAGCAAAATTGGGGTGATATCAGTTGGCTTGAGGTCCACAAATCAAGAATCATTTTCAAAGGGTCTGGGTAGCTGACCCTTCTATGTCTGTGGGATATAGGAAAATAAACATGAAAAGGGAAGGCAGACAAGTGCTAAAGGGAAGAGAGATAATAGGCCAATCTATGGTAACAAAAATAGTGATGAGGCATTCGTTACCAGGGCCCATATTTGCGGATTGGGGGAGGGAGGAGGACCAGCCTGTGTTGAATTCACACTGAGGGCTGCACAGAGTAGGACCACTAGCGTAGGGCCCAGGACTGGTTTAGGGGTTCCTGGTGGTGCCACATTGATGGACTGGTCAACTAAAGGACTGAGTGCTCCCCAAGTGACCGGGGAGTAGCTCTTGCATTCTATCCTCCTCTGGTGCTTCCAGCAAGGCCCAGTCTTCCAGGTAGAGACCTTTCATCTTGGCTTCCAGAGGTGTGGGGGTTTGACATTTCTGGCAGGGACCCAGATGGGCTGTTCTGCATCCTGTGGGAAAACACAAGCAAATCCTCAACCAATTATTAGGAGTGGATCAGGTCCTTTCCATCTGTTTACAAGAGGGTCCTTCCATTACACCATGGGTGTTTCACCTGCTGACCCATGTAGGGGCTGCCAATGTTGATGTCCTTTGTCAAAGGTGAGGAAATTTAAAGTTAAAAAGGGCTTGATGTAACATATCCTGGAACACCCCAAATATTTGTTTTTTGTTGTTTTTGTAGCATCTGTTTGAAAATATTGTGGAATCTTTCAATAATGGCCCGTCACTAAGGAGTATAAGGGATTCCTGCTACATGTTTGGTGTTATATTTAATTATGAGCTCACTATAAGCCCTAGATGGGTATGTAGGACCATTATCAGTTTTTATCTTATATGGCACGCCCATAATACAGAAACAACAGAGGAGGTGACTGATGACATTTTTTGTTTTTTCCCCTGTAGTTTCTGTGGCACAGGCAAATCCCGAAAAGGTATCAATTGAAATATGAACATATTTGTATTTTCCAAGTGTTTTGACATGAGTAACATCAATTTGCCATAGGGCATTTGGGCTGACTGGTGAAAAATTTTATGACTTGTTACTGTACCTTTTTATTGTAGCTATAGTGAAACTGTTAATGGCTCTATCAATTAATTGATTTCCCTCCCCTAATGGGCCTGGGAGGTTAGTATGGGACCTTAGATGTTGTACATATACAGGATGAATTCTTTTTTCTAATAGTTGTTGTGTCTCAATGATTAACAGGTCTAATGGGACTCTGGGTAAGGTCTTACATAGCACGTGTGGCAGCCCGGGTAATAGAGCTGTGCAGTAGGTGCTGTCAGTGAAGATATTAATAGGCAATTCCATAAAATCTTCAAGGGCAAAGATGATAGCCACCAAGTCTTTTACCTGAGAAGATGCAATTTAAATTTCCTTGATTTTTACTATAGTTTCCTATTTATCTTGTAACATAGCTACATGCCCATATTTGGTAGGACTTCCATCTGTGAACACAAGGGGAGCTTGAGGGATAGCTATTTTTACCACAGGATTTTTAAACACAAGGGGGAGTGTGATAAGCCCTTTGGCAGAAATCAGGAAGGACTCATTGGGTTTTTTAATAAGTCTGCCCTTGCTTGGCGTATCTCCAGAATAGGCATTTGGTGCCAAGTGGTTGGGGCATAGTTGCACACCTGATCAAAATAGATGGCCGTCTGCCCTGCTTGACAGTTAACATCAGCATAGGGACCTGTTCCCCTCAACATAGCTATTATGCCATTTCTGTTGTTCACATTGACCTTTATACATTGCTTTGAACATAAGGACGTTACCTGGAGACAGACAGGCTCAAGCAAAATCAAACCAATCTTTGGGGCAATTCACATCGTATGAAAAGTTTTCCAACAATTGTAAAGCATATGGGCTCTGAGGCCCATGATCTTGAACCACCTGTTGGAAATCCTTCCAAACTTTTGCAGTGTGGCACCCAAGGTGCTTTTCCCAGACAGCCCATCATCACCAGAAAGGCGGAGTAACACTCAGAGTTTCATTTTGTCCCTCTGAAAATATGCTGGAAATAGGCCCAACCAAAGGATTGTTCCTCCTCATCCAACAAGTCCAGGTCAGAGTCAGAGGAAGAAGATCCATGGGATTGGTAAGATGGCAGCACACAGGGTGGAGGCCGCCATGTTGGACCAGAAAAGGTGGGCTTTTCTGGTTGACCATTATTCCAGTGATGAGGGAGTTTTGGCAGGGGCATGTAATTGACAGGAAATGAGAGACCAGTGGGCAGGTCTGAGGCCTTTGGGGAAGAAGAAAGCAGAAGAGACAGTCCACCTGCGCCATCTTTTTAAAGAGGCTTTTGTCTGCCATCTTTAGAGCTTTCAGGGGGCCCTACACTTGCCTGAGTTTGGACTGGAAACACCTCGGTCACCTTTACAGCATGAGGACCCTTTACTAAGGCAGCCTGTACTGGCTATTCTTGACTTAAGAGATAACCCATAATAGGGATCCTTACCCACAGCTTCAGTAGTTACCCAGTATACAGGAGTCCCTGTTCGGCGCCAGCTTTTTTTGTCCGTGAGCCTGCTCATGAAACAAGGTTCGGAAGCTTGGACTTGGAGTGTAAGGTGTGGAATCTCCAAGCAGACTCCCAGGAGATTTCTGGAACCCTTCCACTTCATTCAGGAATGCACAGGCTTATATAGGTGTAGCCATGGGGGAGGAGCATGGGAGGAGCATTTAACATTTGGCAATATCTTACTGGAGACACGGTGGAGTGATTTCTTTTGGGCGAGGCAAAGGAGTCACAGACTAGGGGCAGAGATGTAGCTTGTTGGACCCAGCATCTACACACTTAGGCGAGTTAGCTCAGCCTTAGCAAGGTCTCTGAGTTAGCTCAGGAGACAGGAGTGTGGCACACCTGGCCCGGTCAGGCTTGAACTTCTCCCACAGTCTGACTGCTTTCTGCCCTCAGCTTGCTAGCCAGGGCATCCCTACCAGTTAACTGCAGAAGTGAGCATGGATGATTTCGGCAGGCCGGGGGCAGTGTTCATGGAAGACAGGTTCCAGATGGAGAATGGGGCTGGTGCCTCGGAAGATCATTTCGGTACAATTGCAAGTCTCTGCTTTGCAGGAGCTCCCAGACCAGGCCTTCTCTGGCTGAGACCCAGTCCTGCAGCCCAACACCAAGCCCTCCCAGGAGATAGAGCCTGCAGGAGACAGGAAAGATGGCCTAGAGGCCTCAGGCCTGTACCTCCAAGCCAAGCAGCAAGCCCATTGAGTACAGTGAACCCCACAGCCCCATCGAGCACCAATATCAGCACATGTCTAGCTGCCATGAGTGTCTGGAGCTGGTGAGCAGCACCATCGAGTTCATGAGGTTCTTGTCTGCTGAGGACATTCCTGGGGTCCCCTGCAATGCCAGCAGGGAGTTTCTGATGGGCTCAGCCTAGAAAGAGGAGGCAGGAGAGCCAACACCATGGAGAAGGCACTCCGCATCCTCCTCTACGTGGGCTCCAGCTCCCAGGACACCTCCAGCTGGCTGCAGCAGGTCCAGGCCCTCCTGAACTGTGTGGACACCAACAGCTACCTCCTGTACCTGCTGTCAGAGGACAGCACTCACAGGGACCCATGGCCAGACAACTGCCTGGTGTTGGTCATCGCTGGCAGGGAGCCCATCCCCAAGGATGTGCACCATAAGAAGTTCACAGCTTACCTGACGCAGGGTGGGAAGGTGCTGAGCCTGTCTTCCTCCTTCATGCTCAATGGCTGGCAGGTGATCAGCAAGGCTGCCCTGCAGAGCACTGTGAGAACCTGGTGTTCTTCAAGGCAGGCCAAGGCAACATGAAGTTAGGTTCTCTGAGCAGTGTCTAAGGAGGCCCTGGCAGGCCAGAGGGCCACCTGCAGAATGTGGACAATGACAAGATAATTGTGCAAATGCCTTTTGGGGTCTGTGGAGGGGAAGCCATTCTTTACCAAGTGCACTTAGAACTACCTCCCAGGTCATCCATAGTACAAACCCAAGATGAATTTAACTTGCTCAAATCAAGCAGTATAAGATGTTAAGAAGGCCTTCAGGAGATCTTGACAGCCCTGGGCCTAAGTTGTGATATATAACAAGTTCTTGATTTAACACCTCTGTATTACTGATAGCCACTGAGATGAGACTGTGGGTTCAATGGGGAAGAGCACACCTCCTCAGAACTCTATTTCATAATTATTTCAGTGGGTCTTGCTTTTTGGGGTTTTGGTTTTGTTTTTGTACTAGGCCTCAGCTTGCCAGGCAGATACTGCACTGCAAGCTATATCCCCGGTAGGTCTCACTTTTATTTTTGTCTCATAGTTTTGAGACAGTGTGTTGTGGCTTGTGTCTAGATGTCCCCCCAAAGCCTCATGCAGTCTTTTTCAAAGGTAGCTAAATCTGGAATTAAGGACACGTGATTACTAAACCACTATATGTGAGTGATTAGTTTGGCACTGCCCTTATCCCTGATAGTCTGAATAAGATAAAAGGGGCAGAAAGACATTGCTAAGGTCCCTTGTTGCTATTCATACCTTGTTCAAGCCATGTTGTTTCTTCTCTGCATTGCCTGTTTGCCATCTACCCTGCCTTGGAGCCAGCCAATTATGGACTGAAACCTCTATGAACTATGAGCTAAATAAACCCTTTCCTTTTTAGCTTTGAGTGTCAGGTATTTTATCTCAGCAACAAGAGAAAAGTAGCTAACACACAAATTTGATATCAGGAGTGAGTCATTTCTGTGACATTACCTGGTCATGTGGCTCAAGAGCCTTTGGAATTGGCTTGTGGGAAGAGGAAGAGTTAGGAAAGATTCTGAGATGCCAGCTGTAGTAGTAGCTCTGGAACACCTTATATCACTCTGTGTGGGAGATTCTGGTCAGCTCCCAGAAGACCTGAAAGCCAGTAAAGACCAGGCTCAGGAGGTTTCTTCTGGGAAGAACTACATTGGCTGTTGAACTCCAAGTGATATGTGTTGTGGCTTAGCAGAAAGTTTGTCTGCATTTTGCTTATGTCCAGAGACTTTGCCTGAGATTGAGATTAGAGGCAGTGGACTAATGAATCTTCCAAAAGAAATTTCAAGGCAGGCTAATGTTGAGGAAGTGGCATGGCTGCTGTTGGGGGCTTCAGAGAGACAGATCTATGTTGAGAATCAAGAGCAAAGAGCCCAGCAGAAGAATTTAAAATGTTTTGAGTTTTGCCAGAAAGAAGCTCCAGTAAAGCTGTGTACTGCAAAGATAGAGCAAAGAAGATCATGACTGTTGAGAAGGAACATGAGAATAGAGAAGAAAAGCTTTCACAAGTAGCAGCAGGACTCTAACCTTTGCAGTCTCAAAATTGCAAAAGCAAAATATTTTGCTTTTAGAAGAAAACCAAGGACACCATGTCCAGAATGGCAGGAGCCTAGAGAATTTATTCCTTAGAATTGGATTCAGAATGCTCGGCAGTCCAGGTACTTGACCTCTACAGCCAAGAGAGAACTAATAAGCCTGACTACTCTCCTGCTGGCAGCAGACCTTGGTATCATCCATATGGCACTGGTTTTAGGACCATGCAGAAAGCAAGAGTTGTAGGGTTAGAGAGGCTTCCATCCAGATTTCAGAAGAAGGCCTGGGAAGCCAGGCAGTGTGCTGGAGAGGGCGGTGTGTGAAGCTGTGAGTGTGAAGCCAAAGGTGCAGCAGAGGCCCTAGAAGTTTGGAGAAGCCAGGAGTATGGATCACCTGAGGAAAGTGCAAGGAAGGAGCAGAACTGGCCCAAGAGAAAAGCCATGGGAGCTACAACCACCAGAAGTGACATAGAGGAAGAGCCACCAGGACCTTTGGAGTTCACAACTTGCTACAGATTATCAGGGATGCTGGAATGGAACTGTGAGATTTAATGTCTGCCCTGCTGGGTTTTGTTCTCCCTTTGGTCCCATTCCTTTGTATCCCCTTTAGTACCTTTTGTAATGGTAATATTTACCTTGTGCCATTGTGTGTAGGAAGTGTTTAACTTTCATTTGTACAGGGACCTGTAGCTAAGAGTTTGCCTTAAATCTCAGAGGAGACTTGGGACTTGGACTTTTCAGCAGTGATGAAACTGTTAGGACTTAGACAATTCTTAGGTGGACTAAGTAACTTTAGCATACAAGGATGTGCATAAGTCTTTGTGGGGCTGGGGGTGGGATGTTGTAGCTTGTGTCTAGAGGTTTCCCTAAAGCCTCACTGAGCCTTTTTCAAAGGTAACTAAATCTGGAATGTGTGATGCTGGGATTAAAGGTGTGTAATTACTGAACCACTACACTTGTGTGATTGGTTTGGCACTGCCCTAATCCTGGTAGTCTGGATAAGATAAAAGGGGCAGATAGATACTGTTACGGTCCTTGTTCCTTTTGCTACCTTGTTGTGTGCACCATGTTGCTTTTTCATTGCAATGCCTGCTTTCCATCCCTGCCTTGGAGCCAGACAATTATGGACTGAAACCTCTATGAACTGATTTAAATAAATCCTTTTCCCTTAAAAAAAGAGAGAGAGAGATTGAGAGAGAGAGAGAGAGAGAGAGAGAGAGAGAGAGAAAGCCTAACTTCTGGGCCTGTAGGTATCAAAAAGACAAGATTAAGAATAGTGCAAGTTTTTATAATAACCTCAGGTGTGTCTATGAGTATGGCCTGATACTTGATAAGCCATCCCCATTAACCACAAGTAATTTTTTTGTCTCCAGAAGGACTCTACATGATGGTGAGTGGGGACTTCCAGTCTCTGTCCTAAAATTAAATTTGTAGCTTCGTATATTAGCATAGCTATAGCTGCTATTACTGTCAGGCAGGTGGCTGTCCAGCAGCCACTCCATCTAACCTTTTTGAAAAGTTTACCACTAAGCAAGGTTCTTGTCCTAGACTTTGGGTCAGGACCCCCAAAGTAATTCCTCTCTTTTCTGATATACAGAGGAATAAGGGTTTTCTTAAATCAGGTATTCCCAGTGCTGGAGCCTGAATAAGGGCTTTATTTCTATGCAGGCATTGTCAGTCACTTTGTCCATTCTAGGACCATGGACTCAGAGCCTTCCACAGCCTCAGATAAAGGCTTTGCCATTAGTCCAAAATTAGGTAGCCAGATTCTACAAAAGTCAGCCATTCCCAAGAAGGAAGGAAGCTGTTGTTTAGTGGCAGGAGGCCTAAGATCATAGATAGCCTGGATCCACTCTCTAGGTAGCTGTCATTCCCCAGATATAAGAACATATCCCAAATATTGAACTTTTTACAGGGATATCTGGGCCTTTTCTTTGAAGATTTTATATTCCTTCCTAGCTAGAAAGTTGAGAGTTTATATAGTGTTGTATTTAGAGTTGAGCTGCAAACTAGAGTATCATCTACATACAGTAGGATGGTTCCTTAAGTCTTTCTCTAGTGCCCAAGCAAAAAGGTAAAGACTGACTCTCCAAGTATATTCCCGCTTTTCTCTTGAAATGGGATTTTTCCCCTTCAAAGGCAAACAGTAAGAGAGAAATTGGATCTAGAGGGATGAAGAAAAATGTGTCTTTTAAATGTAAGATTGAGAACCAATTAATGTTCCCCGGTATTGGGGTGAGAATTGTTTATGGATCTGCCACTAGAGGGTAGATTTGAATGACAGCCTCATTAATGAGGTGGAGGACTGGTACCATCAGATATTCTCCTGAGGGCGTTACTACAGGGAAAATGGGAGTATTGCAAGGGGACTGACAAGGCTTCAGAAGGCCATATTTGAGAAACATGTCTATGAGACCCTGGAGGTTTTTATGTGTTTCTTCCTTGATTAGATACTGCTTTCAGTTAGGAAATTGGCTGGGGTCTTTTAGTCTTGTAACTACTAGCATAGCAGAATTAGCCCTTCCAGGTATTACTACCATTATTCCACACCGCAGAATCCACTTGTTGGCTAATTTGATCAGGGAGACCTGTTCCCAACAAGTAAAATCCATTTTGGCTTTAGCTGGAATTTGAAAATTCCTCAAATTTTTCCACTGAGTCTCTTTCTAGTAAGACAGCAGGACACTGTGGGACAATTAGAAACTCATGGCTAAACATTTGTCCTTCAAAGTGACACATTAGAAGAGAAGTAAAAAATCTCTGGTTAAAGGTCCCCTTGACCCTAATTATAGCTGTAGGCCCAGAAGAGGGAAAAATGAAAACTTGAATGAGCTCTCCCCATGTCAATAAGCAATTTAATTGGCTCACCCATGAAGTGTAAGATTACCCAGGATTCTTCAGAGGAGATGGCAATGTTCACAGATAGGGGCACTGCAGGTTCCCTTGGACGTCTTCAGTTGGCAAAGTAGGAAATGAGAGTTCTGGTTGGCCTAGCCCCTGTCTGGGAGAAGGGACAGTCAAACCTCTAGTGCCATGAGTCAGGCCCATTAGCTGCCTTATATTCAGAGCAGGACACAGGCAGAGGCTTGATTCAGTCTCTTGCTCAGTGTCCAATTTTTTTGCACTTGAAACAGGAACCCTTTCCTGAGTTATCCCTGGATTTTCCCTTAGAAAACCTGGGTGAGTTTAAAACATTGCCAATTACAGCAGCTATTATCTTAACCTCACTCTTTTATCCCCTTTTTGGATCCCAACTGTTGAACACAGAAAAGGCTGCGTCCAGCAATTGGGCCATAGGTGTCTATGGGCCCATCTGTAGTTTTTGTAATTCATGCCAAATATCTGGAGCTGATTGACAAATGAAGTGATGTCCTACTAGTGCTTCTCCCTCCCTAGAAGATGGAGCTATATTAGCATATTTATGAAAGACTTAATACACCTTTCATTCCCATACTAAGAGCAGCTAGTATATCTGTTAAAGGGTTCTCCAGGGTAATTTCCTTCCCTTTTTAAAGCATATTCTTCATCTGCATAATTTTTGCCTCTTATAGGATCCTTCTGACAGTTGGCTTAGTCATACTTTGCACTGCTGGACGTCTACAACTGAAAAAAGGACCAGCTGTGGGGACTATAAGGAGAGTGTCAAAGAAATCTCCTAGTATTATCATACAATTTAGAGACCCACATCCCCCTGAGAGCCAGATGGGACTTCCAGGACAGCCTTTTTGCTGGGGCCACTGTAAATATCACAGTTTTTGGACATTTTGTGTGATAAAGGATCACAAAACCTGAACATAAGGCATTTCATTCAACCTTTTATGTTTTAAACTGAAATGCTACAATAGTTGCATAAGTAGGGGCCATGAGGTGGTTCAACCTCCTTTGCCTTAATGAGTTAATGGGGCCCAACAGAGAAAAATCTGTTATGTTTGCTTACCTCAATGAATGACTCTGGGTTCACTCTAAGGTTTATCAGAGAAATCTGTCTAGTAAATGCTCGAGTAAGGATGAGTTGTGGGACTCTAGAATCTCCTCCTTCTGCATAACACTGTCCTAAGGACCCAAGACCTAATATTCTCTTTGTCTCTATATAGGCCTCAAGACTAGCTGTGGGAAACCTCTTGAACCTTGCCATGCAATTTCACTGATTTCTCACCTACTACCCATGAGATCAGGACAGAACACCCCCCCCCAAAGTTTCCTTACCCACGCAGTCGAGCCACTTCCACTTAATGGCACATACTTAAGCAGAATGAAGCCATTTGGGGAAAATAATCTCTTGCATTTATCCCATATAGTACAAACTTTAGTACTTTGTTTAAGGCAGAGATGGAAATCCCTTTTTCCTAAGAATGAGTATGGCTCTGCTTTTGGATACTCACAATCACTTTAGTTCAGTTTTAAATGCTGTTACCACAATTCTGTCATGCCTCCCTTCACACCCAGTCTAAGCTACTCCCTATCCTGCTGTCTCATGTATATTGTACTTAAATATAAATTTTAAAATATAAATGTAATAATAAAAAATGGCTAATATAAAATGAGTTCTTTAGGAAAAAGGAATATGATAACTAGGATTTATGTCAACATAATAAAGATAGGGGAGCAAACAGATGGGCATATGAAATAATTTATTAGTTTTTTGATCACAAGTTGATACATATGATACGAAGATGGAAGATGGACATATGAGGGTTCATTATGTTCTACCAACTTTTGTGTATATTTGAAATACTCTAGAATAATGTGATGTTAAATATAATGGTGTTTTGTTTTTGTTATTGTTGTTGGTGTTACTGAGGATGGAACCCAGCGCCTTTGTATTGAGCTACATCCCAGGCATTTTTCTTTATTTTTTATTTTGAGATAGGGTCTCACTAAATTGCCCAGTATGGGCTTGAATTTACAATCCTCCTCCTCCAGCCTCCTAGAGTGCTATGATTACAGATGTGTACCATAATGCCTAGCTAAGAACAAATAATTTATAGTTTTGATTCCTACTAAACTTCTTTCAATAAAATTGCCCCTATTTTTACTATACCAGCAGTGTAAATCAACACCCACATACACTAATGCTCAGGCAATTTATAGAACATAATTAGGGATAATAAATTGTTGAGTATTTTCATTTGTAAAGCAATTGGATTGAGTTTTTGCATGGTATGATGTTATAATGTAAAATTTAAAGGTTAAAAAATTCAGATCATTTTTTTCATCACATAATACTAAAATACAGCTATTGTTTTGAAACAACCTGAAATAAATTAGGAAGCCTAACTAAAAATGTGAGTTAACTCCTCAAAGTGAACAGACTTACCCAGAGTACACACACAAAATATATCCACACACAAAAGCATTGTCAGATTGTATAAAGAGAGAGCATTTGTGGGTGGAATGGGGTGGGTGTAGCTCAGTGGTGCAGTGTTTGCCTAGCATTTACAAAACTCTAGGTTGGATCTTCAGCCTCTCAAAAACTAGAAAGAGTGCATTTTTATATTCTATTAGCATAAGTTCAATCATAACAGCTATGTTGTAAACCTTGGAAAGTTACTTAACTTTCCAATTAGTTTGATCATCTGTAAAATCTAAATAATAATATTAGCCACCTTTTAGAGATGTTGTGATCATCCAAAATATTGTATATATAGGTCCAAATACAACTCTTGGCATATTGTCATCACTTATTAAGAGGAAGTTGTTTATTATTATTATTATTATTATTACTTTATGAGAAACTTCTGAAACTAAGATTGGTCTATCTGTAACACTATTTACTGTATATTATGAACACGGTAAAAACAGGAGCTGGTAACCTTTCAAAGATAATGTGACAAATATTCATTCATTCAATTCCTTAGCAGGGGAAGTTGAGTCTTTCTTTATGGCTTGGAAGTAGCACCTCAAGTTAGCAATCAGCATGCTGTGAAGGCCCTGCCAGCATTTCTTTATTTATTTTAATTGAGTTGATTGGTACATTTTAGGTACACAGTACAGTTACATTCATTATTGGGATCTTGTACCTTTACAAACCCTGCCAGCATTTCAAAGCCATTCCTCTTGAAAAGCAAAGCTTGAAGTAGAGGAGACCCTGGGGGCAAGAAGGCTGTGTTTAAATCAGCAAACAGCTTAATTAGTAAGTGGGGTGGGGTGGAGTGGTTTAAAAAAAAAGAATAAATTAACTGCCAGTGAAAGGAAGCAAATGTGAGTCAATGGCTGGACACGAGGGGCAGTGTCAAATACACAACTGATTTTGCTCAAGATCCCCATTTCTAAGGCTTTACCTGATGCCCTCTATCTGAGGGCGATCGGTTCTCCAATCTGCCTGGAAAGGTGGACAGTGAAGGCTTAAGAAGATAGTAGCGACAGGTGAAATTTCATAATACATGGGGTGCCCAGAGGTCAGTGCCTCAGAGTGGGCAAAGACAAAGACACTCTGAGCCAGCCACTATTCATTGGGTGCACACAACAGTCAGAGGGATTAAAGGGTGACTTGGGGCTGCGGTAATCCTATGTCAATGAGGATTGAATGTTGATGAAGATCTTATGTTGATGAGGACAGAGAGATGGGCAAAGCATTCTTAAAATACTAGGTGGGATTGTTCTTCTTGCCAGATGAAACTTTTCTCTTTCTTTATTGCTACTTGGTTCTCAAAGAACCAAGATGACTTACAGGCGTGCACTGCCATGTCCTGCTCATCTTGCACAGTTTGTAGCTATACATAATATATCTGTTTGTTCGTTTGGTTTGCTTTTCTTTTCTTTTTTTTTTTTGGTACCAGGGATCAAACTAGGAACCTTGCACTTGGGAGGCAGGCGGCTGCACCACTAAGCTAAGTCCTCAGCCCTGTACATAGTGTATCTTAATTTTTTGCCATTCTCCTCCCCTCCCTTCAACCCTTCTTTCCTTGCCCATTTACAAAATTATGTCTCTATTTTTCACCTTTCATTCTTTTTTTTAAAAATCCTTTTCCCCTCCCTTCCTTACCCTGCTCCCATTCCTTGTTCCCCTTTCCCATTTGAACAAGTTCTTCCTACTTCCCAATGTTTGTCCTCCATTTTGCTTCTTATTTACACTTTGGATTTCTCATACAAGAGAAACAATACAATATTTAAACTTGTCTCATTTATTTCACATAATATTATGGTCTCAAGATGCATCCATTTACTTAAAGATGTCTCAAATTCATTCATTCTTCTCCTCCTTCACCTTCTCCTCCTTCTCCTTCTTCGGCTGTACCAGGGAAACTCCAGAACTTGCATTTGTGAGGCAGGTGATGGAACCACTGAGCTAAATCCCCAGCCCAAGTTCATCCTTCTTTATGGCAGAGTCTTACTTCATAGAGTGGTAATAAAGAAAATACCACATTTTCTTAGTTTTTTGTTTTTGTTTTTCTTTTTTGTTTTTTGTTTTGATTTTTTGAGACAGGGTCTCGCTATGTAGTTGAGACTGATCTGGAACTCACTATGTAGCCCAGACTGGTCTCGACTTCACAGTGACCCTCCTGCCTCAGCCTCCCAACTACTGGGATTACAGGTGTGCACCACCACGCCCAGCTTACCACATTTTCTTTATCCATTCATCTGCCCCTTTCTAATTAAACTCTCAGAAACTTCTAAAAAACAATTCAAATCTTGCCATTTCCTTGCTTCTTTTCCCTTCAGGTCAATGCCTACATTTCTTTACATATTCTACAGAATTCTTTCTGATCTTTACATCTTTCTAAACAATATTGTAAATAGAAAGCTTATGTTCTGGGCATACACAAGTTTCTCTCTCTTGCCTCCTTGTTTTCGAATTTTCAGCATTCTGGAAGACTCATATTAGTTGTCCCCTTCATGAATAAGTCCATTAGAATGCCCAGGTAGAGTTAGGGATTCTTTTAACTCTGTACCCACACAATTCCAAACACTCCCTTGACTATTCATGTCTCTATCGATACTGCTTTTCTGGTTAATGTAAGAAGTGGCTTTTCACAATTAGTGGCTTATAAATATTATGAATAATGTTGGCAATGGGTTCTTATTAATGAAATTAAAAGTATTCAAAGAGACTCTCCCATCTTTATATGAACAAATGATAATAACAGAGTGAAAACTGTAGCCCACACCTTTTGGGGTGGAATTCAGCCATGGGTCTGGAGGAATTCCAGTTGTCTAATGCCCACTATATAGAAAAATAGAATTCTTCTTCTGAAAACCTGCTGCATCTCCTTTTGTGCAAGATAATGGTCAGAGCAGTACAAGGACAAAGAACTGGTTATCAAAGCTTACTAATTAGGCTCTATAAATTCTCCAGCACCTGCCAACTAAACAAAATGATTGTTTAATAAATATCTGTAAATCAGTATTACTAGGCAGAAACTAAGTTTTGCTAGATTCTAACCATTGGAAGCAACTGCTATCTATCAAAAAAATCTTAAGAATTTGCTTTCATAAACTTGTTTCAGCCAACTCACAGTAGAAATAAAGAAGACACTTGAGGACCTAAGAGAAAGGTCCTTAGGGTGAATTCTCTATGGCATTAGCTGCTTTGCTTCATCTGAACTGTCATTCTAAGGGTCATAAATTGTTCTACATTGGATAAACAATTGCTTTTTATCATTGATTAGATGGCTGACAATCAAATTTTGCAATTTATTCTCCCAAGAATGAGATCCCAATATTTAAAAAGCATTATGACAGCTGAACTATTGTATCCTTACTGATTGTTAAAATGATAAATATATTTACTTTACCACGCCCATACATCAAAGACCTAAAAACAAGACTTAAAAGTATGAGAATGTCCAAAGAAAACATCAAGTAAAAGCTTCATACATTGGTTTGAGCAATGGTTTTGTGGAGAGGACACCAAAAACACAGTCAACAAAAGAGAAAAAATTGTTCAAAGCTACATCCAAATTAAAACTATATCAAAACATATAACCAGCATAGTGAGAAGGCGACTATAGAATGGGAGAAAATATTTGCAAATATGTCTGATAAAGAGTTGTATCCAGAATATATATTTAAAGAAATACTAATAATTCAACAGCAAAAACAAAAAAACAAACACAACCCAATGAAAAATGGACAAAGGCTTGAACAGACACCTCTCCAGAGAAGGTGGACAAATAACCAATACGCACAAGAAAAGATGTTTAACATGTGCTATGATATAGAAATGCCTCTGGAACTTATGTATTGGAAACTTAATCCTCAGTGAACATAAAGTGTGGTTTTTAGAGAGTGTTTAGGTAATTGGACAGGGTTTGAGGAGGTTCTCCAAAGTGGAGGTGGGGATTTCAACGCACTACTTACAGGGTAAGCTGTAGGTTCACTGATTTCCATCACAGAGAAAAAATTTTTAAGATGCAGCAGCAAGAAACATAAAGAGGCTTATTAGGCAGAATTTTAAAAATACACACTCAGAAAGTGCAGAGCAAGCCCTCAAAAGAGAAGGCCACTCAAAAAAAAAAAAATGGGACAACCCACTTTCTGGTCCCACTTCTGTCTCTCTTAGAAGCTTTTAGAAGCTTTCTTCTAATAATAAATTTTTCCTACTCTGAGAGAGAGCGAGAGAGAGAGAGAGAGAGAGAGAACCACTAAGAGAGAAAAAAGCTCTAAGGCCTGGTGTTTTTATATGCTCCTGGGAGTGGGCGTGTCCTCAAGATCAGTGATCTAAGAGCCAGGAATTTAGCTCAGTGGGGCTGCTCCTGCCTCACAAGTGTAAGGTCCTGAGTTCAATCCTCAGTACCGGGGGAAAAAAAACAAAACTATTAAAAAATTGTTTTAAAAAAAATTGAGTGCTCTAGGATGTATATTCCTACTCTCTTGTCAGGTAACCCAGTTGTTGCTATGCAAACCTTTTACAAGTGTTAGCAATTGACGTACGCTGCCCACTAATAATGCTGCTTCCTTGAGAATGGATATCTGTAGGAGAAAGGGCAATTAATAGTTAAAAAGCATGGGCCTATAACTCGTTTTATGGTTTTATTGTCATTAAGACAAATTAGGAATTTTTTTGAGTTTCCTAGAAAGGAAAAAGGCTTTAATAACTTTTGTATCCTGAAGTTGTTTTTCTTTTCTTTTCTTTTTTCCTGTATCAGGGATTGAACTCAGGACCTTGTACTTTCAAGGCAGGAGCAGGGCCACTGAACTAAATCCCCAGCAGTGGTTGTTTTTCTTAAAAGTATAATTTTAAAATTACAATTTTCCTTGTTTCCTCTCTACCGATCTTTATTTTGCTATTCTACCTCACAACTTCATCAGTGGATTAATGTTGTTATAAAAGAGTACTTGAAGAAATGGAATCACTGCTTCTCCTTCACTATGTAGGACACAGTCCGTATCTTTTGCCCTTCTAGTATGTGAGGACACAGTAAGAAGCCCCACACAAGAGGCCAGCACTTTCATCTTGGACATCTCAGTCTCCAAATTTGAATTGTGTTCTATATGAATTATCCAATGTCAGGTATTCTATTATAGCAATAGAAAAATATAGTAAAATAACATATTTAAGCATCAGAGAAAAGAAAAATTAAAACTATAATGAGATACCACCTTATACTTGTTAGGACAGCTACCACTAAAGAAAAGGAAATACCGAGTTCAATCCCCGGTACCCCCCCCCCAAAAAAAGGAAATAAATATTGGTGAAGATATGAAAAAAAAATGGAACCTTTGTACACTTTTTGGAAGTGTAAAATGGTATTGTGGCTATGGAAGACACTATACTTACTCCTCAAAAATTAAAAACTGAGCTTGGCATGGTGGCACATACCTGTAATCTCAGCACTTTGGAAGCTGAGGCAGGAGGATTGCCACGAGTTTGAGACCAGCTTGGGCTATATAGTGAGTTCAGGGCCAGCCTGAACTACAAAGGGAGATCCTGCCTCAAAATTTACCCCCTCCAAATTGAAAATTGATTACACCAGGCATGGTGGCACATACCTGTAATCCCAGCTACTTAGAGGGCTGAAGCAGGAGGACAGCTACTTTAAGGCCAGCCAAGACAACTTATCAAGATCCTATCTCAAAATAAACAAAAACTAAAGAGGGCTGAGGATATAGATCAATAATGGAGAAGTTGTATAGCATGTGCAAGGCCCTGAGTTTAATGCACAATACTGAAAAATATTTGAATTACATATAATCCATCAAGTCTACTTCTGAATATAACACACAAAAATTGAAAGCAGAATCTTGAAGAGATTTGTATCCCAATGTTCATAGCAGCATTATTCACAATAGAAAAGTGGTGAAAGAATCTAGGTTTTCATCAATGCATAAATGCATAAACAAAATATACTAAGCACATAAAATGGCACATTATTTAGACATAAGAAGAAAGGAAATCCTGTCACATCTATGACTGACATAAATGAAACTTGAGGACTAGGTACTAAGTGAAATAAGTACATCACAAAAATATAGTGTATGATTCTACTTAAATTACAAATCTGGAATAGTCCAGTTCTAGGCAGAATCAGACAGAGAATGAAAGAATGCTTCTTGATTGGAGATGAGAGGAACAGAAAGTAGTAGGTGTTATTTTCTTATTTTCTTTTTTTCCAGGAATCAGATTTAGCACCTTGTTCTTGCCAGGCAGGCATGGTAACACTGAGCTACATCCCTGGCCAATGGTAGGTGTTATTTTATGAGTATAAAATTTCTGTTCTGGAAAATGAAAAATTATGGTGATTGTTGCCCAACAATATGAATTAAACTCTACACTTAAAAACAGTCAATATGGTAAATTTCTTTTTTGTTTTCTTTTTGTTTGTTTTTTGAGACGGGGTCTCACTATGTAGTTGAGACTGAACTGGAACTCACTATGTAGTCCAGGTTGGTCTCAAACTCACAGCTGTCCTCCTGCCTCAGCCTCCCGAGTAGTGGGATTACAAGTGTGTGCCACCATGCCCGGCTATGATAAATTTCACTGTTACATGTATTTTACCACAATTTGTTAGTCTTAGTAGTAGGGAGTTCCAGTAATAAAAAAACAGAAGTTTTCATACTGAATAGTTTCTCTGGTGTGAAAAACTATAATAGTACACAGGATCCTAATGAGATAATTAATAATGTGAAATAGGAAGTAAAGGGCTAAAGGTGTAGGGAAAGTGGGAAGGGTGGGGGAAAGGTAACAAGAGAGAGGAAAAAAATATGAGAAACTGAAAAAATGGAAATAAAGTGTTTGTAAATGAGGAGGGGAGGAGGGGGGTGAAGGGAGGGCAGGGACAAGGGGAAAAAATGAGAATCAAGATCTATTATGTAAAGGTACAGAATCCCAATGATGAATGTAACTATATTGTATACCTAGATTGTACCAATAAACTCAATAAAAAGGAAAAAAAACAGAAGTTTTCAGGTATGTGAATAGGAAGAAAATTCTTTGAATGAAATTAAATGGGAAAAATGAGATAAAATTTTTAAATATTTCACTTCAAAACATCAGGAAGAAATTGCTGAAGGATGATAGAGAACATTTTCAGCCTCCTTACATAAGGGAATGCTTATGCTTTGTTTCTCGATAACTCACAAGCCCTCATGCTTCATAGGTGGGGCTTTTAACAGGTAACTGGATCTATAGTTTGTGAATGTGAATTAAGAGTATGTGAATATGGATTAAGGGTGTGATAACTAAATTAGTCCGCTGATTAGTTTAGCATAGTTCTAGGCATGGATAATGGGACAACCCACTTTGGGTAGGGGTGACACCACTCATAGAGTTTATATCCTGGGTGGGATAAAAAGGAAAAGGAGTCATTTTACTTCCTACTTGCTGCCTCCTGTTTACTCTGCCTTGGACTGTTTCTCTTTTGTGATGCCCCTCTGCCATGCCACCCTGCCTTGGAATCAGCCAACCATGTACTAAAACCTCTGCAAAGTGTGAGCCAAAATAAATCTTTCCTCCTATAACGTATAGGTGTCAGGCATTGTGTCCCAGCAATGAGAAAAGTAACAGACAAGAAACAAAAAGGCTCCCCAGTTTAGCAAACCTTGATATTCTGTTGTATTTTACAGTGAGTGATAGCTCAACCTTAGCAATAAAGAAGATGAATGCTTTAAAGGAAGCTTTGTCTTGTATGTTATACAGTAAGTCCCTAACTTATAAACATTCAAATTGTGAACTTTCACATATACAAGCAGACCTCACATTACAAACATTCATAGATGCAAACAAATTGTGGAAGTAGCTCAAGTGTCTTACTATTTTAAGGTAACTGTAAAAGTAAAAATAGTAAATGTACACTTTTACATAAAAATCAAATCTGTCAAAGATAGATGTGGTAGATCCCTGAAATCTCAGTACTCTGGAAAACTGACGCTGGAGAATCACAAGTTCAATCCCAGCTTATATAACTTAGAACCTGTCTCAAAATAAAAAACAGAAAGTATCGGGAGTATAGCTCAATGCGAAGGTTTTGAATTCTATCCTTAGTACTGAAAACAAACAAACAAACAAATTTTAACAAACAAAACCAAATCTGTCCGGAGAAAATACCAATAGGTGTTTATGAGTCATAAAATGGTCCTGCACATTTTTGGTTACTGTAGATGGGCCACAGGAGGATGCTAGTGGGTGGTAGAGATGTGGTTGTTCTGAGGAGACAACCGTGAGCAGGCTTGGTGCTGCCCTCTGGAGTACTTCACCAGATTCTGCACAGCCGGAAGTGTGGCAAAAGGCACTGAGCAAATTCAGGCAAAAGACATTGTTTGCAGTTTTCTTTCCTCCGTGAGGTAAACAGGTCTCTGAATTTTACTTAATTTTCTTAGACACAAGGATTTGCTTCTCACTGACTTCATCATGACCTTTCCTCCAACTTCTCTGTGTGATCTTTCTATAGAACTCATCACCCAACAACAGTGTCAATGACCACTGTCTCCTCTGTCTGTCTTTTCTGGGGTGCTTTGCCACACTATACTTTTCTCCCTATTTTTCACTCTGTGTGGTGAATGTTTGGATCCCCTCATTTCTTTTCTTTTTTTACTTTTTCTTTTTTTTTCTTTTCTTTTCGTGTGTGTGTGTGTGTGTGTGTGTGTGTGTGTGTGTGTATGTGTGTGTGTGTGCGCGCCAGGGATTGAACTCTGGTCCTTGCATTTGTGAGGCAGGCGCCGGAACTACTGAGCTAAATCCCTGGCAGGATTCCCTCATTTCTGAGCAGAGTAGATAAGGTTTGAATCTGTCTTTCCCCATATTCATATATTGAAAATTACCTAACAATGTTACACTTAATGGTGAAACCTTGAGAGGTAATTCATCATTGCGGAGTTCTCATCAATGGGATCAATAACCTTAGAAAAGAGGTGTGAGGGAGCCATTTGTGCCTTCCACAATGTGAAGACAAAGCTAGAATGTACCTTCTGTGAGCAAAAGTGTCCCCACCAGAATCTGAATCTGCTGCCTCTTTGATCTTGGGTTTCCTTGCCTCTGGAACTGTAAGAAATGTTAAGAAAAAAAAGAAGAGAAGTTTTTATTATTTAAAAACGATTTATGTAAGTTATTTTGTAATTGCAATACAAATAGACTAAGACAAGAGGTACACATAAAATTAATCTTTTCAGTTAATTATTTCATATTTAAATATGTATACAAACATTCATGTCACTTAAGATTCAAAAGTATGAGAGTATTCTGTGAGAAGTATCCATTCTCTCCTTAAGAGCAATGTGTTCCTTAAAAAAAAAGATCAATGTGTTCCTTCAAGACAGTAAACACACACACACACACACACACACACACACACATTATACAAGTGTGCCTAAATATTGGGTGTGTATGTATACATACATATTTATATACCATAGCGATGTATTCTGAGAAATAGATCATTAGGTGATTTTGTCTTTGTGGGAATATCATAGAGTATACTTATCACAAACATACGTTGTATAGCCTACTGCATACCTAGGCTACATGATATAGCCTATTCTCCTAAATTATAAAAGTGCACTTACTATGTGTTACTGTTCTGAGTACTGTAGGTGGTTTTAATATAATGGTTGCAATTTATGTATCTAAACATATGTAAACATAGAAAAAAATGCAGTAAATATACTAGTTAATAAGAATTTTTCAGCCCCATTATACTCTTACAGGACCACCATTGTATACGTAGTCGATTGTTGATCAAATTGATTATGTAGTATGTGACTATATATAATAAATACTTTTTAACACTTAGTAGCATATAATACATTCTTTTAATCATCTTCCTTTCTCAAATAACCCAGAAATTATTCTATATAAATACAGAAATAGCTTCCTAATTATTTCTCTCTGCTATATTGTATTCCACTTTGTGAATTTTCCATAATTGTTTAGTAAGTTTTCTATTGGTAGGCATTTAAATTGTTTCTAATCTTTGTTTTATAAGTATGTCAAGAAGGAGCTCTGAGCTTATTATTTTTTCACATTCTATATCTTTGCCCCTTTGAATATCTCATCCAATTATGGCTTTACTGATTACTAGACACTAGATAGCTGACAACCAGGTTATCTTCTGCTCTTTTTCTTGGGCTTAAGTCTCAAATTTCCCATTGCTGATTAAGAATCTCTTCTAACAAACTTTTACAGATGGAAAGAGGATTAGAAGAGGAGGGAGGAAAGGGAGAAAGGTTAAGGTGGGATAAAAAAATTAAAATATGTTATTTGCAGTACCAATAGGATCTCATTATTCTGTATTACTAATATGGACAATATAAAGAAAGAATAGCCAGGTGTGGTGGTGCACACCTGTAATCTGAGCTCTTGGGAGGGTGAGGCAGGAGGATCGCTGTGAGTTTGAGAACAGTCTGGGCTACATAGTGAATTCCAGGTCAGTTTCAACTACGTAGTGAGACCCTGTCTCCAAAAAGAACAAAAGAAACCAAAAAACAAAACAAAACAAAAAGCCAAAAAACCCAAAAACAATATACACTAAAAAAATTCTCTCGAATTTAAGTAAAAGAACAATCCTTCCCAAGCAGTGCTACCTGGGCTAATTTTATCTGGGATGCTCAGTACTTATGAATAACTCTGCTCACTTAGCCACACATACTTTTGGGGCTATTAGCATGTTTTTGATGTTTCAGTATTCAATCCATAACCAACTACCATCTAGAAACAGAAAAACTAGAGTTGTGTGATTGCAGCTGGAGCTATGCAAGGGATCATTAAATTAGACGTGTAAGCTATAGCCACACCTTGCATCTCATGACTGAGAACCTTCAGAAAGTGTTCCTGTAAGTTCTATGGTGATCTGTTCAACTTTCATCCCTTTCTGTTTCAGAGATCTAGCCACACTAAGGAAAAGAATCAAAATCAGCTGGTAATGAGGGTGAAGGTTCTAAAGGTGAAGCACCCTGTTAATGTAGGGTAGGAATACCTCAATAGAACCTACCAGTGTAAGTCTTGTTGCCTATGTTGTGCAATGCTACAGTTTTGGTTTTTTGTTTGTTTGTTTTTGGTACGGGGATCGAACTGGGCCCTTGCGCTTGGGAACCACTGAGCTAAATCCCCAGCTCAGGTGCAACAGTATTTCATCTCTGGTCTATAGTCCCATGAAATAAAGAGAATGCTTATTCATAAGATGGCAGTGGTCACTAGAATATTACAAGAAATTAAACAAGTATAATAATTTGTGGGGAGGCTCTGGCCAAAAAAGTGATTGAAATGACTGCAAAGATGAAGGGATCCCTGGAGTAACAGCGCAGAGCTCCTAGAAAGCAAGGTGAAATATTATAGCAGATGGGCAGGGCTGAGGCAGAGCAGAATTAGAA
Organism: Fukomys damarensis; assembly: GCF_012274545.1. Lineage (NCBI taxonomy): Eukaryota > Metazoa > Chordata > Mammalia > Rodentia > Bathyergidae > Fukomys > Fukomys damarensis. The sequence continues at coordinate 36,240,549 of NW_022900950.1, read as the reverse complement.
ACAAGTTGCTTTTAGAGATATTTGCTCCAGCTATTGTGCTCTTCACGGCCCCATAAAGTTGCTTAGCAGACCATCTTGTTCTCTCCCTTTCCTCTGACCAAAATTCCTACGCAAATGTTTTGCTTCAGCACCTTTGTTCTCACAGCTGGGTTACAAAAAAAAAGCCAGAGATTTCTCACATCTGGATGTCTTCATGAGATTGTCATGCTGATGCGGATTGGTGAAGCAATTGGGGTTAAAGCTGAATTTATACTCAGAGTAATTTTTCATCCTCTGCTCCTCCACATTTGCACACTGTGACAATAATTTGCAGCATTCTCTTGAGGGGAAAATTCAGCAGAAAATCACCTCCTCCCTAAAGTAAAAAGGGAAGGTAAACATAGATGTAGCAGTCACAGGAAAGAAAGAAGACCCTGGCTAGGGAATAGTGCAAGCAGACTAGAGCTTTTTATTTTTAAGATGCTTTTAATAATGGGAGACTAACTTTTCATTTCCCACAGCCAAATGTAAATATATTAGAAAAAGAAAAACTTAGTTCCTGGAGGAAAATCCTGTATTGGGATATATATGACTTATATGAATACACAAGGCGATGTCTGACAATCACTTTACAATACAAGCCAGGAAAAATCCCACGGAAATACAAGCCAGGAAAATTTGGTAGATGTAACGCTGATAAGAGTCACCAGACAGAGTTAACAAAGCCATGCAATAAGTCGCACATATGTAGAGCCTACAATTTGGTTAGTTTTTGACAGAATAATTACCTATGAAACCAATAACGCAATTAACATTGTATTACACCTAAAATTCCTTGTGCATTTTCCAGTGTCCCCTCTTCTCCTAAGTCCCAACTTACTTCTCTCATCCGTGGTCAACTGGTGATTTATCTTTTTTACACTATATATTTGTTAATGTTTTCTACAATTCTGGATTCATTTACAATATTTATTGTTGGGGATTTAACTGAATGGTTCCTTCGCCTGCCTAGCAAGCATAAGGTCCTGAGTTCGATCCCCAGTACCAAAAAAAGAAAACCCTACAATATTTATTTACAATATGTACAATATTTAGATGTATTTACAAATTTTAGATGCAATTACAATATCTATTATTTTTGCCTGGCTTCTTTAACTCAAAAATATTGTTTTGAGATTCATTCATGTTTTAAGTGTAAAAATAAATCTTTTTTATTGTTATTCTTCTTCCATTATATGAATATGAAATTTTACTTACATATTAATCTGTTAATGAATAGTTTGTTTCCAGTTTGGGGCTATTACAAATGATGTTGTTATAAACATTTGTTCATTTGGATATAAATACTTATTTGGATATCTGGGTCATGTTCTTATCTTAATATGTGGTAGAGAATTTATAAAGAAACTCCCAAGTGTTCTTCCAAAGTAGTTGTACCACTTCACTTTTCTACCTACAAGCTATTAAAATTCCAGTGGTTCCACCTGCTTCTCAATACTTATATAAATTGTAGACATTTTAACAGATGTATAGTAATGTATCCCATTCTTCACTTTTTTCATGACTAATAGTGTTATGTATATTTTCATGTGCTTATTTGTCATATACTTTATGTCTTTGTGGAAGGGTTCAGTGACATGATTGCTCCCTTTAAAAATATTTGGGAGCCAGGGCCTTGCTCTTTCAAGGCAGACAGCAGTCACCCATATAGAAAAACAAAATGGTCACCTCAGCTAAATCACTGGCTCCCAAATATTTTTAAATTTATTAGATTAATCATATATTATTATAAAATATATAATAATTATTAAAGAAATATAATATATATTACTATCTGTGGCACTTTTTTACTTTTTTATTTTTAAATATATATATTTAACATATATGTATCACATACATTTTAAAAAGGAAAATTACTCAGATAATATAGTATCCAGTTACATCTTTTTTACTTTTGATGAAATTCAAATTACTATTTTTTTTTTAAATAAATCATGCCTTTGGCTGGGTATCATGGTGCACACCTGTAATCACAGCACTCAGGAGGCTGAGGCAGGAGGATCACTTCAAATTCAAGACCAGGGCCTGGGATTTAGCTCAGTGGTTCTGGTGCCTGCTTTGCAAGCACAGGGACCTGAGTTTGATCCCTGGTACCAAAAAAACAACAACAAAAAAACCCAACAAAAACAAACAAACAAAATTCAAGACCAGCCTGGGCTACATAGTGAGTTCCAGGACAGTCTGAACTACATAGTGAGAACCCTCTCTCAAAATAAATACATAAATAATTAATCAATAAATCATGCTTTTTGTCATTGAATCTTAGAAATATTTCCCCAAACTAACATACAAATTTTTCTTTTCAGAATTTTTGAGTTTGGGGGATTTATCGTTCTATATTCTACTTTAGACTTTTTTTTTTTTTTTTTTGGACCAGGGATCTAACTCAGGACCCTGTACTTGCAAAACAGGCACAGTGCCACTCAGCTAAATCCCCAGCCCTCTACCTGGGGCTTTAAAAAATTTTTTGAATATATAGGTCTTTCTTTTTCTTCAAAGATATACAACTGTTTCAGTACCATTTGTTGAACCATGATTCTTTCTCCATTACATTGCCTTTGAAACTTTGGCAAAATTAATTGACCCTAGGGCCAGGGATTTAGCTCAGTGGTTCCAGCACCTGCCTCACAAGCACAAGGGCCTGAGTTCGATCCCCGGTACCAAAAAAAAAAAAAAAAAAAAGAATATAAAATTAATTGACCCTATATGTGTGGACACCCTTCACCCTCAGAAGTGGGGATCGAACTCAGACTCTTGCACTTGCCAAGCAGGCAGGGTGCCACTGAGCTACATCCCCAACCCCATGTATAGGCTTTTAGATAAATCTCTACTCTGTTCCCTTGACTTATGCATCTATCTGTGGACTAGCTCTCTTTCTTAACTACCATGGCTTCATAATAAATGTTGAACTCTGGTGGTATGAGTCCTTTTTTATAATTCCTTAAAAAAGTTATTTAGGCAATTCTACAATCTTACATTTCCATATGCATGTAAAACTTGTCAACTTCTATAAAAAATGTCTGGGATTTTCATTTAGATTGCATTGAATCTAATTTGGGGAGAATTAATAATGTACATAATATATCTCTCCATATTTTAAGGTCTTTTAAAGTTCAACTAACAAAACCATGCATGGTAGCATACCCTTGTAATCCCAGAATTTGGGAGGCAAAAGCAGGCAGATCACTGTGAGTTCAAGGCCTACCTGGGCTATAAAGTGAGTTCAAAGCCAGCCTGAACTCCATAGCAAAAGTTTGTCTCAAAACAAAACCATACCAAAACAAACAAATTTATCTTAACAGTGTTCATCTTTAGGCATCCCACTTTACACATCTTTTTTTAAATTTATTTCTTTTTTTTTCAGTCAAGAAAATGTTTATTATGAACATCAGGTACAACTTTAGTTATGCTGTTAATTGCATTTTTCTTTTGCTTATTGACAGTTACCTGTACAAGGTGGCTCATAGGTTGAACAACAGGTGCACCAGAATTACGCATATGAGGCCCCCTGACACTGACTAGGAAAGAAAGGACTTGGCTGTAAATACCAAGGAAGTCGATTAAAAAGAGGCATAAAAAAGCTTTTCAGCTCTTCACAGAATTAATGACAGAAAACTTCCCAAACAGAGGGGAAGAATTTGACATTCAGATAACTGAGGCATATAGGACCCCAACTAGCCACAATCAAAAATATCTACACCTAGACATATAATAATCAAGATCTCAGAAACCCAACAGAAGAACAAAATACTACAAGCAGTAAGAGAAAAGAAACAAATCACATACAAAGGAAAGCCCATCAGAATCACAGCAGACTTTTCAACACAAACCTTTGAGGCAAGGAGAGCCTGGAATGAGATATTTCAAGTACTAAAAGAGAACAACCTCCAACCTAGACTGATATATCCTTCAAAACTCTCTTTCAAAATGGATGGGGAAATAAGACACTTCCACAACAAAGAACACCTGAGAAACTACATGAATACCAAACCAGCACTACAAGCAATTCTAAACAAGATCCTAGAAAAAGACAATGAAGGCAACAACACCATGAGGCCCAACAGAGCAAATCAAATAGGCAAGGCAAGAAATTAAAAGGAGGTGAAAAAGTAAAAAGAGTCAATGTAAGGCCAATAACTTGTCAATAATAAGTCAGTACATATCAGTTATAACCAGCAATGTCAATGGCCTCAACTCACCAATCAAGAGAAATAGACTGGCAAATGGAATAAGAAGCAAAATCCAACAATATGTTGTTACAAGAAACACACCTAGTGCAAAAAGAAGCCCATAGA
>NW_022900950.1:36228958-36235006 GCF_012274545.1 Fukomys damarensis | reverse complement strand
TATTTTTTTTTTTTTTTTTTTTTTTTTTTTTTTTTTTTTTTGTGGTACTGGGAATCAAACCCAGGACCTGTGCTTACAAGGCAGGTGCAGCACCATCGAGCTAAATCCCTGGCCCAATTTTTCATCTTTTAAAAAATAAAAACTCAGATTCTCTTAAAAGCTGAATCACAGTCTTTGTACATCTTCCCATGGTGCTTGATGTAACCTTTTCCATTCATTGACCCACAGATTCATTTTTCCTTTGCCAGGGGGCATTATTTTCTATACCATTGCTATCATCTGACTTCAGCTGCTCAATTTATTTAAAATTTCTTCCTTCATCTGTGTGCTTCTTTTTCTTTTGTGTTTACACTTCACAAAGCAAAATAACGACCACTAAAACAACAGTTTCAGCAATTACTGCAAGAAACAGTTTGCAGGGCACCAAAAAGCTCAGCACATCAAGCTCAAGTTACTCCTCACTCTCGCCTAGCTGGAATGTGGCATGGCACCAGTAGGAACTTCTATCTTCCTCCAGAAGATGCTTTATCTTGAGCTTTGTTTCATGGCTACATGTTCCTCTGCCGACATACTTATCATTCATGTGAACATCAATAGGAACCTGTACACTCCCATTACTTCTGTATCAGGTCCAATGTAAAGGAAAGCAATGTGGACATTTGCACATCAGGACAGTAGAATCACCCACATAAGTGGTCAATGCCTTGTTTTTTCCATGAAGTTCAGGAACTTTGATATTAAATGTTCCCCTTTATTCCTTTTCTTCTTCAAAGAGACAAGTATAGCTTCCCATTTGTTTGCTGTTGATGGTGGTTATGTACTCAGTATACAGAATGTTTCCTGTTACAATGAGAGAAAAATTCTTAAGTAGCTCATCATCCTTTTTCCAAGTCACTTTAACTCAATTCAAATCCCCTGAGGTTGTGTACTGGCAGTTGAGAGTGATAACAGAAGAACTTTCCAAAGTAATATTTTTTACTTCTGGCATACCAGAATGTTCAGTTAGTGATATGACTCTCTGAGGAAAGATTAATTTTCCTATCACCTCTTCTCAAACAGGTAGACTTGTAAAAAGTGAATTTTCAGGTCCACTGTCCGCTTGCCCCTGCTTCCGGTGGCAAGGAGGCACAGCAGTGGCAGTGGTGGTGGTGGCCTGGCCGAGCGCGGACTCCAGGCACCCGAGACACACACACACACACACACACACACACACACACACACACACACACACCCCGCCCAGGCCAGGCAGCATGGCGCCAGCAGGCTGCTGCGGTTCCCGAGGAGAAACACCTCCGGGTGGCTTAGTGATCTTACCCAGAGAACTCTTACAATAGAGGCTAAGTCTATCCCTTTTTTTCCCCCATCCCTTTCTTAATTGGTATAGGAGCCAGCCATTCCACCCTTTCTTCTTTTTGTTTTTGTTTTTGGTACCGGGGATTAAACTGGGGACCTTGTGTTTGTGAGGCAGGCGGAGGAATCACTGAGCTAAATCCAGACCAATCTTCCAAACCCTAACTACTGTTGTGGGTACTGATGGCAGAGTATCCAGAACTTTTAAGACACCTTTAATTTGGTGTCAATTGGGCTACACCTTCCTACACTTGTTCTTGGTCTTCCTACCTGTCGCATTCCCCTTTTGGAATAAAACATCTTATATAAATAGTCTGATACACTGAGCATCCCTGGGATAGAACCAGTACTTACAGCTGCCCTAATCTGCCCTTCCCTACATTCCCTTGAGGCTCCCATTATTTCTACTCATCTCAACCCCAGAGTCTGGGACACTTCCACCCTATCCCTGGCCTTATCCCAACAACCACTTACCATCCCTCTCAAGCCTAACCACCCCAACCCTGCTCAGTGACAGTGTCTTGCTCCTGGTCCAGATTTACAGGGCTTATAATTTATCGTTTCTCACCTATTGTGGCATGGTCTCTCAATACCTGTCAGTTCCCCTCACATTACCCCCATTCTCCTGGTATAGAAGGCAGATGACTCTTATAGGCTGGTACAAGATGTCTGTGCAATTAATCAGATTGTCCTTCCCATACACCCCAAGGTGCCAAAACTCCTACACACTTTTGTCCTCCAGCCTTTCATCCACTACCCATTACTCTGCCTTAGACCTAAAAGATATCTTTTTCATTATTACCCTGTACCCCTCCTCACAGCCTCTCTTTGCCTTCACCTGGACAGATCTGACACCCTGGACCATCTTGGCTCAGGGCTTCTGAGATGGCCCCCACTACTTCAGTCAGGCCTTTGGATGTGATTGACTCTAATTTCATCCCTCCTCATCTCATTTTATACAGTAGTGCATGACCTTCTCTGCAGCCCCTCCTATCAGTCATCTCATAAAGACATCCTCTTTCTTATTGATACAACATCTAGATTCCAATGGGTATCATGTCTCTCCCTCTAAGGCCCAAACTGCTTCCCTGTCTGTCACCTATCTGACCGTCATTCTCCACAAACATACCTGAGTTTTATCTCCAGACCTCATCCACTTAATTTTCCAGATTCCTATTCCCACCACCAAACAACTCCTCTCATTTCTTGGCATAATAGGATATTTCTGCCTCTGGGTTCACAGCTTTGCCCTTATCACTAAACCCCTATACAAACTCACCAAGGAAGATCCTGCTGAGCCCTTACATCACAAGATCTTCCCTCACTGATCCTTCCTAAAAGAAGCCTTAAAGACAGCCTCCACTTTGGCCCTCCCAGACCTCACTGAAACCTCTATGAACTGTAAGCCAAATAAACCTTTCCCCCCTTATCTTTGGGTGCTGGGTATTGTCTCAGCAATAAGAGAAAAGTAACTAAGTCAGAAATTTGGTACCAGGAGTGGGCTGTTGATGAGACATTACCTGGCCATGTGGCTCAAGAGTCTATGGAATTGGTTTATAAGAAGAGCTAGGAAAGGTTTGGAGATGCTGGTTGTAGAGTAGAGCTGGAACACCTTAGGCTGTTCAGTATAGAAAGCGCTGGTCAGAGTCTGAAGATCAGACAGCTGATAAAGACCAGGCTCAGGAAGTTTCTGTTGGTAAGAAGGGCTGCATTCGCTGTTGGATTCCAGATGATGTGTGTTTTAGATTGGCAGAAAGTTCATCTGCATTTTGTTCATATCTAGAGTCTTTTCCTGAGACTGAGATTAAGAGCACTGGACTAATTAATCTGGCAAAAGAAATTTCAAGGCAGTCAAATGTTGAAGTGCTGGCATGGCTACTGCCAGGGGCTTGGGAATCAAGAACAAAGAGCCCAGCAGAATGATGTTAAAAGTTGTAAGTTTGGTCAGAAAGGAAGCTCCAGTAGAGCTTGGACTGCAAAGACAGATCAGAGATCTTGATTGCTGAAAGGAACAGGAGAATAGAAAAGATAGCCTGAGGCCATCACAAGAAGCAGCAGAACTCTAGCCTTTGCTGCCTCAAAACTGCAAAAGTGAAGGACTTTCCTTTGCGAAAAGATTTCCATAGCTTCATATTCCAGAATGGTAGTGGCCTACAGTAGTTCCAAAATGGTTGCTTAGGGAAGTTGTTCCTCAGTATTTGGTTTATAGGCACTAGACTCCTATAGCTAAGAGAGAAAGGAGCCTAGCTATAGCTCCAGATGGCAACAGATCTTGGTATCATTCACATGTTGCTAGTTTTAGAAGCATACAGAATGCAAGAGTTGGGAGTCAGGAAGACTTCCTCCAAGAGTTCAGAAGGCCTGGGAGGCTAGGCAGTGTGGCCCTGAGAGGGCAGTGTGTGGAGCTGTGAGTGTGAAGCCAGTAGCGCAGTGGAAACCCCAAAGTTTGGAGAACCCAGGAGCATGGATTGTCTGAGGAAAGCTGCAAGGAGAAAGCAGAACTGGCCCAAGAGAGAAGCCTTGAGAGCTGCAACCATCTGCAGTGCCATAAGGGCAGAGCCACCTAAGCTCTTTAGAGTTTACAACTTGCCACAGATTCCCAGGGATGCTGGAAGTGGAACTATGGGATTTAATGTTTACCCTGATAGATTTTGGACTTGGTTTGGTCTCATTCCTTTGCATCCCTCTGTTTTTAACTTTTGGAATAGAAATGCCTATCCTGGACCATTGGATGTTGCAAGCATTTAACTCTCTTTTCATCTGTATAGGGGCTTGCAGCTAAGTTTGCCTTAAATCTCTGAGGAGACTTCAGACTTGAACTTTTTGTAATGCCAAAACTGTTAGGACTTTGGCAGCTCTTGGGTGATCCTTTTTGGGGCCAGGGGCAGAATGTTTTGGCTTGTGTCTAGATGTTCCCCCAAAGCCTCATGCAGTTGTTTTCAGAAGTGGCTTATTCTGGACTATGGGATGCTGGGATTAAGGACATATGATTCCTAAACCACTACACATGAATAATTGGTTTATCCCAGTAATCTGGATCAGATAATAGAGGTAGAAAGACAGTGTTAAGATCCACTTACTGCTTTTGCTGCTTTTGCCACTGTGAACTGTTGTTCCTCTCCCACTCTGACTTGGAAACAGCAATTACAGGATGAAACTTCTATGAACTGTAAGCCAAATAACCTTTCCCCCTTTAACTTTGGGTGCCAGTGTTTTGTCTCAGCGATGAGATAAAAGTAACCAAGACATTCACCCAACCCTTCATCCTCTATACAGTAGAACACAGAGGATGTGCTGCAGGGGCTCTGACAAAAGGTCCCAGCTCACATCCAATTCATTCCTGTCCACACAGCTGGATCCCACTGTCTTGAGTTGGCCTCCATGCTTATGAGTGGCTGCCACAGTAGCCCTGTTACTCCTAAAAGCATTCAAAATCACTAGACAAGCTCCACTTACCCTCTACTCTTCCCACAACCTTCAGGAACTCACGTTTTCATCCTACCTCTGACACTTTCTCTCCACTTCCCACCTTCTTCAACTCTGTGTGCTTTTCATGGAAGCCCTATGGTTAGCTGTGGCAGCCCAGCTGTCACAACACGAACGTACCTGTGTTGGGGAGTGAGGATTGAGAAAGGACAGCACACTCAATAGTGTGGAGACAAGAGGTCTGATTTATTTTACAGAAACAGCTCCTTTTAAAGGCACGCCAACAGGAAACACCAAGCAACTATTAGGGAGGAGATCAGATATTTGGCTATCTGAGTTCCTCCCATCACAAGGTCAAACTTAACAAAGTCCTTGAGCCAGGCGTGGTGGTGCACGCCCGTAATCCCATAAACCCAACCTGGATTACACAGTGAGTTCCAGGTCAATCTCATCTGCTAGCTGAGACCCTTGTCTCAGAAATGCCAAATAAACAAACAGATAGAGTCATAGATTAAGAAGTTACTTTTCCAATGTCGAATGCCAGTGGGCTCCCACAGTTAGCAACACCCTGGGCCCCAGTTTTAATCCAGTCTCTTACTTTATCATCCCATCACCTCTTTCTAAAAAGCCAAACTGCATGATTACATGTTTTTAATACACCTAGCAATTTCCCCTTTTCCTCACATTTTCACTTCCTCCTTCTCCACCCTACCCACACTTGGTTTATCAATGGGGGGTTGTACAAGCCCACTCCAAATCCCCTGCCAAGGTGGGATATATTGTTTTTCATGATTCTATTACAGAAGATGCAGCTTTTCATCTGTCCACTACCTCCACAATGGCTGAAATAATCACCCTGACTCATGCTCTCACACTAGCTGAAGGTTTCCAGGTTAACATCTACAATGATTCCAAATATTACACAATGATGCTGCTATCTGGGTAGGAAGAGGCTCTCTTACACCCAAGGGTTGTCAGTAATTAATGCCCCATTCATTAAAGCCCTCTGCAGGCCTCCTTATTGCCAACATGAGTGGCTGTGTTTCACTTCAGGGGACATCAGAGACTTTCAGATTCCATAGCTGCTGGAAATGCCTTTGCAGATAAAACTGCGAAGGAAGCAGCCAGGTTCTTCTTCCATGCTCCTAAAGTTCAATATTTTGCCCTTTACAGCTTTACCTGTACTCCCTTTCTTCTTCCCCCTCTTCTTCTTCTCCTCCTCTCCTTCTCCTCCACCTCCTCCTCCTTCCCCCTCCCCCTTCCCTCTCCTCT
>NW_022900950.1:36226725-36228447 GCF_012274545.1 Fukomys damarensis | reverse complement strand
CCTTCCCCCTCCTCCTCCTCCTCTTCTGTACCAGGTATCTAGCTCGGGTCTTTGCACTGTGGCGGCACCACTGAGCTAAATCCCTGGCCTGCCTACTCCCTTTCTGAATGCCAGCAATATTAGGATCTCCCCACCGAAGATGGATGGTTCTTAATTCAGGGAAAGTTCCTCCTCCCCACCTTACAGGCCGATGTCATTCTTTAATTCTTTTGTGACACTTTTCATGGAGGCTATGGACCCCTAACCCAATTGCTTGAGCCTCTTCTCTGCTTATCTTCCTGGAAGATCCTCCTCAAAACTATCACTGCTCAAGGCTCTGTTTGTCATGAGACCATCCCTCAAGGCAGCCTGAGGTCCCCTCCTCTCCTTACTCATCAAGTGCAAGGTTTTCCTCCAACTCAGAACTGGCAAATTGATTTCACTCAAATGCCTCTAGTTCGAAAGCTAAGGTACCTACTGATCTGGGTCGATATCTTCACTGGGCAGGTAGAGATATTCCCTACGTACTCAGAAAAGATCTTGGCCATTGTCATCTCTCTCCTATCCAATAATATTCCCTGATTTCACCTTCCCTCCTCCATCCAATCAGACAATGGCCCAGCTTTCATTAGTCAAATAACCCAGGAAGTGTCCAAGTAGCTTGGTGTTCAATAGAAATTCCACACCTTCTATTGGCCTCAATCATCCAGAAAGGTAGAACAGGCTAACAGCCTTCTCAAAGACTATCTACTAGGCTCACACCCTTTCTTCTTAAAGACTAGGTCCTGACTGCTCTCCTTCGACTCCATGCCATTCCCCAGGAACTCATGGGTCCATTTGTGCTTTGGCCACACCTCAGTCAAGAGTATAACCCCAGTGGAGACTATCTCCCCATCCATACACCCATGGATCCCTTGTCACCAATTTTCCACTCATTCAGAGTGCCTCCTCTTGTTTACTTTCACCACTCCTTACAGTGGCTTCTAATAGTCACAAAACATTCTTCCTATAATGGTAAAACAGAACAATAAGTGCCAATCAAATCCCCCTCCAGGGGCCCTTCTAGCCCCGACAAGCATTGCCCTAGCAGATACTGTGGGCATCTGGGAGAAAGAAAACCAAAGGCTCATATATCTCTAACATCCAAAACTTTTTCTGCATACCCAGCAAAGGCCTCCTCAGATCTGCTGTCAAACTGGTGCCCGTCCTCATCCCAAGCCTCAATCAGCCTTACCCCTCTGAGAGGTAGCCAGTATCCAGTGCCCACATCAGGGTTCATGTCTCTTTTTCTATAAATGACCTTGAATGACTAGAACAAAAAATGGGCTCCTAAATTTTCAAATTCTGGCAGAAAGTTTCATTATTACAGGCTCCAAAACCTCTACCCCTGCCTGATTTCCCAAAAAAAGCTTCTCTGACGTGGTTGGTGTTAGGGAATTGATCATGTTAAAGTATGCTGTGACACCGCCATCACAGGCTGCATTTTCCTGGTGCTTCTTGGCTCTTAGAATGACTCCATGCTCTTTTCTTTAGTTTCCCTCCCACCAAGGTCACAGCGAGACAGAGAAGTTGAAACCTGCTTCTGCAGGGCTGAACCCATAAAAGGCAACCTGGCCTGTGATAGGTTAGAAGTAGCCCATTCCTCATGAATAAGCAATAGCCCGGCCCAAAACCAATAAAAGGACTTTCCTTTTGTTCTCTTCTCTTCTCTTCCTCTCTTCTTCTTCCTCCTCTCTCTCTCTC
>NW_022900950.1:36202367-36226657 GCF_012274545.1 Fukomys damarensis | reverse complement strand
CTCTCTCTCTCTCTCTCTCTCTCCTCCCATCCCTTGAATAAAATCTCCAGTCAGACCTCTCGGTGTGTGTGTGGCCTAATTGTTGAGTGTCACTATTCCCTTTCAGTTGGGCCACATAGAGAATCCCAGATCCTTACGAGGTCCTACAGGACTGAATTTTTGGTGGATTTCCAGAGAGAATGGAGTAGGATGGAAGATGGACCCCTTTGGGTTGCCTTCTAAAGAATACCTTGATAAATGTGGTGGTAAGGGATGTCAGGCTGGCTTGCTTGCTTTCTCTTTCTCTTCTTTTCTTTTCTTCTTATTATTTTTTTTTTGTACTGGGGATCAAACTCAGGTCCTTGAATTTGAAAAGCAGTTGCCGGAACCACTGAGCTAAATCCCGAGGCCCTCTTTCCTTCCTTCCTTCCTTCCTTCCTTCCTTCCTTCCTTCCTTCCTTCCTTCCTTCCTTCCTTCCTTCTTTCCTTCCTTTCTTCTTTCTTTCTTTCTTTCTTTCTTTCTTTCTTTCTTTCTTTCTTTCTTTCTTTCTTTCTTTCTTTCTTCCTTCCTTCCTTCCTTCCTTCCTTCCTTCCTTCTTTCTTTCTTTCTTTCTTTCTTTCTTTCTTTCTTTCTTTCTTTCTTTCTTTCTTTCTTTCTTTCTTTCTTTCCTTCCTTCTCAGGCTTTCTTCACTCTCTGTTCATGTCCCTCTCTGTCAAATTTACTCCGCCCACCAGACACTCTTACTGGAAAAAACTTTTTATCCTTTCATAACCCACACTTAACCCCTTAAATTCAAACCCTGGTCCATCCCCGACATTGGCTTCCTCCTACCTCTCTCGAGCCATCATCAACACAGCTTCAGATACAGCTCAGAGATCCATTGAAGTAGCTCAACTTTCTACCCCTTCTCCCTTGTCCTCCTGCCACTCTATTGCAGCAGCACTGTCTTGTAGCAGCCCATGTTGCTGCCTTCCTCTACAAACTGAAAATAAAAAACAGAAAGGCCTAGGGAAACAAAAATTGGTAAATTTACTTTTGGCTTCCAATTTGAGTATTTTTAATTGATATGCTTAAAACATATTTTGTGCCTTGTAAAGTCCTAGACTACAATTACAGGATTAATTTGTTCTGCTACTTCAGCAGAGATAAGACACTTTCAAAATTGACTTGGAGAATTAAGAGCCAGCCAAATTTACAATGTAACAACCTGAAAACACTCTTCCTTGTCCCAACTCTCCTCTTAGGTCTAACTGGAGCTTTTAGACAAATATTTTAGCTCTTGCTTCTTAAAGTGATACTGGGACATGAGCTTTTCTTCATAACTATCAGAGACATCAAGACTGGTCAATGAAAAACAATGGGGCAGGGCTGGGGATTTAGCTCAGTGGCCCTGCACCTGCCTCACAAGCACAAGGTCCTGAGTTCAAGTCCAGTACTGAAATAAAGAAAAGAAAAACAATGGGTCAGAGCTGCCTCCTTGGACAGTTCCAACCTGGTTTGTAATACTCATTGCTAACTTCATGGTACATTAAATGTATTCATGTTTTCCAAGTGTACAGGTCTTCAGAGATACAAAACTGGAAAACATCTCACCATAATGGCAACTTCCAGGCTAAAGTTGTTTATGGTAATAAACTTTTAGGCTCAAATATCTGACTTTCCCTGACTTATATTCCATCTACTAGTGATAAATTTGATTGCCAATCTATCATGACACAGTCAGCATTGTTATGTATATGTTATGTATGGGTTGACATCACTTAGAAATTCCCAAACAGGAATCCTCCTTCAGGTGTGTGGAAGTCATGTCTCCTCCTGCAGTTTACAGATAAGCGGTTCCAGCCCGTCCATGACCTCACAATAAGTGTGGAGTTTGGGGCTTCTATGGTCAATGTTGATGGAAAACAGATTAAATTACAAATCTGGGATACAGCCGGGCAAGAATCCTTCTGTTCTATCACCTGTTTCTACTACAGGGGAGCAGAGGGATCACTCCTTGTGTATGACATTACAAGGCGTGAAACTTTCAATCACCTGACCTCATGGTTAGAAGACGCCCGCCAACACTCCAGCTCCAATATGGTTATCATGCTAATTGGGAATAAGAGTGATTTAGAGTCCCATAGGGATGTGAAGAGAGAGGAAGGAGAGGCCTTTGCTTGGGTGCATGGATTAATATTCATGGAAACTTCAGCCAAAAGTGCCTTTAATGTTGAAGAGGCCTTCATTAACTCAGCCAAAGAAATCTATAGGAAGATCCAACAGGGTTTATTTGATTTTCACAATGAGGCAAATGGCATCAAGATTGGGCCCCAGCAGTCAATTTTAACATCAGCCGGACTGGATGCCTGCCAGCGGAACTCTCGGGATGTGGGGTCTGACTCCGGCTGCTGCTAAACATCTGGCCCGACCTTTTTGTTTTCCCCCCTTCCTGGAACAGTGTCAGTTCAATAGCTTAAAGAAAGAGGTCTTACTCGTTTTGGCTGAGTACAGCCTCTCTTAAGGTGTGATGTTTGCCTTTCCACTTAAAGACCAGGGGAGAATTGGTGCCCTTACTGACCTGTCCTCCTTCAGGGACATGAGCATTCCCTATAGATTAGGGCTCTTTTCATCCTCAGTTTATAAAATGTGAGGTTCAAAGTTGATCGTCAAGGTAGTTCAAAAATAACTTCATAAGAATACACATTCTGCTCCCCACTAGGAGTAAGGGTAAGTAATAAGGGTCAAGGATATCCTGCTTGAACACTTGAGATTACCAGGCTCTGGCTTGCCTTTTGAAGATGATCATCTGTGTAGGGTTTTTTTGTTTGTTTGTTTTTAACTTCATTGCCTTGAGGGGTCTTGACACTTTGAAAGAGTTCTCTCACAAGGCAGTTACTTCAACTTGCCCAAGGAAGCTGAATACTTCTTCTTATCCTATTGGTAATGTCTATCTCTTAGAGTAACTGCCAAACTTTGAGAGCTGTGGAATTGGTCCTGGATGCATGGCCACTTACCCTTACTTGACAAACACATTAGTTCTTTATTCATTTGTTCTAGGAACCATTTCAAACATTGCAGCATCTTTCACCTAATTGATCTCCACTATTTCATCCTACTCCTTAACTACACCTAATTGGACTTTGTACTCTAATCAAGCCAGTCTGCTTACTACACATGCCCTATCCATTCCTCTTTATATACCTTTGCACATGCTGTACTATAAAGAGAGACATTATAACATAATTAAAAGACCAACATTTTTTCCTTCGGGAAGGCTTTGGTGACTGACCTAAGGACTTCAAGTGATCACTGACATATTACCCCTTAGCTTTCCTATGTTGGTTATTCATATGGGTATTTATTTGTATGTATGTTATTTTGTAAATATGTTTTGTAGTTGTTATTTGTCTGGGATCTGTCTCCTCATTTAAGCTGTAAGGTCTGTGACAGCAGGATCCATGTTATTCATTTATTGTTATAAACCATTTCCCCCATGTTCTGTTGCAGTGCCTAGTGCTACCCACTATGTGATCATTAAATTTGACCAACATACTTAAAAACTTAAGAACTTGGGCAAGGAATTTAGCTCAGTGTCACCATGCCTACCTTGAAAGCACAGTTCCTGAGTTAGATCCTTGGTACCAAAAAAATAAAACAAAACAAAAAAACTTAAGAATTTAGACTTTGGAGAAAGCAAAAGACCTTAAAGTTATCTCTTCATAATTCTGTCTCAATTTCTTCCATCTGATTACCCCAGGTCTAGATGGTGCTTCTCTCTTCCCTTTCTCTGGCTCACTGCCTCCATTCTATGCAGCATACAGTAAGACTGCCTGCTACCAAGGAGCCAGACAAGTGGATGCTTCTGCAGTCCTTCACCATTTGAGTGTACAATGCTATTTTTGCCACATTTGACTTTGCTTCATGCATCATACAGCCTTCTGGGTCAGTTGCTTTTTGCTTAATGTCTCCTTCTTTTCCACAGCACTGAGGTCTCTGAATTTTTCTAATTTTTGTTGTTAATGCTTTCTTTCATTATTAAATATATGCATGTATCAAAAAAAAAGAAAGAAAAGAAATTCCCAAACAATGTGCAGTCCAGACAATGTCACATAAGGTACATAGGTACATCTACAGGCAGATACAGTTTTCTTAAATGGCACTCTGGAAGGATGACAAATTTAGGTAAAATTTTCTTCATGTCATTTAATATAATGATGTCATCATGTCATCATGTTATGCTAAAATGTTATATTTCCCTTTTTGGAGTTGAGAAGGGCTGAACGGATATTTTTACAAGTGAGGTCTGCTGGGTAAAGAGAGCATGCAGAGCTCACATCAGCAACAACACCAAGAGCAAACATTTTTTTTCTTCATCTCTTATATAGGCCACTACACAGCCTTACATCATTATGTCCTTACATAACTGCATATCACATATGCGGTAGTCTCTGCTAAGTCATGCCTACATAATTGTGTTCCATTATGTGCACGTACTAGATGGTGGGGGTCATGTCCTTAAGGGTCCTCAGGTGCCTGGAGCTTTGTAGGTTAGGTAACTCCCTATAGCCTTTGACCTCAGTTCTTCCCTACAAAGCTTTAATAGACCCTTGACTTATGAATTCAATCAGTTACCAAGGGCTGCTTGTAGCTCAAGTTGATTGTAAGTCAATACAGTTGACAGGCCAGGGATTTAGCTCAGTCGCACTGCATATGCCTTGCAAGCACAAGGTCTTGAGTTTGATCCCTGGTATAGGGAAAAAAAAAATCAATACAGCTGAGATCTGGATGTTTTCCTGGGTATACACTATAGATAAAAAGAGGCAGTCTAACCTAATTAACCCAAGTTATTCCTATGTCAGACCAATCATAACTTGAGGGTCCACTGTAATCGTTATGTTAACATTCTATAGGAATTAAATCTGTAAAACAACCATAATTTGTAAGGAAATAACAGTACCCTGATCATGCTGTGTATTTCAATGTACTTGATATCTAAATAAGATCATAGGATTAAACCTATGATATTTTGGTTCTGGCCCTCCAAGGTCAACAAAGGCCATGGAGGGGATATTTTCTACAGGATCCTACAACTTCGGTAAGTCACCTAACCTCCTATATAGGGAGACTATTGGATTCCAGAGGACAGGAGTCAACAAATATACAGTATGCTAAAAAGAGGGTTACCAGAGAGAAAAACATCTCCATGCTTCTATTGAAATCCACACGGTCAAGCAAGACCATGAACTGTCCTCTGGGCTGACACTGACAGATGATCTGAAAGGCTCTGCGTAGCTGAGCCTGGGTCCCAAGCCTATGTTGAGGTGCCACCTGTAGTTGTCCCACCCAGCCAGCCTTGTTTCAGGACCTAGACCCACTACTTTGTTCCCTAATACAGGGGTGAATGAGGATGAATGACAAAGAGACAAGGAGTCAGTTTAACATGCAGGCAGCCAGGGGGTTCTTGTCTCTTAGTAGGCAGAGGAGCTCCAGGCATCTGGCTCATCTTGCCTTTATTCACCCAAATAGAAGTATAAGCAATCAAAGTAACACAAGATTCATCTGCCGTCAATGCCCCTTAGACCATACTCTGGTAAACAACTTAACCTCAGCTGTCTTAAGTTTTCCCTAGAACCCGCACTATGCAATCATCCTTGAGTTGAGCCTTTCTCTTTTGTGCTCAGAGAGGAAGCCAGTTAGTTACGCCTCAGTTCTCTCCTGGTCTCCAACAACTCTGCACGTTTCCAAAAGTAAAGGCCTGAGGAACCTTAACTGATCTTGATAGCTAGCAAGAGATTAATCTTGATTAACACAGATCTGACTTTAACTTGATCATGAACGTCTGCCCCCACAAAAGTTATGCTTTTTCTCTGCAACTTCTTTTAAAGCATTTCTAGTATTCTGGCAGAAAAACTACTCCTTTGCTTCTCTCAGAGCAATCTTCTAGAGATTCTCTGTGATCTCTGGCTTCAGGGGTCCCTTTTTGGTTTTACTCCCACTCAAATAGAGGTTTTTCTTTATTTCCTTTTGTGCTCTCAGACTGTCAAAATCACTCAAAGTATAATGGCTCCATTCAATGACCTCACCATATCTGCCTCTCCCTGACCCAGTGGCAGGTTTTCCTGTCCACCTTGGATCCTGGGTCTCCACCCCAGCTGGACTATTTGCCTCTGAAAAAGCTAACACAAGGGGCACTACTCTGGCTGATAATTTTCATATTAGGCTCCAAAGAGACCTAAGAGGAATCCATCAGACCTTCAAAATCCTCTGGTTCTCACAACAGTTCATTATAGGCCCATCACATTCAGTACTAACCCTGGCCCACAAAGTCCTTCTCTGTGTCACCAGAGACAAAACAACTCCGTTACTAGACTAGGGGGTCTGGGAGTCTCCCTGTCTGAATTAACCTGTCTCTCAAAGGAGCTAGTAGAGGGGCTGAGAAGCCTCTGACCAGCTAGGACACCTCCAAGACCAGGAAGATTCCCTAGCCTCTGTAGTCCTTCAAATTTGCTGAGGTCTAGATATCCATCCTCGTGGCCTCTCATAGAGGTATCTGCACCCTCCTACAAAAGCAATGTTGCTTCTTCACTCACAAATAAGAGATAGAGATGGAGCTAAGAGGTTCAAAGACCAAGATTTAAGACTTTTAAATAGCAGCTCCAAAACATCCTGTCCCTCTTGCTCTATGGCTACTCCCTCTTTGGACTCCTCTCATTATTTATTTATTTGTTTATTTATTTAGTTACCAGGGATCAAACTCAGGACTTTGTGCTTTTGAGACACACACAGTGCCATTGAGCTAAATCCCTGGCCCTTGTGACTCTTATTATTGTTGTCCTTGCTTTATTCTGCCTTGTATAATCAATTTATTACAAATATTTTTTCAGAAATGCATGGTGGCCATCTCCAGGGCAATTACCCAAAACATCTCAAGATAGCATTTATGCTCCAGTCAGTCTGTCTCCAAGGATCCCCTCACTGCCTTGATTAGCAGGAAGCAGCCAGACTACAGATGGCAGCTTGTATCCCTATAACCTTTTAGAGATTGCAATGATCAAGACAGGATGGGAGTACTGCTATCTTGACTAAAGCTCACCATTTCAGGAGATCTAAGTCTATTTATTTAACCTTTGGTTTCCCAGGTGACATAGCCAGATTACCAAAAACAGGGAATCAAAAGTCCCCTGCTAAGACTCTTAGAAATCTCCTGTTAGAAACCGCTTTCACCCCTTCCAAACCCTTAAACTCCCCTGAGCCTGTAACACCACCTTCTCACTTCTGCTTGCTAGATCAGAGAGGTCCCTCTAAGGTTTGTTAATAAACCTGCTTGGACTGTTGAGTCCTGCCACTCCCTTATCTCAATAAGTAAATTACAACAAACAATGGAAGCCAAAAGCAACCTAAAGAAACATAGTAACTAAATGTAAGGGAATACTCTGGTGAGACTCTATTAGTTACCATCACTGGGACAAAATACCTGACCCCCACAATTTAAAGGAAGAGAGGTTTATTTAGCCCAGGATTTCAGGGGTTTCTGGTCATGGTTGGCTTGCTCCAAGGAAGAAAAAGCATGGTGGAAGGGCCAGGGGAAGGAAGTTATTAAACCCATGGCAACCACTAAGCAGAGAGAGAGAAGGGAAGAGCTGGGAACAGGAATATACTCTTTCAGGTCATACCCCAGAGATACATCTCTTCTAACCAGGCCTCATCTCCTAACAGCACACATTCAGTTATGAACTCACTGATGGGTTAATTCATTGATCATTGTAGTGCCCCCATGACTTAATCACCTTGCAAAAGCTCCATCTCTGAACATGTGAGACTTCTGGGGAACATTTTAGATCAAAACCATACAGAAACTCTTACCAATCACTTAGGTTCAACCACTTGACTCTCACCAAATCAAAGGAGGCCATACATTTGGGTAAAAAGGAAAAAGGATTTATTTAAAGCCCTCTCTGAAGAGATGGAGGGGCTTATTTGCCTCAAATCACTACCTCACTATTTACATGCAAGGATATTTTATAGTAAGGAGCAGAGGACAGGGAGGGAGTGCAGAGAGATAATGCAGATCACCACTGTCATAGTTACTTTTTCATTGCTGAGACAAAATACCTGACACCCAAAGTTAAAAGAGAAAGGGTTTATTGTAGCTTACAGTTTCTAGCAGTTTCACTTCATGGTTGGCTCCAAGGAAAGGTGATATTGTAGAGGGGCATTACATAGGAGAAACAGTTCATGGCAGGCAGAAGGCAGCAAAGCAGTAAAGTAGCAAAGCGGCAGAGGCAAGCAACAGCCACAGCTCTCTTTCTATCCCTTATATTCCATCTAGAGTATCTGCACTCATATCTAGGATGGGCATTCCCATTATCCACACCCAGAACTACTTATGTCAAACCAATCAGTGGACTAATTTAGTAAGCACACACCCTTAATCCCATCATCACATATCCACATCCAGCCACTTCTGAAACGCTCCACCTATAACTGCTTGAGGCTTTGGGGGAACATCCAGACACAAGCAATACACCCACACTTTCTTATCACTTTTAGACATCTTTAGCTATTGTATTCTTTCTTGAGGAAAGAAAATTGGCTTCCAGGCTTCCAGGTGTCAGTATCTGCATATTCTGTTTCTTTATCTAGGCTGAGGAGAGGTGGGGGAAGCTATTTATGCCCTAGACCTCAGGAATCCACTTGTCTCTAGAGGAAAAAAAAAAATCTCAGTCAAAAGTCCTGGGTTCAAGGTGGGGGGGGAGATTAATACCATATTAAAATGGACATCCTGTGACTCTGGATGTAATACCCTGAAAAGGCCACAACCTCATTTTCATACTTGGTTCAAAGAGGGATGCATAACTTGAATTATGATCAAATAGACAAAAGTCACAGTGGGAATTTATGTTTGAGGAACTTTGTATGAGCTCTAATGAGCTCTCTTGGTCACAACAGTATTAATGAAGTTAGGTGCAACTATTAGGGACTGTGAATTTAAACTATTATTTTTGCAAATTAGAAGATTATCATGTTAGTGCCCCCAAGAAAATGATTTATATAGGTAGAGATTGGTAGTTTCCCTTGTAGGGATCCAAAAGAATGGGGAGTGGAGGGAGCCAGTCTAGTGGGAGTGGATGTGGGACATGGCAGGAAGAGAAAAGGGTACCCTCAATTTAGGATTGCCAGTAATTTGTTTGTGTTTCTTAAACACACAGCACTTATTCCTACCATAAGCTTCCTATTTTAAGTACTTTTCACATAACTTTTGATGGTAAAGCTCAGTGATTGGTCTTTATTTCTCCAAATAGAACAAAACAAAAAAGTTAAGACACTGAATGATTTTTCCCATAAGTATTTCTATTAGTTATGGAGTCTGTGCTCTGCAGGGCTTCTCTTCGACAGAAGGTATGAGCCTAAAATTATGCCTGGTGGTTTTCTGGAAATGGTGACTACCCAGTTCTGCAATATGAAATGTTGAGCCCTCTTTGAAAAGTTAGCTGATTCTTTTCAAAAGCCGGAAAATTCATACACTGTAATAAGTTTCTGCATCTTTTTAGGAGAGCTAAGAACTCATTTTCTCTTTCCTTCAGGGGTGAACACGAGAGGAGGTCGATGCTTCTTTTTTTTTTTTTTTTTTTTTTTTTTTAATCAAAATTAAGGTTTCTAAATAACTTCCCAGCTCCGGTTCTAGGAACTCCTTCCGGTCTACGATAGTAGCCGAGGTGTAGGTAGATCACGCAATGGATCCTGGGAGACCGAGTCTTCATGTAGCGAGGTTCACAGGGCCACCGTGAACGGTGGACTTCAATTCCCACAGTGCCTGGCCGGAATCCGTAATTTTTGCCTTGGTAACTGTGAGGTGGTCGCCATCTTGCGTACGGAGGTGCGGTTATTGCCTCAGAGTTTGACGGCTGGACTTCTGGTTTCTCCCTCTGCTTTGTGGTGGTGTTTGAGTGTTTTTTCACTGTGACGGAGGTTTGTGTCTTGTAGGAGAATTTCTTTTTTTTGGGCGAGTAAAGGTCCTGGCAGAGCCTGTACAAGAAGGTGAGTAGACGGCCCATTTTAGGTGAGGGTGGGTTGGTGAGGTTTTCTGTTTCTTCCTTTGGCCCTTAGCGGCTTCGGTTCTCTCCAGGTCGCTTCGTCCCTTAAATTTATTATAGAAGCCAGGAGTTAACCTCTGAGTCTCGGAGACCTCACAGTTCCTAGACAGGACCTTGAATATGTCTCCTTTGGGACAAAGAAAGTGGGCTATGCACTTTTATCCAAGCAGCTTACTTTGGAGGTCAGGAGTATAGGCGAGGGTTCTAAGGTTGTGTATAGGCCACACTGCGTTAACGCAGCTCTCTTGCTCTTCCTCGGGACTCTTTTGACATTTTAAATGAGGAAATGAAAGCTGAGAGGTAGCTGAGGTGGGAGGCTATTTTCCAGAGTATGGCGTTCTCCAAAGTTGTAGCTTCCTTTAGCCTTTCTTGGCCAATTTGTATCAATCACTAGTTCATCTTTATGCCCTTTATGTTTTTCTTCGTGTTGGAGAGGAATAATAGAGAGCAGACAGAATGAAATAGTTTTGAGCAGAACAAGCTTTTAGATTGTACTCTTGAGTAGTCCTAATACATTTCAAGAGAAGCAAAGTTTATTTTATGAGATAGACCAGTCAGCTGGAAAAGCCAAATGCTTTGATTTGGGATAACTACCAGATCTCTTCTTCAAACATAATATATTTGCCTCAACAGTGCAACTTAAAGTTATTTCTTTTTCTTTCAAATTGCCACTTTATATCCGTGTGGGAACTGCTTTTGCACTTTTCACAAGGAATAGTGCGCACAAAGACTGCATTTCAGTTTATCTAACATTTGGATGCCAAAGACATATGTGGTTGTTTGAATTTGGAAATTAAAACCATATACTCCAAAGGACATAAGAGTGGTTTTGGACAGGAAAATGTTTATAATAGCTAGCTTGGCTATAAATGTCAATTTGCTAGTCAGTTTTACTCTCTTTCTATACACAGTTGTGTATCTGTATCATTAAAATATGTACTATTGACTCATCTTTCCAAACTGAAGTTCTTCATTCTCAATTCAGAAGTAGATTGCTTAATGAAACTTGTTTTTTTAAAAAAGGGTATTAATTTCAGTGAGACCCATCCCATAAATCATGATAATACTTAAATAATAAGTGTTAATAAAATTACAATTTTACTCTTGTACTTTGGGAGATGTTACTATTAAATACTCGATGGATTGTCTTTTTGGGATTCTTTATGGGGAAATATTGGTTTATATTTTTTTTAAACATTAGTTAATTATTGTGTGATTTATTTACTCCTTAGATGCCTTATGGTGAAATTGAAGCCAACTTCTTGGGTACTAGAAAAGAACTAACAAATGAACCATGCTATAAAAAATTGAAGTCAGATGCAAAAGCTTATGTTTTCCCACATCGGGGCAGTGCTGATTTTCTTCAGGAGGACAAAACCCAAACTACAGATTTGCAGAAACCTTTGCATAATGAGATGCCTTGTAATAGACTACATGTTATTGAATCCATTGGTTCACAAATTTTACAGAATGGAAAATCTCCATTAGTATCAACAGATGATGACATATATAGTACAAGTAAAGCATTTATAGGACCCATTTACAAACCCCCAGAGAAAAAGAAATGTAATGAAAGAAGGAATGAGACAGACACTCGCAATGGTACAAATGCCAAAAGAAGACAAGAAAAAAACCAGAAATTTTATACCAAGAAATTAGAGATTGACACTGAATTGTCACAGTTTTACAAAGAAATTGAGGAGCTTGAAAATGAAAGAGACAATTCAGAAGTTAGTTATAAGGAATCTGAACCATCTCAAGAGCAACTTCTTCCATATTATGAGGGCTATAATAATGATGTCTTAAAATCTGATGAAGCAACTGAAGATCTTAATAGTGCTCGTCAGTCACATTATGGTTACCAACAATATTTGGGCAATGAGCCAGGCAAATATACCTATGATGGACAAGTGATACCTACATTTTGTGATACTTCATTTACTTCTTTCAGGCCTGAATGGGAAGCAGTGCATCCTTTCATAGTACCCCATGGTCCTCCTCTTCCCAGATTTAACTATCATTTAAGTATTCAAAGATTCAGTGCTCCACCAAATCCATCACTGAATATTTTACATGCTCAAGATGACTATCAAATGCAAAATGGGTATGATGTAAATAGTCGTGTTAACTGGAATTATTTGACTTTTGATCAGAAAAATGAATATACTGACTATACTGAAAATAGCAGAAATGTTCTTCCCCCTAGAGATGTCTACAGTGTTCAAGATGGACATGGGAGTAACGGTTTATGTGAAATCAAAGAAAGAAGCTGGGAAGAGCCTCCTGTGGACAAGCATAATGGAATGGACAGGTTTATAAATCAGCAGTTTGAAGAAGAAAAGTTAAATAAATTGCAGAAATTACTTATTCTATTAAGAGGTCTGCCTGGTTCTGGAAAAACAACATTGTCTAGGTGAGTAAAGAACACTGAGTGAGTGCTTGGTAATTTTTATTTAAAAATTATAGATGAATTGTAATCAGTGACAAATGTTTTGTGTTTGTAGTAGAAGAAAATATAATGCTGTACAGTTGTACAGTATTTGAGAATGGCACCTGTCAGTATAAATATTTTGAAAATACGTTTTTTTTATATGGGAAGAGAGAATTATCATGTATGTGTTTTTTTTGTACCAGGGATTGAACTCAGGACCTTGTACTTGCAAGGCAGGCAAAATGCCACTGAGCTAAATCCTCGGTTGTGTTTCTATTTAGAGTCTTAAGAGCTTTAAAAATAGATATACCATGATTTTTTGTTTGTTTGTTTGTTTGCTTTGGTTTTTTTTGGGGGGGGGTTTGAGACAGTTGAGTCTGATTTGGAACTCACTATGTAGCCCAGGCTGGTCTCGAACTCGATCCTCCTGCCTCAGCCTCCTGAGTGCTGGGATTAGAGGTGTGTGCCACCATGCCCGGCTCACCATGTTTTATTTTGACAGTGATGGGGCTTGAGAACTTTGATAGCCTTCCCTCTTAGGTCAGCTATTTTTTAAAAAGTTGGATTTAGTCTTAGAAGGCTTGGGCTTTGGCTTAGTTATTTCACTTTGTGATGATGGGCATGTTTTGCTGCCTGCTAGTTGAATGAATGATACTTATTTTTCTCAAATTATTTTGACAATTTAAGGAATTTTGTAAATGTTCATAAGTACTATGTTCTGTTCATATCATTGAATGAAGTCATATTAAAAAAAAAAACTTGTCATTTTTAACTAGCTTGATCTCTTTTTTTTTTTGTAACTTCTAAGTTAACCTGAACTTCTTCCTTTAGCTGTAGATCGTATAAAATGAAAATACAGCCCATATCACAAAATTCTTATATATTAAAGTACTCTAAAATCATGAATCACAACACAAATAGAAATAATTGAAATTAAACTTCCATTCTTAAGTCATATACCTATTCCTCAAATAAATACATTTATTACCTATAATCACCCATCATCTTCCAGTACAATTAAATCTCCTTGAAATTCTATTGAATTGCCACTACTTTATTCAGCATACTCCAATATGTTGTCTTAAACCTAACACTCCTTTGTTATATTTCTTCTATACCTACTTCTAGCCAAATGATCCTATCAGAGCCCTCGGATCCAGTTTCCAATTTTCAGTATTTATTTTCAATATTTATATTCATATACTATTTTTTTTTTTATTTTTGGTACTGGGGATCAAACTCAGGACCTTGCGTTGCAAGGCAGGCAGCAGAACCACTGAGCTAAATCCTCGGCCTGCTCATATACTAATTTTGAAGACTGTCCATGTTTGTGAAGCAATCTTGCTCTTTAAAGAGTTGAGGGCCAAGGAGGATTTGGTTCTGACCCCCTGCCTCTCAAGCGCAAGGGCCTGAGTTCGATCCCCAGTACCTAAATAAAGAGTTGAAATTTCATCTTTACAGAATCCTCACTAAGGAGGAATAAAAAATGCAAAGACCGAAATTTAAATTCAAAGATCATAGTTTATAATCCAGCTTGTGAAATGTTTATATTACACATTAAATCCTAGCCAGGCGTGGTGGCGAATGCCTGTAATCCCAGCACTGGGGAGGCTGAGACAGGAGTATCTCTGTGAGTTTGAGACCAACCTGGGCTACATAGTGAGTTCCAGGTCAGTCTCACCTACATAGTGAGACCCTGTCTCGAAAAACAAACAAAAAAAAAATCTGTCTCTAATTTTTTTCTAAAGAAATTTTTCTTTAGATTTAGATCTTCTCCTAAATAAGTACAAATTTGCAAAACAGTTCCTAACCTAAAGATAACAAATACGTTTTCTCCTACGTGGCATAAATTCTACATAAACTGCAGAGAAGCCACTCACCTGTAATCCTGCCACTTGGGAGGCTGAGACTGGAGGATCACTGTAAGTTCAAGGCCAGCCTGGGCTACATAGTGAGTTCAATGCCAGCTCAAACTATATAGCAAGACCTTGTCTCAAAAATAATAATAAAGAAAAACTGCAAAGAATTTGCTTTGCTTTCTATGCCCTATTTTTTACAACTGCACAAATATATTCAAGTATATCAATATTCTGTTTACAATGTAAATCTGAACAAGAATTTCATATTTATGCTTTGTTTTGATTTGAGGCAGAGTCTCCCTTTGTATTTCAGGCTGGCCCTGAACTCACTATATAGCCCAGACTAGCCTCAAATTCACAGTGATCCTCCTGTCTCAGCCTCCCAAGTGCTGGGATTGTAGGTGTGCGCCACCACACCTGGTTTGGAATATTTTCTAATACAGTAAAACATCATCCATTCTGACTCCCATTAATTCAGATAATGGTTACTTTAAACTCCTTAAGTTAAAAAAAAAGTCCCAAAAAAAAAAGTTCTATCCACGTTATGAACATGGCACAGTGATTTAAATGCAAAATAGTTCATAAATCTTTGTGATGGTTGATTAAGTGCCAGCTTTTGTTCTAAAGGCAACCTGACAGCATTTTGGTGAAAGATTGATTTCAGGCAGAATTCAACAATTTATTTTAGAGATAGAATTTTGTTACCATTGTGGATAGTATCATAGAAAGTCTTTTGGCCCCGTGGTTATACACAGAACCATTTAGGGATCAAAATTTGGGTGCTTTTCCTAGAGAAATAGACCAAAGATGCTTGCATTAGTCATGAAAAGGATGGAGTTTCCTCCATCAAGGGTGTTTGAGTAGCTGTGCTCCCCTGCTAGAACCTCCAGACAAGCTGTCATAAAAAAGGATAGGGAAAGAGATTTAAATATATTATCTAACCTACATTTCTTGTACTCTCTTCATTATACCACTGAGAGTATATTTTCAGAAGCAAACCATTGATTTTGTTATTAGCAAAATGTCTGGAGTTAATCAGGGCTAAAAGATAGTTGAAGCACTTCTAATAACCTCTTATAGTCCCTTTAGAGAATAGCCTATGTGCTTAGTTAGCAAGACTACCTGGAATATGATTTCTTTATAGAGATAACTATGCTTAGGATGTAGCTTAAAATCATGCAGACAATCTCATGCTGTCTGTGCTAAAATATTTTAAGAAAATTTATAATTTCACTGAGTATACCTCAAGTCTAGTCATCTAGATTGTAAGCAGAGAACCAGTCCTGGCAATAATACCTATAATTTGTTGGGTGCCTGTTAAGTGCAGAAACAACTATTCTCAAAAGAGGTGAATACTGACTTCTCATTTTATAGATGAAGATAACAGAATGGTTCAGTAAGCCGGGTGTGGTGGCGCATGCCTGTAATCCCAGTACTTGGGAGGCTGAGGCAGGAGGATCGCTGTAAGTTGGAGACCAGCCTGGGCTACATACTGAGTTCCAGGTCAGTTTCAACTACATAGTGAGACCCTGTCTCAAAAAAAAAAAAAAAAGAATGATTCGGTAATTTTATCCCAGATTACACTTTCTTGTCAGTGCTAGAAGTAGGATTTTAAAAATCAAGAGCTAACTCCAAACCCCCTCTTCTTTACAGAACCACACTACACTGCCCTCAGTGTGGTAATTGCTCAGAACGTCTTTGCTCATGGTTCTGGGAAAAGTAGTCTGTACAGTTGGAAGCTCAAGTCTCTTAGATAAAATGGGGTAGTATTTGCATGTAACAAGTATCTTCCTATATGCATACTTTAAATCATTGCTAGATGTACAGTGCAAAGTAATACCTAATTCATTGTAAATGTTGTTACTAGTATATTGTATTGTTTAGGAAATGACAAGAAAAAGATAGGCCTAACTGCATAGTATACATCAGCATAAAGGTAACATTAAAAAAAATGTTTTCTCTCTCTGGTTAGTTGAATCCATAAACCTGTGGATTTGGAGAACCAATTAGAAATAGTTTGGAAATAGTTTTGGTGCTAGCATGTTTGTGTATAGGACGACCCAGTAAAATGGGACAACCCAATACAGATGTCATGTACCCTTCCCCATAACTGATATAAATTTGGTGAATTTTGATAAGCCATTTTAAAATTTGTTTGGTTTATACTGTATCAGGACAATTTTGAAGAATGATAAAAAGAGTTACCCCACCATCTTTCAAAGTAGACTTAAAAAGAACAATTAAAATGTCAGTAATTGGCTGAACAGACTAATAAGATTAGAGAATTCAAGAAAAACAGGAAACCTAGATATGAGAATTTTGTATATGTAGTGTATGTTGGAATAGCATTTTATATCAGGAAAAGTTTAATAAATGGTAATTGTACATTTGATGATCAGTTTTAGAAGAAAGTATTTCAAACCCTGCCATAGATGATTCACAAAAATAAATTGAAGATGAATAAAGAATTAAACGTTTTTTTAAAAAGAAAAAAATGTGTGGGTTTTTTTGTTGCTTTATTTGAGAATTTGAGCAAAATAGGCTAAATACTGGCTTACCAAAGATGTCCAGGTCTAAACATCTTGCTTTCTGAGGTAAAAGGGACTTGCAGATAGATGTGATTAAATTGAAGATTTTTTTCCAGAAATGATTGTCTTGGATTATCTGGGTAGGCCCAATGTATTTACAAAGATTCTTAATATTCAGGAAGCAGGAGGATCAGAGTCAGAACAAGAGGTAAGGACAGAAGCAGAAGTAAAGAGAGGAAAGAAGATGCTGCATTGGTAGTGTTGTCCTTATTGCTGCAGGTCCTACAAACCTAGATGTACATCTAGCCTTCAGAAGCTAGAAAAATAAAGATTCTCCTTGAGTTAAAAAGGAATCCAGGGCTGGGTATGGTGGCACCTGCCTGTCATCCCAGCACTCGGGAGGCTGAGGCAGGAGGATCGCTGTGAGTTTGAGACCAGCCTAGACTACACAGTGAGTTTCAGGTCAGTCTCAACTACAAAGTGAAACCCTGTCTCAAAAAAACAACAAAAAAAAAGGAATCCAGGGCTGGGGATTTGGCTTAGTGGTTCCACTGCCTGCCTCGAAAGCTAAAGGACCTGAGTTTAATCCCCTGTATCAAAAAAAGGAATTCAGGCCTGTACACATCTTGTTTTTAGCCCAGCGAATATGATGTTGGATTACTAAATCTTAGAATTATAAGGTAATAAGGTGTTTTTGTTTAAAGCTACCAAGTTTGTGGTGTTTTGTTACAGCAGGCATAGGAACTGATAATGTACTTATCATAATTTTAAGAAACGTGGAAGAGATTTTTCCATCCTCATGTGGGGGAGAGAGATCTCATTTTAAAATGAAAAATTTACCTTTCCTCATTTTATTCTCTTTCTTTCTAATTAAAGGAGTGTTTTCAGGTGAAGTGCCTGAATATCATAGTCTGGGATTAGGGTTATGCAAAGCTACTCAATAAATAAGGAGGTAAATGGTTCATAAAGTATTAGTTGTTGCTGTTTTTTTGACATCATTTCCAATTATAAGTGCACATGGTTGTATTAATATGCAGGTCATAGGAATTTAAAAACACTAAATGAACTCTCATGTTATCATGTTACTTAGGTGAGAAAAATTATAAGCAGAGAATGCATTAGTTATTTATGACCTTGCAAAAAAGTTGTATTACCTCACAGTTTCTGTAGGAATCCAAGTACGCTTAAACTCTGTGTCTCTGGTTCAAGGACTCACAATTCTGTAATCAAGGTGTTGGCAAGGGCTGTGTTGTTTTCAGAGGGCTTGAGTTGGAAACAGTCTGATTCTTTGTGAGATATTTTGGTTTGAAGCCCTCAATTCCTTGTTTTTGGAACCTGGAGGCCTTTCTTCGGCCTCTCTCCATTCATGTAACAGTACCATTTCTTTCAAAGTGTGCAAGAAAGCATACAAAGACGAGAATAAAATAAGATATTTTGGTTTTTGGTAATCTTGGAAGTGACATCCCATCATCTGCCATATTCTATTCCTTAGAAATTGGTGACAAAATTCAGCCAATTGTTCCAGGAAAGGGGATTCTGCAGGGCTGAGACTACCATGAAGCAAGAATCCTTTATCTTTGCTTTTGCACTGTTATCTATGTAACTGTGGTGGCCTCACTTTGGAATTTATTTCCTTGCCTAGATTTGTTTAATTTCAAAGTGTCATAATTATTTTCAGGATTAGATGAAGTCATGAATGTATATAAAATGCTTGGCATGTACTAGGTTCTCAAAAATAGCTATTTTGAAAAAATACAAGTCAATTGGTCACTGAGCTTACATCTGATTTTTTTTTTTTTTTTTTTTTTTTTTTTTTTTTTTTTTAAGACAAGGTCTCACAGTGTAGTTGAGGCTTGTCTTGAACTCATTATGTAGCCCAGGCTGGCCTTGAACTTGCAGCAATTCTTCAGCCTCAGCCTCCCAAGTGCTGGGATTACAGTGTGCACCATGCTTTGCTTTGATTTTTTTAAATTAGAAATTGAGTTAATCCTTCCAAATGTTGATATTCTGAGTCTCCATTTTAGTACCTTACTTACCTTGAGAGAATTCTGATACAATGTGACTGAGAATTTTGAACCAGGTATGGTGGTGCATTGCCTGTAAAACCAGCACTGAGACACTGAGGCAAGAGGATTAAAACTTTGAGCCCCTCCTTAGTAAGACCCTGTCTCAAAAGAAGAAGAAAAAGGTGTTGGGGTGTAGCTCAGTGTGAAAGCCCTATGTTCAATCTTCAGTATCCCTCTCCATAGAAAATATTAATTTTCTTAGATAATTATTTTTGTTTTAGATGCTTGATGTGACATCAGATATCCCTAAATTCATTAGATTTTTTATTTTCTTGGTGCCAGGGATTGAACTTGGGCCTTTGCCTTTGCGAGGCAGACGCCGGAACCACTGAGCCTGGCCCTCATTAGATTTTTTTAAAGTTTCCAAAATAAAGCTACATATTTTGAGATAATTCAGTGAACTTGGAAAACATAGTTAAGTCTGTGAGAAACGTAACTCTGAGCTAACCTTATTTACTGTATTGTATAATTTATATTCAAGGAGTGATTGAAATGTACAGTGATTGTTTAAATACAAATTTATTACAGTAAAAGACACATTGCCATTAATTTCCCTCAAAATACTCCCCCACACCCTTTTACTTTACACACATTTATCCCATCATTCTTGCCACTTTGTTTTTTGTTTTGTTTTGCTTTGCTTTTTGAGAGAGGATATGGCTATGTAGTTCAGGCTGGCCTTGAATTCTCTATGTAGTATAGGTTGTTCTTGAATTTGGAGCAGTCTTTGTGCTGGGATTACAGGTATATTCCACCATGCCCAGCATCTTGCCACTTTGTGAAGCAGTTCTGGAAATCCTGTTGCAAGAGTGTCTTTATGAGGTCTAATAAAAAATATAGTAAATACTTCTGTTAAGTATCATTCTTCAGAAAGGCAAGCTTATAAAAAAATCTCATCCACTTAATTCACTGTTTCTGGTACCACCTGGTTCCTGGCTCGTCCCCAAAGTTAATTGATCATGAAAGGTAAATGTTTTGAACTAATTCAGGTCTTCAAGGCAGACACTATGGCACAACTAATGACACTCATGAAACTTCCAGAACTCCAGAAAGTGGCAAAAACAATGGGTAAGTGTTTGAAACAAGGGTATTTAGAGGAGGGTCAATGGCACGACAGTGTATTTTTTATTGGAATAAAGTTTTTAAAAATTTAAACATTCATATTTGAGAAGATGATCTTAAGCCAGGCAAGGTAGCACACATTTATAATCCCAGCAATCCGGGAGGCTGAGAAGTTTGAGCTCAGCTTGGGCAATTTTACTGATTTAATGAAACCTTATCTCCAAAAAGGGGGAGTAAGGATAGAACTCAGTGAAGTCCTTGAATTCAGTCCCCAATACCATGCAGAAAAGAAAAAGGTCTTAAAGAGATTTATTCATATTTGATGTTGAAATGGTTTATGATAAAGATTTGATTTACTTTTTTGAATTTGGAGAATTTAAGCTCTCACATATAAACACTATACTCATGTAAAATGTGTTTACTGAGCCAATCCCTGGCCCTAAAATACTACCTTAAAATTCACCTGCTATTAAAGCAGTAGAGGGAAAAAAAGGGAAGCGTTAGGTATCTGGATAAAGATGCCTTTAAGATTTCTGGTACTGTTGAATGTAATTATGTATTATGTGGTTAGTTATGATCAAAATCTCTTTTTGAGTGATTGACCTCTGATTTAGAATGCTACTGTCATGGCCTTTTTTTTTATGTTCTAGGTTATGTGTTTAAGTTAATATGGTGTCTTAAATGTTAGATATATTTTGGGAAAATCATGGCTGCTTAACTGAAATCCAAAAGAAGCAGATAACCCAAATCAATTACTTTCATTTGGTTTGTTTGAAGTATTTTGAACTATAACTCTGTAAGTGGAAATACTTATTTAAATTTTTTGATACATGATTTTATTTTTATTTATTTATTTATTTATTTGTTTGTTTGTTTGTTTATTTATTTATTTATTTTTTCTTGGTACCAGGGATTGAACTCGGGTCCTTGCGCTTGCAAGGCAGGCCACCGAACCGCTGAGCTAAATCCCCAGCCCCACATGATTTTATTTTTATTAGAAAAATGTATGTTTTTATTATGAGCATGGAGAGGGAGAGGTGATGTTTGTTATCATAATATGTAATTGAATTCCTTACAATTACTGTTAGTAGGAAGTAAGTATTCTTGAATTATCCCAGGACATATTTTTTCTCTCAATCCCTTCTACTACCAACCATCAATTCTCCAAACTCTTTCACAGTTATGGAATCATATCCAGTTAATTGCTTAAAAGTTGAGGGAAAGAAGTGAAACAGTAAAATAGTTTTTGTTGGTTCCAAATTATCTTACTGCATTTCCCCTTAGTGCATGTATACTTCCAATTTCTTTCTTTCTTGAGTCATCAGTTGTGGGAATTCTCTGATGCTCTGAATGCACTATACTCTGAAATTTAAGGTGATATCATTTTTTTCCCTCCTTAAGTTTATTGGTAAATTTAAAGCAAACAATACAGTTACATTTATCTTTGGGGTCTTGTACCTTTACATGATAAGTCTTGGTTCTTGTTTTTTCCCCATACCCCTGCCCTCCCTTCACCCCCTTCACCCTTCCCTATTTACAAAGACTTTGTTTCCATTTTTTTCCAGGTGGTATCATTTTAAAACAAAGTTTGACTAGTGTTGACCTGCTCTGAGAATTTATTTTTTGATTTGGTGTTTTGTAATGAATTTCGTTTAGTGATTTAATCTCTAAAATTTTAAGGTTTTTGTTTGTTTGTTTTGGTTTTGGTGTTTTGACACAGGGTCTTGATATGTAGTTCAAACTGGCCTTGAACTCACTATGTAGCCTAGGCTGACCTTGAACTCTTGGAGATTCTCCTGCCTCAGCCTCCCAGGTGCTGGGATTACAGGAGTGTGCCATAATGCCCAGTTTAAAGTTTGATTATAGTTTGGAAGATCCTTTTTCTGACTCTAATTTGTGGGTTATATTATCTTTGTGTTTCGTTGAAATGAATTTACCAAACTGTATTGGGTCAAATATGGTTTCTCCGAGATGAATTGCTTGCTTAATCTTACTTCCATTTTAGTTTTTGTGGTGCACCAGATTGAACCTACTTAAACACCAAATACGAACACACTAAAATTCGAACATTGGTTTGAGGTTGGATAAAGAGTATTTTTTTTAAGTTGCAAGAATAGGGCCAGGGATTTAGATCACTGGCACCGCTGCCTACTTCACAAGTACAAGGACCTGAGTTCTATCCCCGGTACCAAAAAAGAAAAGAAAAAAGATAAAGTTGCAAAAATAATGTTCACTTAAAAAGTTTTTAATCCTGGCTGTAACTGTGTAGATTTCAGTATGAACTAATGTTTGAAATTTGAGAGCTTTTAAAAGTTGTTCAGCCTCTGTGCTATTCTGCTTATAATATACAGCACTTCCGTATCAGAAATTTTATTTAATCTTTTCTATGTGGTGTATTTTTGGTGGTTATTGATTTTATAAATGATATCCTTTATGATTTCTTTTATTAACAGAATTCTGCTTGGTCAGAGTCGTGATGGCATTGTGTTCAGCACTGATGACTATTTTCACCATCAAGATGGGTACAGGTATAATGTTAATCAGCTTGGTGATGCCCATGACTGGAACCAGAACAGAGGTTTGTTTTGGGCCATATCTCCTGGGATGGATATTTGACTAGGGGGTCAGAAAAAACCTAGGTTTTATTCTTTTGTTTTGTTTTGTTTTTTTGGTTTTGGTGCTGGGGATCGAACTCCAGACCCTGCACTTTTGAGGCAGGCAGCTGAACCATTGAGCTAAATCCCTGGCCCCCTAGGTTTTATTCTTGACTTAGACTTTTACCAGCACAGTGAGTTTGGTAAGTCATTTAAATGGCTTTGAGTTCCAATTTCTTCTTCTATAAGAGATGATTAATAATTACACATGCCCTACCTGATCAAGGTTGTTATGAGAGTCAGTGAATTTAGATAAAACATTTGATAAACTGCAAACAGTATACCATTATAAGTTGGTAAAATAATACAGGTATGAGATGTTTGACAGCCTTTATTTCATATCTCATGAATAAATTGAAAATTTATTTTTCTTGAGAATTATACTGTTTTCCAAGTCTTAATAATATAATGCTTGTGGATATTAAAAATTTTCCTCCTTGACATTGTTTTGTGAGAAATCTTCTTAATACATATTTTAGAGAACATGGGTCATTTCATTGTGAGTAGTGGTTCTTAATCCTGGCTATACATTTGAATCACTTGGGGACCTCTTAAAAAAACTTGTCCTTGGGCTTCAGCCCCAGAGATTCTGGTTTAATTGATTTGGACTGGGGCCTAAGATTTTTGTTGTTTTTTTTTTTAAGTTCTGATGTGTCATCAGATTTGAAAATGTAAGTAAATGTATATACAGTGTTATTTTTTAAAGTGTATGCATTGATAATATGATATTAAACAAATATGAGAAATTTTAAACTTAGATTGGAGAGAATATAATGCATCTTTTAACCATCACACAGAATTATTAGTTACCAAAATCTTAAAATGTAGCCAGTATATAATTTTTATTTTTATCATCTTTCGCTATATATTTATTTATTTATTGGTGCTAGGGATTGAACTCGGGTCCTTGTGCTTGCGAGGCAGGCGGCAGAACCTCTGAGCTGAATCCCTGGCCCTCATTTTTCGCTTTTTAGTTTGCTGAAGGATTTAAAAGCAAATTCTAGACATTAGCCAGGCAGGCCTGTAATCCCAGCACTCGGGAGGCTGAGGCAGGAGGATTGCTGTGAGTTCAAGACCAGCCTGGGCTACATAGTGAGTTTCAGGTCAGTCTCAACTGTGCAGTGAGACCCTGTCTCAAAAAAAAAAAAAAATTCTAGACATTATACTTTATGCATTTTTAATTAACCATCATACTTAACCACATTTTATTTAACTGTAGTGCTGTTATCACACATAACATTAACAGTTTCTTAGCATTATATAACCCATAATCTGTAATCAGATATCCCATCTTGTTTTGATTTTTTTTTTTTTTAACAGTTCTGTTTGAGTTAGTTTCCAAAGTCCTCAAAATAGATTTGCTTTTATGTTTCTTTTTATTGTACCAGGGGTCAAACTCAGGTCTTTATGCTTGCAAAGCAGGTGGTGGAACCACTGAGCTAAATCCCCGGCCCTTGTTTCTTTTTTTTTTTTCTTTTTATTGAGGTTATTGGTACAATCTAGGTATATAATACAATTACATTCATCATTGGGATTCTGTACCTTTACATAATAGGTCTTGATTCTCATTTTTCCCCTTGTCCCTGCCCTCCCTTCACCCCCTCCTCCCCTCCCCATTTACAAACACTTTATT
>NW_022900950.1:36195437-36199984 GCF_012274545.1 Fukomys damarensis | reverse complement strand
CATTGGTGAACTGGAAGTCTGTCCTTGTGTCTTGCTTAAGTGCTTTCTCATTTTAATTTTTGTTGTCAGACTGTCCTTTGTTTAATCTCTGGATTATCACCCAAATCTTCCTGATATAGTTGCACCCTAGCTTCTGTGTCTCTAACGACCCACAGACATTCTCATCTTCATAACATCAGAGAAAACAGCTCATCAAATCAATGGCAATGCTTTACCCCAACTGATACAATCAGCAACACATTAAGATCAAGCACAACTTGGACCCTGACCACCTGTGGTAGTCACTAGTCTATCACCCTTAAATCATTTGAATTAAATTGAACTCAAGAAGCAGTCCAGAACATGTCTGCAGTGAACAAACTTTTCAATAGAGTATATTTACCATTTAATGGCACAGACAGAGTGAGGATGCAAGACCCCTGACCTCAGTTAGCTGATTGCTGAACCCCATGATGCTGAATGACCTCGGGCTGCAAGGCCCAGGTTGAGTTCCCCACTCTTCTGAATGGTTGAACTCCGTAATGTTCTATTACAGGTTTCCCACGCCCTTTCTTTAAAGATGTTCAAAGTTGGGAACTCAGAAAAATACCCTTGATGACCACCTCTGTCTTTGCAGAGTGGGTCCAGAGACTTGCACAGTCAGGAGGTCTGAGAGTGTGTGGGGGGCGGGGGATTATGGGGGTTCAGGGGCACCCGCGCAGCTACCTTCCCGGCGCTTGAGCGATGGCGGCTGGGTCGATAGCAGGCGTGGTTCTCCTTCCTGCGGTGGATTTGGCACGGCCTACCTCCTGGCGCTTGAGCGATGGTGGCTGGGTCGGGAGCAGGCGTGGTTCTCCTCCCTTGTTTCTTTTAATTATATTAATCTATAGCAGTTTCCCCCTTTTAAAATCTTTTTCTTTTTTTTTCCTGATACTGGGGATCAAACTCAGTACTTTGGGCTGGCCATGCAGGTGCAGTGCCCCTGAGCCACATCCTGGCCCTTCCTTTTTAAATCTTGACACTGTTCTTCATTGTTCTAGGTTGTTTGTCCTATATACTGTAGTTGTCTTGGTAGTTCTTTAACTTGCTCCTTTTTTTTCCTATATTTTCTGTAAATGGAAATTAACTGTATACTGGAAACTGGATTAGGTTCAGCTTTTTTGAGAGGCAAGAAGGGACAGGACAAGCAAATATTTGGTTTTGCCATTCTTAGTCATGCTAAATTGATAAGTAGCTTCCAAGGGACATTCTATCCTATTCCTTCCAACTTCCCTTTCAGCCTTAAACTGATGGGTTTATCCATCAATAAATTGTTTCCTACATCAGATAATTTCTTGAAATGGTGATTTTTTTTCTAGGACCTTCATTTCTTCCATATTTAGTAGCTCCAATCTTCCAGAACGAAGAACTTCCTTTCAACTAAAGCTTCCAACTAAGTAGCTATAGGGCCATGGATTTAGCTCAGTGGTTCCACAGCCTGCCTTGCAAGTGCAAGGTCCTGAGTTCGATCCCTGGTACAAAACAAAACAACAAAAAAAAAAAAAACAAAAAACAAAACAAAAATAACTAGGTAGCTTAAAGCATATAATATATACAGGAAAAACTGATTACTTTTTGATTGTCAATTTTTAGAGTAAGAGTTTTCAGTGAGGATATTTTTGAATAAAAGTTTTCATTGTGTTACAGTTTATGGTTTCACAGGAATGTTTAATGTATGGAAAGTCTGATTAACAAGTAAGTTTGATCATCTCTTATCTAAAATTCTGAATCTCAAATGCTACAGCATGTGAAACTTTATGAGGGTTCTTTTGGCGTTCAAAAAGTTTCAGCTGGGCCTGGGATTTAGCTCAGTGGTTCTGCCACCTGCCTCACAAGCCCAAGGTCCTGAGTTCGATCCCTGGTACCAAAACAAAACAAAAAGTTTCAGCTCCTAGAGCATTGTGCATTTCAGACTTTTCAGATAAGGGATGTCCAACCTATAAAATCTATGCCAATATTCCAAAATCTAAAAATCTCTGAAATCTGAACACTTCTGGTCTCAAGCATTTCACATAAGAGATACTTAATTGCCAGGCCTGGTGGCGCACGCCTATAATCCCAGCACTCGGGAGGCTGAGGCAGGAGAATCGCTGTGAGTTTGAGACCAGCCTGGGCAACAAAGTGAGTTCCAAGTCAGTCTCAACTACATAGTGAGACCCTGTCTCAATAAAAAGAGATAATCTATGTTTATTGTGTGGCATTCTAGGATTTCTCCAAATATATTTGAGGGGGGCATTAAAATCTCAAAAAAAATATTTTTGTATTTTAATGCCATAGAATATTGTTGAACAGCTCAAATGATGATGTTACAATTTCAAAAGTGTTTGGAGTTATTGACCTAAAGTTAAACAAGATTCAGTAATAAATGGAACAAATAAAGACTATTTCATTAAAATATCTATGCTGTATGAATTATTTATACTTGCTAAATGTAATGGAGATTTCTGGATGAACTATAGTATTGATTTTCTTTTCAGTATAATTAGTACAAACCTTTTCAAGGTAATCATATCTAGCAATCATTAGACCGTTTGTGTATGTGTGTGTTGGTAGTACTGGGAACGGAACCCAGTGGAATTCCACCACTTAGCTACATCTCCAGCGTTTTTAATTTTTTGACTAAGGGTTTTTGCTAAGTTGCCTAAGCTAGCCCTGCATTTGCTATCCTTTTGCGCCAACCTTGAGTACCTGGAATTACAGGCATTTATCACTATTCTCATTAGACATTTTAGTAGCTACAAGCATATTATTCAGGATGTAAATTACTCTTTTCAACACTTACTAAATAGCTTTAAATTCCAGTCACCATTCTGAGACAATCTATTTTCTTCCTGTTTATTACTCAAAGAATCTTAATTAATATTATTATATTTTTGGGGGGGGATACTGGGGATCAAACTCAGGACCTTGCGTTTGTCAGGCAGTTGGCGGAACCACTGAGCTAAATCCCCAGCCCAAATCTTAATTATTTTTAAAACATTTATAGTTTGAAAATGCCTTTAAGGTGTCAGTCTATCTCTTAATAGTATTTATCTAAGAAAACCACTCTTTTTTTTTTTTTTTTTGGTATCGGGGATTGAACTTGGGTCCTTGTGCTTGCAAGGCAGGTGGCAGAACCACTAAGCTAAATCCCTGGCCAAAGAAAAACTACTCTTGTTTGGTATTCAAACACTGTTTTCTTAGAAGCTCTAGTCTTTTAGAGCTGCACTGAACCGTGGTATTTAATTATGATTATTTGTGGAAATTGGATAACCTCCCCACACATAAATCAGAGATTTATTTGGTTAATTAGCTACTCCCCTGGATCAGCTCCTTGAATGTGTAACTATCAGACATTAGGAAAATTATTTACTAAAACTTTTAAGTGGGATATATGATCACTATTTATGATTGGAGATAGAACAGAGAGATGATGATAGCATCTTGTTGCTAGCAGCAAGCCAGCACTAATTGATAACACCTGTTTGTAAATTGATTTCTAAATTTCTTTTATATTTAGAAACATCTTCCAAATATGTATTCCACTATCATCATTACTCCTTAACATTTAGAATGTTAAACATCTTATATTTAGCATTTTAAACATCTGTATGAATGTTTTCATTATGTTAAACTTAATAGTTTGAATTCTAAATACTGGGGCTGTAGCTGTAACTCAAGGGGAGAATGCTTGCCTAGCAAATGAGAGGTCCTGGGTTCAATTCCTATCACTGCCAAAGGGAATTCTAAGTCCCAAGAAACCAGTCTTATCATTGCATTTTGCCTTGGCCTTTTACATTTTATCAGAAGTTCATAATTATTTTTCTTACGTTATATACCTGCAGTATATACCTACTCTCGTCATTCACAGTGGCTTGCTGTGACAGTGATTCTCACCTGATAGTATAAGAAATGGCATTGGAATGGGAGATTTTAGTAAAGTTCCATTCTCCTTCCAGCTCCTCTTTGAGAATCATAGTCGTAAGAAATCCAGTCAGTTTAACTGTGGTATTTATTTGGTATATAAAGATTTTCTGTTAAAAAAGTCATACTTCCGCAATTTATTAAATGTATAAATTTTTCTTATTTTTAAAGCATATATGTTCCCATTTACAGATGAACACTTACAATGTGTTCGTAAATCTTCCTTCTCCTTCCATATTTTGAACTATTTAAGACTTGACTATTTCCTCAACGTGTTTTCATTTAACACTGTCTTTCTATTTCAGTAATTTTTACCTTTCTCATAATCTGGGTCTGTTGTAATGTTCCATTCTTTCTTCTACTTCCTGTAAATGAAATTTAGCTCTGACTTGAAGGCTTCATTTGCTGTAAATTAATAAAATAACATGTCCCCAAAATGTCTTCTGAGCTAGTTTGTCCAAACCAGCATCCAGGCTAGAGAATACATGTGGCATTGCTTATGTCTGTGAATTCCCCCACCCTGGGATCGAACTCAGGCCCTTGCTTGAGCTTGCAAGGCAGGCGACAGAACCATTAAGCTAAGTCCCCGACCCCTGCTTTCTCTCTCTCTCTCTCTTTCTCTCTCC
>NW_022900950.1:36185715-36195352 GCF_012274545.1 Fukomys damarensis | reverse complement strand
CCTTCCTTCCTTCCTCTTTTTTTTTGGGGGGTGGTACTGGGAACCGAAGTCAGGACCTTGTGCTTGCAAGGCAGGTGGCGGAACCATTGAACTAAATCCCTGGCCCCTGTTAATTCTCTTTTAATCTACTGAAGTCCTTATTTTTTTGGCATTGTTTCAAGAGACTGTCGTTTTGCTTTTAAATACAGAAATGTAGAATAATTCTTAATAAACATTTGAACTTTATTTTGTGTATTTTAATAGTTCTATTTTTTAAGTTTTAATTCTTTAAATTTCAGCAAAACAAGCTATTGATCAGGGGAGGTCTCCAGTTATAATAGACAACACTAATACACAAGCTTGGGAAATGAAACCGTATGTGGAAATGGTAAATATGAATCTACTTTTTATACTTGTCAATTTTTTTTATATTCTGATGTTTTGGTCTAATTTATCTTTATTAAAACATTTGCCTTTGTTCTAAAGAAATTTCTTGTTTTTTCATTTAAGAATTGTGCATATTAAGGAATATGCTTATTTTATTTCTTCGTGGACTTAATAATAATTGGTATTTAGCTAGTTATGCAGCCTTAAAATTTTCATAAATTATATTATTTTTAAAGTAGAATTTTTCTTGGTTGAGGACATTTAGAAATATTGTCTAAATGAAATTATGTGTCTGCCTTCTTTTTACTTTGAGAACGATTGTCTGGGTTTTTGTTTTCTGCCTTTCCTTTGTGTAGGCCATAGGAAAAGGATACAGAGTAGAGTTTCATGAACCTGAAACTTGGTGGAAATTTGATCCTGAAGAATTAGAAAAGTAAGGCAATTGATTTTTTTTTTTATTGAATCTTTCCCTTTTCCCCTTTGGTTTTACCTTTGCATGATTAATTTCTTTCCTAGCTTTGTTTGTCATATTTGTTACTTGTGTATAGCCTATAGTTTCTTATTTTCTATTAAAAAGAACATTGACTTAGAAGTTTTTTAGGTGTCTTACTTTGTTAAATTTTATTAAATTTTCCTTGTTAAATATGTTTCTTATTTTTAATGTGTTTGACATTTCATAGTTATTGAATGTAGGTAGAAGCAGCTTTTAAGGGTAAAATCAGAACTTTTCCCTTTGGCTATTTTTAGCTAAGCCACTTG
The DNA here is from genome assembly GCF_012274545.1 of Fukomys damarensis. Lineage (NCBI taxonomy): Eukaryota > Metazoa > Chordata > Mammalia > Rodentia > Bathyergidae > Fukomys > Fukomys damarensis. The sequence continues at coordinate 36,194,227 of NW_022900950.1, read as the reverse complement.
TTGCATTTTCCATCCACTTTCATCTCCCTCCTGCTTCAGGCACATCATCACTTTTTTACCTTATGCTTTCATCTGCTCCTATTTTTCCATTTTTACTACTACAGATCCATAATCCCATTCCAAGATCCTTAGAATCAGTGTTTTTGGATTTCAGATTCTTTGGGTTTTAGGAAGGAGTAACATAGTGTATTTAATATAGTTGTAACCCTCCTGCCAGAGTTTGGGGCAGGGTGTCACAGTTGAACATCTTAGTATTTCTGTAGCAAATAGTGACTATTCAGTCTAAGTAAATAAGAAAGATTCTATACAATATAATGTTAATTTTGAGTAAATTATGCTGTCAGATGAGTACAAACCTAGGTAGGTTTCTTGACATGTGAATTAACAGAAAACAGTTTTTAGTTTAGTAGATTTCACAATTTATGGTGAGAGTTTATGAACTTCTAGTACTTTTTCAGTCCAGATTGTCTCTGTGTTGTTTACTTTTCTCCTTCTTCCCTCATTCATTGCTGTGCTGTCTTTTCTTCTTCATTCCCCCACCATAATAGCTTTATTGTGGTGTAATTTGTAATATACTGTATAGTTCACTCATTTAAAGAATGCAATTCAGTGGTTTTCAGAATATTCACAGATTTGTGCAGCCATTACTACTTGTTTTATTTTTGTTATTTATTTATTTATTTTTTATTCCGTGTATCGAATTTGGGACCTTGCACTTGCGAGGAAGGTAGAAGAACAACTGAGCTGAATATCCCGGCCCCTACTTTTTGTGTTTTTTTTTTTTGTTTTTGGTACCGGGGATTGAACTCGGGTCCTTGTGCTTGCAAGGCAAGCTGGCGGAACCACTGAGCTAAATCCCTGGTCCTACATTTTGTTTTTAAACAATTTTTACTTCTATCTTAGCTTGACCTCTTCTAGCTTCAAGCTGTTCTTTTTTTATTCCCCCACCTTGGTGCTAGGGATTGAACCCAGGACCTTATAGATGCTAAGCACATACTCTGCCACTAAGCAATACCCCAGTCTTTAGGCAAATATTCTGTATATGGGCTCCAGCTAATTTCTTTCCCCCTTGCCTTTCATTCCTTTGGCTGTTTTCTTTCTCTGTCTGATTTGTATATGTTTATATATTGGTATATCTATCTATCTATCTATCTATCTATCTATCTATATATATATATATATATTAACATCTGATATTATTTGCCTGCTTTACTAGTGCATCACACTTGAGGTGGAAAAGACAGAAATTTAAAAACTAAAGTTAATAGCATCATGATGGATAAATAAATGATTAAATTATGTACAGTTATGGCTTAATTTATATTTGAGGGAATTTTTAATTTCTTTATCATGAGTGAAACATCATTTGAAAAATTAATGTTTCTTTTGTGGTCCCTTTTTATTTTATTTATTTGGTACCTTGGATCAAACTTGGGACCTTGGTCTTGCAAGACAGGCAGTAGCACCACTGAGCTATATCCTTGGCTTGTGCTCCCTTTTCAGGAAAAATTAGTTGGCATTGTAAATTGAGAACTGTAGTTTAAGTATAAAATATCTTCTTGTGTTTTGCATGTCAAGTTATAGAAAACTATGCGGGTAAAATAAATCGTCCAATTCTTTTTAAATAACATATAATTTTTAAATAACTATTTGTTGTCATAACTCAAATACAAAAAAGTATATGTATGTACTCATATACAGAGAAGTCCATAAAATATACATGCACAGATGAAAAAAGTTCATATACCGCAATTATACACTTTTTATGAGAACATTTTTAGTACCTCAGAAACTCTTCATGTTCCTCTTCCCAGTTTTTTTTTAATCCTGTAAAGCTAATCACTGTTTTGACTTGGTAAATGTGGTCTCTCTCTTACTTTTCTTTAAGTTTTATCACAACAGCTTCTGCCTTACTATCATAATTTAATTTTGCCTTTTTTCAAACTTTTATATGTACATATAGTCATACATTATATATTAATTATGTGTTCAAAATTGTGAGAGATGTCCAAATTGTAGTGTGTCCAATAATAATTTGATATTGAAAACAATAAATTGTTTAAATTTAACATAAACTATACTAAAATAACTTCTAAAATGTAATATTTTACCTTGTTTTTTGCAGGTCCTAAGTGTCTATTCAATTCCTATGCAATTCTCAAAAAATTATCTCTTCATTTTTAATTTTTTTAATAATGTTTTATTTTTTTTAATTAGAAGTGAATGTGCTCAGTAGGTTCAGTGAATAGCTCTTGTGAAGAAGGCATAATCAATTAACATTTTGCAGTTAGGCAGCAAATCTGAGTGTCTTTGTATAATATGTAAATTAAATTTTGTAATGATATTTGCACAATATAATTTAGAATCAGTAGCCTGCTCCTCTAAAATAATTTAATCTCTAAGTCTATACATCCCAAAAGAAAAAAATATTTAAAATCTCTTTCTTTTTTGGTAGGCGGAATAAACATGGTGTGTCTCGAAAGAAGATTGCTCAAATGTTGGATCGTTATGAATATCAAATGTCCATCTCTATTGTAATGAATTCAGTGGAACCTACACAGAAAAGCACACAAAGACTCCCTCCTCCACAGGGAAGCCAGAGGTGGGGAGGCTTTGTAGGCTCACATAATGAAGTCTGTGTTACAAATTATCGTTAAGTTGGCTATTTTCAGCTAACATTTGTTGCTTACTCTTGAAAAAGATAGTGAGCCTGTCTCAAAGTTTAGTTTCAAATAAAAACGACTACATTGCCTCACTAAGGTTGTTCCCAGCAAGTTGTTTAAGTTCTAAAGTACAAATAAAATTGTATAAAATTGTATTTTAAATGCTTTTATAATCTTTTGTGGTAAAACTTTTGATTATTATGAAAACCCTTGAGTAGTAGAGTGGATGGGAACCAAGGTTTTTTTTCTATAATTGGATTTTAAGCTAATTTTATCAATAATATTGAACAATTTTTTATAGTTCATACCTGAGTATAACTTTTCATGGAACTTTGATATTTTTCCTTCACTAACTTAAATATGGAAGACATAGTAGCTTATTACAGGGTATCTCAGTTGACTCTCCCACTAATACAGGTAAAATTATATTTCAGCTTATTTGTGTGACAAAATTGTTTCTAGGCCATAATAGCACATCATTTACATGTAAACAGAATTCTCCAGCAAATGCTAGACAATAGATGTACAAATCACCTGGGGAATTTTCTTCATAGTATACATTATATATGGATGTTTATAACGTAATATATATATTCTTCATCCTTCTTAATCCTTCTTATTATCTCTACCCTTGCCAGTTTTAGAAGGGATACAGAGGCAAGTCACTACATAGTGAGAACAGAACTCCTCAGGCGATTCTCGTGTTTCACTTTGTTCAATTTACTGAAGGGTTTTTTTTTGTGTTGTTGTTGTTAGACAGGGTCTTGCTGTGTAATTCAGGTTTTCCTTGAAGTCACTTTATAAGCCAGACTGACCTTGAACTCATGGCGATCCCCCTCTCTTGCCTCCTGGGTGCTGGGATTACAGGTGTGTGTAACCATGCCCAGTGGCTGCCATATAATTCTAATATTAAAAGTATTTTGGACAGTTGCTTAGCATTGATCATAAGAAAATTTCTTCGATACAGTTCTTCTATATAGTGCTTTTCGATAGTGTCTGTTTTTTTCACTGTATAGTTTTATTATATTATGTTCCTTTACTTAAGCTGTTTTTGTGGACTTTGTTTTTTTAGTTTTTTTGAGAGGGTTTTTCTATATAGTTCAGGTTGGCTTAAACTCACTATGTGGCCCAAGCTTGCTTCGAACTTGTGGTGATCCTCCTGCCTCAACCTCCCATTGCTGGGATTACAGGAATATACCACCACACCTGGCCAGAATGGTCTATTTTAGGAGAAAGTTTAAGGATCATGAAATAGCTGTTAAAATATATAAAGGATCATAATGATTAATTTTTTTTTAAATCACTTTATAATTAGCTGGATTTTTTTCCTAATAAAAAGAACAAATCAAAGACTAAAGAAATATTTTTGTTGTGAGTTTGAGGTTAGCCTGTATTACATGCATGGTTCAAGGCCACTGTGAACTACATAGGGAGACCCTGTCTCAAATAATGCCTATTCTGAATCCTGTAATCGTTCTTCATATATTTTTTTAAACCTTTTGCTATTTTGAATTTTAAAGGTTCTTCAAAATCTTTGTATTACTTTTGAAGTTGTGAGGATGAAAACTAGATATAGTACTTTCCACAAAGTCTGTTATATTGCCTTTAGTAAAATAAGAGTGTGATATCTATTTATGTGTACTATTCAGTGCTATTTACATATTACCTTGCTTTATCTTGTTTAGCATATGTGATGTTTGTATGTATTTGTTCATCTTAACTAAATAGGAAGTAGAGCATACTAACTCATTGTGTGTGTGTGTGTGTGTGTGTGTGTGTGTGTGTTTATACAGACACATCTTCATCCAATATTTTTATATATTTTTCTTCTAGAATAATGCTTTTGGTATTTGAACTTGTTTTTCCCAGTGGTTTATTATGTAAGTTTGCACAGTTTTAAAATCATACAAAAGGATTGAATTTGAGCACAAATGACACAGCTATTAGATATACTATGTGTTCTTTTCCCTCTGTTTATAAAACTTCATTTAGGAGTAATAATACTATAAATCTGTAGTCTTTTGAATAACAAATTTATTTTGAAGAAGTAGAATGATTGCTTTTGGGAGAAACAGATTATAAGGAAATATGTTTATGTTAGTAAGTCTAAAATAAATTTCTAGATCTTATTGCAGTTTCATCTTCATTTGCTAGTACTTTTTTTTTTGGTTTTTTGACACTGACCTGGAACTCACTATGTAGCCCAAGCTGGTCTCGAACTCACAGCGATCCTCCTGCCTCAGCCTCCTGAGTGCTGGGATTACAGACATGTGCCACCACGCCCGGCCATTTCCTAGTACTTTTGAATATTAAATTATCGATATTCAGAGATCATTAATTACCAATTAATTTTTTAAATGTTTTATTCTAAAAAGCATATAATGGTGCCTTGGTTACAAACTTATTTCTTTTCTGCAATTTTGGTTGCAGACCAAATCAGATGAGAACCGAATCAAATTTCCCTATAAAGTTAACATTGATCCTAACCATTGAATTTGATTTGGTTCTTTTACAATTTGGTTTATGACTAGAAAGAATTGTGGAAAGAACTGTTTGTGAACCAAGGTGCCACATGTGGAAACAAGGAAATTAATATTCTGAGACCTTTTTTTTAGGCAGAAAAATAGTAAGTATATTGATTAATTTTTGCTTCTTTTTTTTCTTTTTGGCACCGGGGATCAAACTTGGACCTTGAGCTTGCAAGGCAGGCAGTGGAACCACTGAGATAAATCCCTGGCCCCAAGTAATTTTTGTTTTTTAACAGAATGGTAGAAAGTATGAGCAATGATAGATACCAAAATCACTACTATATGACATTGCTTGGTTCAATTTATCAATTGATTTTTTTTTTATTCTATTCAGGTTTTTGTTTTTGTTTTGAAGACAGCGTCTTACTTATGTAGTTCAGGCTGGCTTTGAACTCTCTAGGTAGTTTAGGCTGCTTGCAAACTCATGATGATCCTTCTGCCTCATTCTTATGAATTGAGGGATTATAGGCACGTGCCACCACACTTGTCCTAAGATAGACCAGTTTTGTAAGTAAAGTGTTTAAGTTTTGAAAGTTTATGATTTCAAGGATATGAAATATTTGTTTTGGCTTAATTTTTTCTGCAGAAATGTGGTTTTCTGAACATAAAGAAAATTGGTGTTCTCTTTGGAAAGTGTTAAAATATAATTATTAATGTTTTAGTGCCTTGACCAAATAGGTTTGCCAAACTATTGACATTTAATGTAGTATTCTGATACAAATGCAGTAACTATTAAGGGCTGAAGTTGTATTACTTTGTTTACTTGTTTTTACATCTGCAACCCACATAGAGTAATGCCTCTCTGGAATCATGACAAAGTATTAATTTAATTTTGGTACATAGACCTTTCAGAATAAACTAATTTTGTAGTATAAGGAGTACATTGAGTTAGTGCTTTTTAAAGTTGAGTTTTCGGTGTTAAATTTATAAATAAAAATATTTTTCTGGGGGCTGAGGATTTAGCTCAGTGGTTCTGGCACCTCCTTTGCAAGTGCAAGGACCTGAGTTGGATCCCTGGTGCCAAAAAAAAAAAAGCCTCCCCAAATTTTTTTTCTGTAAAAATTGTTAGTTGTATTTTTGTAAATTTAGTAGGAAGCAAAGCTTGTATTAAGGGACTAAGAATATCCTGTTTTAGTGATGGCTTTCTTTCTCTTTACAAATAAGATTGGTATACTAATCTTTATTTTATTGTCATCACTGTTTATTATTACTATTATTATTATTTTGTTTATGGTGTTTGGGATTGACCCCTAGGCATCCTATATACCAGGCTCATACTCTACCGTGGAACTACATTCCTAGGCCTTGTTAAAATTTATTTTGAGGCACTATCTCAGTAAAACACCGAGGATAAACTTTGCAGTCCTCCCACCTCAGCCTCTGGAATAGCCAGGATTACAGGCATGTGCCACCACACTCTCTTTTAAATTAAAGTACCTCTCCATACACATAGCTAATGTTCTCTTTAAACTATCTTCAGGATAGTTAAGAAGTAGTTTAAAATTTGTTGAAATAGATCTTAGAAAAAGAATTATTGATTATCTTGTATGTCTTTAGTATTCCTTTTTTACTTTGCAAAGCAGTGTTTTGATTAATTCAGTTTAGTTTATTCAAATTAACAAATACTTTAAACCTAAAAAATTTTCACTTTTGTACTTGTAAATTTCAGCAAATCTTGAAAAGTTTATGGTTATGAATACCTGCAGCTAAGTTCATGAAACTTGTGAAAGAATGCTTACTATTTATATCCAACATCTTATAATGAGTGACATAATCTTTGTAATGGAATACATATGTGTGTAAATATCTCCTCTATGGAAATTAACATGTTGTTAATTATGAGTTAATTGTGAGATTATGAGTAAGAAAAAAGAATAGCACAAATAACTTTTTTTTTTTTGGTACCGGGGATCAAACTCAGGACTTGCACTTGGAAAGCAGGCAGTAGAACCCCTGAGCTAGATTCCCAGCCCACAAATAACTTTGCAAAGAGAGTCTCAAAGTAAATAAAATTGCTCTTTTTTTTTAATACTAGTGGAGATTGACCCCATATATGAATTTTTAAATTTTGAGACAAGTTCTCACCAAGTTGAGCAGGCTGGCTGCAAAACTGTGATTTTCTTGTCTTAGTCTCCCAGATAGCTGGAATTATAGGCATATACTATTTAAAAGCTAAAATTATGTGTGTTGGAAACTTTTAACTGACTTTATATATATATTTAATAGAAGTTATAACCATTTATGTTTTTCTTTTCTCTGAATGATAATCTTACTACATTTCAGGTGTGATATTGATGGTGGTTACACATTATATTTCTCAGTACAGAACTTGTTAACTTCAATATGCTATCTTAAATTTAAGTACAAATAAAATATTTTATAAGTCATAGACACAGCCATAGAATGGTCCCTAACCTCGCTTAGAACAGTCACATTTACAAATACTACAGTCTTTTGATAAGTAAATAAAGACCTTATGTGAGAGTGTTCATGTGGTTAGTATTTCCATGTTATTTTTAAAAATTGAACTACATTTTTGAAAACTGTTTGAAAGATTGAAAAATTTTGAGAGGTGCTACTGGGCTGTTTGTCTCAATTTTATTAGTAACTAAGGAAAAAAATAGCAATCTGTTCATTCATGGTTAAAGTTATATGCAACTGTGATAGAATTCATTGAAATTTTTAAAAATTATTTTAGTTATTTTCTTATATTGTAGTTTTAACTTTTCATATAAAATGTGTAAAACTAAAGTTTTACCCTTGGAGTTAGTTCATCTACAACTAGTAATTATTAGAATAATTATACAAGTTTTTTTAGCCATCTTTTTATTTATAATTCTGAACTCTTAAACTGTTTTGTTTTTTGTTATTTTGTGACAGGGTCTTGTTGTATAATTCAGCCTAGTCTTGAACTCACTATGTCGCTATGTAGCCCAGGCTAGCCTTGAATTTAGGGCAATCCTCCTGTCTCACTCAGCCTCGTGAGTGCTGAGAGTACGAGCATGTGTCACCATACCTAGTTTTTCAGCTTTTTTATAGCAACGTAAAAGGAATTTTATTTGGGAAAGAGTTCTAGCTTCTTCCTCTTTCTTTCTGTCCTTTTTTGCTTGATACTCTTAGAAACCATATTTCTTTTTCTTCTGTCTATTCTCTGCCTAGCTATCCTGTACTCTTATAATATTTTTAATGAAGATGATGAAATGATAAATGATTGGCAAAACTGGATGTAAACTCCATCCTGTTTAGTTCCACTAAACTCATTGTTCCTTAGGATACTTTCCTTTTTTTTTTTCTTTTTTTTTTTTTTTTTTTTTTTTTTTT
>NW_022900950.1:36173047-36185361 GCF_012274545.1 Fukomys damarensis | reverse complement strand
TTTGGTTTCTTTTCTTTTTTTTTTTTTTTTTTTTTTTTTTTTTTTTGGTTTTTTGAGACAGAGTCTCACTATGTAGTTGAGACTGATCTGGAACTCCCTATATAGCCCAGGCTGGTCTGGAACTCACAGCGATCCTCCTGTCTCAGCCTCCCAAATGCTGGGATTACAGGCATGTGCCACCACGCCCGGCCTTAGGATACTTTCTTAACAAGTTAAGCTTGTAAGCATAGTTCAGCAGTTAGTAAATTTTTGGTAAGAAAATGCTTAGATCTATAATACTCTGTCATTACCCCATTGGTTGGAAATCTCATAAACCTGGCATAATACTTGGATGTATGGATTTGAGAAGAAAAACTTTTTACAGTAATTCAGTTGTCATAATGATAGACTTTGGGTAAGTAGTTGTTAGAAATTTATTATTATATGTCAGTATTTGTCATGATTGTAGATTACCTTTCAAGAACTGAATAGATTTGAAGGAAAACTGATAGCTGTTTTGACTTAAATTTTTATAAATAGTTCTTTATGTTGTAGAATGCTACTGCAAAAAATATTAATTTTACAGCAGCAAGCTGTTAATTTACTAGCATTCATTTAAATGTCACTGATGCTGAGCCATAGTTTAATTATAATTACTAAAGTCTATATTTTTGTAAAAATTCTACAAGATTTTTATAAAGAAACAAAAATTTAGGCTAAACTTGTTAATATAATTTGGTAAAAGAAGGAACAAGAATGTAAATGTAGGTCATATTTTATCCTACATTACCTTAAAGCTTCATAGTTTTCTTTTTTTAGTTTAGATTTTTTCAAGGTAGGAAAGAAATTTCTATGTAGAGTTATGTGCATATTAAATTTATAGGACTAGAAGCTATGTTGATTTATTAATAAAATTTAATGAGGAAATCTGTAAATGGCCATTTAGAATTGTTTTTAAAAGTTAAGGATAAAAGATGTTTACACTTTTTAATGTTTAAATGTTTTCTAAAAATTAGATATTGATATAGTTGGTAATTATTTTTTGGCAACATTTTTCAGTTGGTTACATACATTGCTTTAATGTTTAAATTTTAACATCTTTGGATTTTAATTTACATTTGAAATGTGTAATATCCAATAAAAGGATTGTTAAATTATATAAGTTGGGCTTTTTATTCATGATTAATTTTAATTCAATATTTTCTAAAACACTTTGGTAGTTTTTTAGTAGTTTGCTTATTACCAAAGTGTGGTGTGCTAGTAATAATTGTCATGGAAATTCTATCAGTTTTTGGAATTTCTGAAGAACTAAAATAATATTCTTTTTCTTTCTGCAGTGAGGAGCATTCTTTCCTTTTGTGACACTTTCTAAAATTAACAAAAAGGACATAGTTATTAAATCTTGCTTTAAAATAATATATTGAATTGGATAATTCGATTCTGTAAGGAAAATCTCAAGTACAGAATGAGGAGTTTTTACTATTGAGAAATTGCCTTATTTTGTTCAACTTAGAAAGTTGAAGAATTGGGTCTTGTTTGGTTTTTCTTAGTTCCTTAAGAGTAGTTTGTCTGCTTTATAGTTTCAAAATGTCAAGCCAGAGCTAGAAGTTTTGCTTAGAGGAGAAAGTATTCTGTAAAAGAAAGCCATTGATTTCACAAATAGATAAAGTTTCCAGTTCAGGAAACCGGAAAGCAATATATAATGTTATTGAGACAAAGAATATATTACAGTGTAACGTTGGGAACAGATATATTTAAACATTTTCTTTAGAATATAAGCAAACTGAAGTATTCACAGGAAATTTAATAGTAGCCCTGGGCTAAATATTTTGCATTAATTAAATCTGATGAGGAAAAACTATTAAAATGTAAAAAGTAGTTTCTAAAATGGGATGGTAAAAACGCAGTATTTCTCCTTTCCTATCTTCCCCTTGCTATTTTAAAAATCAGTAGAATCCAGAGTATTATATTAAAAAAGATTATCTTGTTCTCTTAAGAATTTAAGCGCTATGAAAGCACAGTCTTGTCTTCCTTGGCCACTACTATGTCTTTACAGCTTTGTTTTTTAACAGGAGTCAGTAAATATTTGTTGACTATTAGACCCAGAACCAGCATTCTCCCTGAAAAAATTAACAACCTTATGATATTAAGGAGAAACACTTAGTAAAATATAGGGCAGTTTGTAATATGAGAAACATGGAGCATAAATTTAGTCATTTGATGCTAGGGGAAAGGATATGTACACCAGCAGAGAAGATGGCTCACCTATTTAGCTTAGTGTTGTATGATTCTTTTATTTCAAATCTGCAAGTAGTCTTTAGATTTGTGTTTTATGGCAAGAGATTAAATACTACAACATGGGTAAGTAAAGAAATATGGAGGATTTTGATTATCCATTTCTTTGAGGATCATTTCAAGATTTATATTGCAGTATTTTGCTTTAGTACTTTATGAAAGAATTCTGAATCTTGAGAAAAATAGTCCAGGTATTTATTTTAATCTTAGAGCAATCTGGCAAAAAGTTCATAATCGTGTTTCAGAACTCTTCCAAAGAACTATGATCCTAAGTGTAAGTTTTTTGTGTTTTTTTTGTTGTTGTTGTTGTTGTTTTTGTTGTTGTTTTTGTTTTTGAGACAAGGTTTCACTGTGTTGCCGAGGATAGTAACAATCTGGCTCAAGGGCTTCTCCCTCCTCATTCTGAGCGCTGGGACAAGAGTGTACTTGCTGGCCCCGATGCATATCTTTACATTATTACTTTTCATTTGAAAATAATATATATGTCATTTTTTGCCTGTAAGCTCGTTAAAATCAATTTAACTTACCATTGGTTATTTTGTTGGATTACTTAGAGCACTTTTCAAAACGTCCATAGCATGATTTAGTGGGAAAAACCGACTCTTTATTATTAAAGGGTCAATTGTTTTGAGTTCTCTCTCCATTTGTATCTCTCTTTTCTGCTCTCTTTCCTGTTTCAGTAGAAGGGATAGCCTCCTTTGACCTGAGGTAAATGTCTGTTAAGGCTTGTGTCTATATGTCCCCACTACCCCCTAAAGCCTCTTGCAGTCATAAGTAGGACTTTTCAGTAGTGGCTGGATCTAGAGTTTTTGATGCTAGAATCAAGGAAGGGATGCTGGGATTGATTTGTGGTGCCATGCTAGGATTAAGGCTGCCTCACCCTGGGTGTGAGTGCTACCTGCCCTGAGTGGGTAGCCTGAATGGGCTAGAAGAAACAAAAAGTTTAATGCTTGCTGCCTGCTACTTTGCTGCTGTCTGCATTCTGCCTGCCATGAATTGTTTCTCCTCTTCAATGCCTCTCTGTCATACCACCCTGCCTTGGAGCCAGCCAACCATGAACTGAAACCTCTACAAACTGTGAGCCAAATAAACCTTTCTTCCTTTAATTTGGGGTGTTGGGTATTTTATCTTAACAACAAAAAGTTTAAGACAATGCTTTAATTTGTACTGTGGAATGGATTTGTACTCAGAATAGATTCTCATGAATCCTAATTTACTGTCAGTTATTCCTTCTCTCTGTAGCCTAAAGATGATCAAGTCTCTCACTTCTAAATTTCCCTCTTTCTCAGGCATGACTCATTTATCTCAAGAGTAGTCTACACCTGTTGGCCTTTCTTTCCTCACCTCTCACTAATAATATTCAGTGTACTCCTTTTCAGATTCTGTTCCTTTCATTCAACAGAATTGATTTCTAAGATCTACAGAATGTTCCTTTGCATTGGTGAACATTATTCACTGCCATTTAAGACAGCCATTTGAATTTTGAAGAATTTTCCCTAAAATACTTTTCCTCGGCTTCTTTGACATCATGGTTTTTTTTCATCTATGTTTATTTCTCAGTCTTCTTTGCTACTTTTTTTGGAGTTTGAACCTTGTGGTTTCTGAAAGTTTCCTCTAAACAGTGTATTCTTTCTTAGTTTTCCGCATGTGACTCATTGCTTTTCATTTGGACATAGTAGTCTTTCCTACTTTAATATTTGCCAACCTTTTTTTTTTATCTACCAAGCAACTAGTCTGTAAATTTATATGTGTATATGTAATTTAAATTTGTATATGTTTGTATGTGCTTCCCCTGCACACACAAATTACTCCCTGCTTAAACTACATAATTTATACCTTCTCCTAAACTCTTTTTTTTTTTGTACCAGGCTTCATTTACAGCATTCCATCTGTATTGGTCTTTTTGTCTATTTACACATGCTCAGCTCATCCTTGCTTTACGTACTAGTTGTGTTTTTTTTTTTTAGAACGTTTTTCTCTTTTGGTCTTCCAATATGTTGTTTTCTCCATGTTCGTATTGCACCTGAAATGTCACCTCCATGGAAAGGCCTTTACTGATTATTTCAGAGTAAAGTAGCCACAGGCTTATCATTTTTACATTGTTCTTTTGTCATTATATTGAGGAGAATTTGAATTTTCTTATTATTACTGATTTGCTGGGAGCCTTCCTGTGCTAGATATAAAATTCTTGAGAATTTATTTTGTTCATAACTGTGTCCACAAAAGCCTAAGCCAGTACTTCTATGAAATACTGTAAGAATTCATTAAATATTGGCTGATTATATACCCACTGCTTCCATTAATGATATTGTGACAACAAATATGTCTTCATCTTGGATCTGTCATCTGAACATACTTGTATACCTATTATTTCCCCTTTTAAGCCTAAATGTTTTCACTAAAACTATGATCTCTAAATTTGGATCTCCAGAATTTTCAGTCACAGATTATTGAGCTCCCTTCCAAATGTTTGTGCAAGCCAGATACTTGAGAATCTTCTTTGTGGTCTCCTTTCCCCCTTCATATTCTGCCTATCAAATGGGTACTATGGATTTTGACACGTTTCTCTTAAATCTTTTTTTTTGGGGGGTACCATGGATCAAATTCAGGACCTTGAGCTTGAGAGGCAGGTGGTGACACCATTGAGCTAAATCCCTGGCCCTCTTAAATGTATTTTTAAATTGCCATGATGTACCCAGTGCCTAGGTCAAGAAATACACTATTACAAGTACTTCAGAAGCCCTTTATGCCTTCTCAGTTGCTTCCGATTGTCCTTAGGATAAAAATTAATAATCAGTGTGTGAATTTTAAGAACCAGTGATGTACCCTGCTCTCCTGTCTAACTTCATTATATTACTTTTCACTTTCTGTGTTTTAGACCTGGGCACCACAGCTCAGTTCTTTGAATGTGCTGTGTTCTTTGTTTCTGCAAAATTTTGTGTGCATATATTACTCCTGTATATTTTCTTCAGATTTGAGCTCTTCAAGAAAGCTTTTTTTGGACATAGCAGGGATAATGAGGCCCTTATATGCTCTCATGTACCTTTATTCATTTGCAAATTATTATTTCCCTCCATTACTTTTAAGATCTGTGAACAAGTGTTTTTACCTGTTCACCATTACATAGTCATCAACCAGCATAGTGGCTAGGAAAGTGGTATGAATATTTCCATAGTAAGTGAATATGTGTTATTTTAGTTTGTTATGTGCTGAATTATGCCCTCCAAAATTCATATATTTAACTCCTCTGGTACCTAGAATGTGATGCCTGTATTTGGAGATAGTATAATTAAGATAAAATGAGGGTGTATGGGTGGACTCCAATCCAATAGGAGTGGTATCTTTATAAGAAGAAAAGATTAAGACACAGGGTCTACGAAGGATTGCCATGTGAAGACACTGGAGGAAGATGGCCCCTTACAAGCCAAATAGAGGGACTTGGAAGAAACCAACTTTGATGACACCTTAACTTTGGACTTCTAATTTGCAGAAGTATGAGAAAATACATTTCTGTATTTAAGCCACTTAATCTGTGATACTTTGGTATGACAGCCTTCTGTGGTTTGACTGTATCTCTCAAAAGATGTATGTATTGGAAATTTCTCCAAGTTCATATGTTAATGGTATTTGGAAATGGCTCCTTTGGAAGCCAATTAGGATTAGATAAAGTCATGAAGGTAGGGCCCCATGATGTATTAGTGGCTTAAGAAGAAGTGAAAGAGACCTAGGCTACAAAGCTTGCTTTGTCTTGGCATGCCCGCTGCCATGTTATGATGCAGCAAGATAATAAGATAGCCAAATACCAGTGCCATTGTGCTCTTGGACTTTTCAGCCCCCAGAACTGTGAAGCAAATAAACTTCAATTTTTATAAATTTCCCCACCTTATGTATTTTGTTATAGTAACAAAAAAATTGGCTGGATGTGGTGCTACATGTCTGCAATCCCAGCACTTAGGAGGCTGAGGCAGGGACGATCATTGTGAGTTCAGGGCCGCCTGGATTACATAGTGAGTTAAGGATAGCCTGAACTACATAGCAAGACTCTGTCTTGAAAAACCAAAATATATAAATACAGTAACAAAAAAACCAAGACTCTGTCTTAGCAAACTAATACAAGATTTTGGTACTACTGATTAGGGTATTGTTGTAACAAATACCTAAAAATGTGAAAATGGTTTTAGAGCAAGGTAATAGAGGCTGAATGAGATATATGTGGAAAAAAGCCTCAGTTGCCTTGAGTATGTTGATCAAAATATGGATTTAAAAAAAAAAGTATAGATGTTGAAAATGATACTAATAAGGGTTTAGGAATGAAAGGGGAATGTAGAGAAAGCTCTTTTGTGTGTATGATCATGTTGGTAGAAATAAGAATGTTAAAGGTGCTTCTGTTGAGATCCCAAACAAAAATGAGGAATATGTTACTATAATTTGGAGGAAGAGCAGTCTTCATCATACCACAGCAAAACTAGGCAAATTGTGTTCTAGTGTTCTGTGGAAAATAGATGAACTACAAAGTGATGGACATGGATATTTAGACAGTTTGAAGGACATCGTTAAAGGTGTAGCCTGGTTTCTTCTTGCCGATAATAGTAAAATGTGTTAGAAGGATGAGGAAGGAATTGCTAAACCCTAAGAACCGGAACTTGAAGATTTGGAAATTTTTCAGTGTTAGAAAGCATATCTGGAGAGAACATCAAAGTTGTTGCTAGACAACCATTTACCAACGTGTGACTTGTAGACCTCATCAGTCATCTCAGCAGAAAGCATAAGCAAGGAATAGAGGTGGGATTATATACTGTAGAAGTGCTGCCAACTGGAACTGAAAGAGACAGATGGGACAAAATAAAGGAAGCCTTTTGGACTTCTAGGATTTTAAGATAACTCAGTAGAGCCATCTGGCTATGAATGTGTACTGAAGGTGGTCCAGCGGTCAACAATGCTGCACTGCACTCAACCACAGGATGAGAGGGCTAAGACATCAGGATTTGGGGCTGCTGCCTAAGGGTGTGTGTCTGTATGTGTATGTGGGGGAGGGTTTTACTACACTGGTAGGCCCAGAAGGCAGGGCTGCCACACAGCCCACCACACCTCCCATCATCCCAGAAGATACAGCATGGAGCCAAAGAAGATTATTCTTGAGACTTACATGGAATTGGCCTTGCTAGATTTCAGATATGTTTGGGACCTATCACTCCTTCCTTATTTCTGATTTTTCTCCTGATGGGAGTGTCGATTCTGTTTGTTCCAATTTGGTGGCTGATAGCTTGTCTGGTTTTTCATAGCCGTAGAAGAATTTTGCCTCAGGGTTAATCATCTGGAGTCTACTCAAACCTTATTGAAATAAATGAAATTTAGATGAGGTTTTGGATTTAAAGTTGATGTTTGAATGAATTAAGACTTTTGGGGTTGTTGGGATGGAGTGGATGTATTTTACATATAAGACATGAATTACAGGGAGGGGGCAAAGAGCTATATGCCAGATTGTTTCCTGCCCCTAGATTCATGTATTGAATTCCTAACACTTAGTACCTAGAATGTATAGGTCACTATGACTGGAAATTTAGCTCACTGGTTCCACCACCTGCCTCGCAAGCACAAGGACCTGAGTTCGATCCCCAGTGCCAAAAATATATATATACATACATCAGAAGCTATGGATGATTAAGCTTAGTGGGCAAGGCATGTTGAAAGCTGAGATAAGCCAAAACTAGGCCTCTTGTGCCAAACAGTTAGCCAAGTTGTGAATACAAAGGGAAAGTTCTGAAAAAAAATCAGAGTACTACTGTAGTGACACCTGAATAAGAAGAAAATGAAACATCCTTATTGCTGATCCACAAAAAGTTTTAGTGGTCTGGGTTTTCTCTTTAATTCTGTGAAGGCTGAGAAGCTATAGAAGAAAAGTTTGAAGCTAGAAGAGGTTAGTTCATACCTGGCATGGTAGTGCATGTACCTGTAATCCCAGCTCTTGGAAGGCTGAGACAGGAGGATTGCTAAGAGTTCAAGGGGGAAAAAATGTTTGTTCAGGAAGTTTGAGAAAAGAAGCCATCTGCATAACATAAAAGTGCAAGGTGAAGTAGCAAGTGCTAACATGGAAGCTGCAGGAAGTTACCCAGGAGACCTGGCGAAGGCAATTGATGACAATTGCCACACTGAGCAGATTTAAAATGTAGGCAAAGCAATTTTATATTGGAAAAAGATGTCACCTGAGACTTTTATAGGAGTTTATGCTTGGTTTTAAAGGATAGGCTGACTTCATTAGGAGCTATTTCAACAATGACTTTCAAGATAAAGTCAGTGCTCATTTGCCATTTTGAAAATGCTAGGGTCCTTAACTGTACTAAATTTACTCTGCCTATGCTCTGTCAGTGGAACAGCAAAGCCTGGATGATAGCACATCTGTTTACAACATAGTTTTCTGAATTTTTTTCTTTTTTTTTTGTGGTACCAGGGATCAAACTCTCAAGACCTTGTGCTTTTGAGGCAGGTGTGGTGCCGCTGAGCTAAATTCCCAGCCCTGTTTACTGAATATTTTAAGCCCGATGTTGAGAACTGTTCAGAAAAGATCTTTCAAAATACTACAGTTAATTGGCAATGTACCTTGCTACTCAAATACTTTGATGGAAATGTTAATGGGATTAATGTTTTCATAATGGTTAACACAGTTCCTTCTGTAGCACATGGATGAAGGAGTAATACCTAGCTTTCTTACTATTGAAGTAATACTTTCGTAAGACTGTAGCTGCCACAGATTGTTAATTCTGTAATGAATTTAGGCAAGGTAAACAAAGCCTTTTGGGAAGGCCTCACCATTCTAGATCATTAAGAACATTCAAGATTCACGGGAGGACTATCAACATTAATAGATCATTGGAAGATGTTAATTCCATTCCTGATAAATGACTTGGAGAGATTCAAAACTTCATTGGAGAAAGTAACTGTAGATGAAGTGGAAACAGGAAGAGAACTAGAATTGCAGTAGAACCTGAATTTGTGTCTAAATAATTTTTAATGAATGCAGTTGCTTTTTTATGGAAGAGTAAGGAGAATGATTTCTTGAAATGGAATCTTTCTACTCCTGGTGAAGATGCTGTTCAAGTTGTTAAAATGACAAAGGATTCAGTATATTTGGTTGATAAAACTGGTAGGTTTGATAAGATTCACTATAATTTTTCTTTCTTTCTTTTTGTTACTGGGAATCGAACTCAGGACCTTGTGCTTCATAAGGCAGGTGGTGGCACCACTGAGCTAAATCCCTAGCCCTACAAATTAAGAGAAATACCACAGGTAAAATGCTATCAAACAGTATCACATGTTACAAAAAAAAAAAAAAAAAATCTTTCATCTAAGAGTCAGTCTCTATAACAAGCTATTGGTTTAAGAAATTATCTCAACCACCTCACGTTTTGGCATCTACCATCCTGGTCAGTAGCCACATTTGAGTCAATAACCCTCCACAGCAGAAAGAGTAAGACTTGAAGTATCAGATGATTGTTAATGTTATTTTTAGAAACAAAGTATTTTAAAATTATGTGCATTTAAAAGTCATTGTGTTTTTTTTTTTTGTTGTTGTTGTTTTTGTGACAGGGTCTCACTATGTAGTTGAAACTGACCTGGAACTCACTATGTAGCCCAGGCTGGTCTCCAACTCACAGCGATCCTCCTGCCTCAGCCTCCCAAGTGCTGGGATTACAGGTGTGGGGATTACAGGTATGGACCACCACTCCCAGCAACATTGTGTTTTTTTAAAATGACAGTATAAACACAACAGACTACTATACTAGTATAGTGTAAACAAAACATAACTTGTTGTGTACTAGGAAACTGAAATATATATGTGATTTACTTTATTATGGTGGTTTCAAACAAAACCTGCAATATTTCCAAGGTACACTTGTAGCAGTTTCTTTGACACTTGGAAATATTCACATTGTTGTTGAGTTCAGTGGTTTCAGACTTTTTGGAAGAATCTCAGGGATTGTGTAGCATAGGGGAGACAAACCTTTACTTTAGTACAGAATTTGAAGTTAACTTGCGGTTTTGAGTACAACTTTGAAAGAACTTAATTTTCTGAGGCTTTCTCATAATTAAAGGAGAAGGCCTTTTTTTTTTTTTTTTTTTTTTTAAATAAGTGGTGATCAGTTTAGTAAAACAAGTGCAATAGGCACCGGCAGTGGTAACTTCAACCTCCACTCCTGGCTCATTACTGTTGGAAGTAATCTGTTTAACAGTCTTAGAAGGACTGTGCAAGTCAATTAGTTGATTATAGATTCTTATCTGGAAATGATCCTATGTCTTTTAACTTTTAGCACATGGTTTGTGTTGTTTTTTGTAGTGATTATTATGGTTCTAGTAAGCACGTAAATGAGTCCTTTCACATTGAAATTATTTTCCTTGGAACCTCTGATCAAGTGAGATGTTAATCTATATAACCTGACGTTGTTGGGTGGACTAAGCAAGATGAGTGTATTAGAGTTTCACCTGAATTAGTTCTTAGTTGAAACTTGAAGTTCTGTAATTTTGATTGCCTTTTTATTATTTTTTAAGTTTGGGGGATGCGGGAGATTGAACCTAGGGCTTTGCATGAGCTATCCACATCTCTAGCCCCTTTTTATTATGAGACACTCTTGCTAAGTTGCCCAGTCTGGCTGGCTTGGAACTCTGGTTGGAGCTTGATTTTGTGGGTTGTTTTTTGTTTTTGGTACCTGGGAGGATTGAACTCAGGACCTTGCACTTGTGAGGCAGTCAGCAGAATCACTGAGAGCTAAATCCCTGGCCCTGGCCTGGAACTCTGTCTTCATATTTCAGACTCTAGAATAGGTGGGGTTATAGGCATGACTTTGACTGCCTTTTGGTGTTGACTTCTTTATTTTTTTTTTTTTTGAGACAGAGTCTCACTATGTAGTTGAGACTGACCTGGAACTCACTATATGGCCCAGGCTGATCTCTAACTAATAGTGATCCTCCTGCGTCAGCCTCCCGAGTGCTGGGATTACAGGCTTGCACCACCATGCCCGGCTTCTTTACTCTCAATATACACTAGATATGGGCAGAGGAAAAAACAGTTGATTTTTATACTAGTTAGAAATGCTGTAGGAAGTCTAGATGGATAAAGAAAGTTTAGTCTTTGGTTATTAAGCTTATCAAAAGATATTCATACTTATTTTAGCATAGGCAATATGGAATTGTTCCAAACAACCAGTGATAACATATATGCCTTTTTATCATGAATACTGGCAAATTTTTTTCACTTATATGGATGGTTGGTATGATACAATCAAATTGATACTCATATAGGATTAGTTTTACATAGCAACATATTAAGCAGTCGACACAAATTCATTTCTTTAAAAGAAAGCAAAAAGATTTTCTGTTTTAAAATCAAGCTTACAGGGGCCAGGAATTTAGCTCAGTGGTCCTCCTGCCTGCCTTGCAAGTGCAAGGACTGAGTTTGATCTCCCATACCAAAAAAAACCCCCGCAAAACAAAAAGTTTACAGAAAGTAATAAGCCTTTTCTCCTCTCTTCCTTTTCACGGGAACATTTTTTCCCTTTGTCTTTTTGTCCGTTGTTCTGGATAATGCTCATGTGAGAAGGTGGTAGCAGCCTGTCTGTGGTTGTGTGAGTCTCTTAGTTGAATGTAGCCTCCACTCTTATGAAATGAGCCATTTGAGATGGGAACATCAGTTTGAATGATGTCTGTTTTTATAATGCTATTAAGAAAGTAACAGTCATGAGATTCAGTAGGCAAGGGAAGAGGGGACATAGTCTTTAAAATAGAAATGCAGTAATAGTAATTATATTTTTAAAATATTACTGAGATAATTTATATGTAATTACTGTTACTTCATTTAACAGTATGTTAAACTGAACATTGACTCATTCCTTAGGTTTTCTCTTATACTGAAGTAGAATAAATTATATTTAGAAACAATATTTAGAAATATCTTATGTAGGGGATTTAGCTCAGCGGTTCAGTGGCCTGCCTTGCAAGCGCAAGGACCCGACTTCAATCCCCAGTACCAAAAAAAAAAAAAAAAAAAA
>NW_022900950.1:36157736-36172970 GCF_012274545.1 Fukomys damarensis | reverse complement strand
ACAAAAAAAAAAAAAAAAAAAGAAATATCTTATGTAGACAGGCATTGAGTAGAGAAAGAAAATTTAAAAAGCAGCTCATCAGTTTTTAGTCATTGAGACTTTTTAACCAACATATAGTTAAGTGCCTGTGGTATAGAATAGATGTGGAATTTCTAAGAAATCTCTCCCTCCTTGACTCCCTTCCTCCCTCTTTTTTTTCCCAAGAGAAAAAGAGAGAAAAAAAAAAAATATATATATATATGCCAAAAGTAGTATAATGAACATGATAGGTATAAATTGAAATTGAAATGCATTCACCATGTATTACAAACATACTAATAATAAAAAATAATTTTTTGAACAACTGGAATTGAGATGAGAGTAAGTCTAGTAAATAGGTCTAGGAAGAAGCTTTACAGTATTAGAAAGTCATGACAACATGAGAAATATTAGAAACAAAGCTGCTTCCTGGAATTCTCTTGTCCAAAATATTTCAGAATACTTGTTCACTCACGGGGTATCCTGATTCTTGGAACAATCTATGTAGTATTGTTCACTCATAGGGTATCTTGATTCTTGGAACAATCTATGTAGTGTTATATAACAGAAGCTGTAAGTGCAGTGAGGATGTAACAGGTAGAAATCATAGTTAACTGAAAATGGAATGGTGTTTTCTGGTTGGAGTACACATATGAACCGGTAGTGAGAAGAAGTAGTAAAACTATTGTCTGTGCAAATGATTAGCAGTGGAGTTACTTTTCCATTAACTTTAATGGGTTCATGGATTCATAGTTAATGTGTAGAGAAAAAAGTGGCCAGGTTCAGGGAAGGCTTCCTAGAGGAATTATTTCCCTCGCCTTGTCTAAAAGGATTTATCAGGAGGATAAGGATATGGGAAAAGGCCCTGTAGGTAATAGCAGCTGAATTATCCACTATTATCTACTATTCTCAGTAGTAGAAAATCATAATGTATTTATTCATGCAACAGTATTTTCTGAGTGCCCATGCCCCAGGCATTGTTCTAGGTAAGATAGAGCAGTGAACAAAATATGCAAAGCCTCTGCTTTCTTCCCATGAGTGTAGAGGAGACCCTACTATAGACAAGTATGTAGTAAGCCATATGGTGATAAGTGCTAGGGGGAAAAATAAGGTGGCATAAATGAGACACAGTGGGGTTTAGTGAAATTGATGCCAATTCACTTTTGGGTGATCTGTAAAGGCTTGACTGATAGATAACATTTGAGTAGAGATAGAAAGAAAATGAGAGTGAAATTGAAGAGTACAATGAGGAGGAGCATTCCAGGCAGGAAACTATAAGTAAGTGAAGGTCCTCATTAAGTAGAACTGTGGTTGATGTGGTCACGGAATAGCAAAGAGATAATTTGGCTGGAGCCAAGTAAAAAAGCAGAGTAATAAGAGAAATGAAATGAAAAAAAATAAGGAACCAAGTCATATGAGACTTCATAAATTATTTCAGGAATATAGCCTTTTATTCTATTTGAGACACAAAGCCACTGCAGAGTTTTGAAGAAAAGTTTACATGATCTATGTTTTAAGTTAAGTAAGTCAACCCTGGCTGCTGTCTTGAGAACTGATTCTAGGGCAGCAAGTGTAGAAGCAGCAGTTAGGTAGCTCTTGCCAGTAAATTCAGATGAGATGATCTTGACTTCATTCAGGAGGTAGAGATTTAAGAAGTAGTTGACTAGAGCTAACATAATTTACTGAATTGGTCAAATAATAAGGAATTATAGTTTGCTGCGATTTAGTGTATTAAAGGAGGAGCACATTTGGAAAGGAAAACAACATACATATTTAGTTTTGGGTGTTAATAACATCTAGATGTCCAAATGGATATATGAAGTTTATAATCTGTTCATAGTTCAGAAAGGAGAAGCATGAGGTGGAAATAATTTGGACATATGAAGGAAAGGACAAGCTTTTGATAATTGTTGCAGCATAATGTTGGCTATATAATGTGATTAGGAGACAACATGCATAAAGGTTTCTTAACTTTTTTCACTTTATGACACGTGGAAAACAGCATCTGTAGAATATGCAAATACATGGGTGAGAATGTTTTTTCCAAGACTACTGTTTTGAGGGTTAGGGAACTCCACCTGCCACCAGCTCCTCTAGGCTGTATTATCTGTCACCTCTTCTAAGAATCACCAAACACTAATTGAGGAGCTCTGCTCTAGAGAAGTAGTAGGGCCAAGAGTAAGAACATTAAAACACCATCTCAATGATGTAGGCTTTATTTTGAAGATAACAGAATCACCAGAGTTTTTAGCAAAAGTGTGACCTAGTCACATTTGTAGTGAAGAACAATTTTTTAAAAAATCCAGTCCGTTTTAGTCATAGTTTGGTGAAAGATAATAAAAATAAATGATTACAACAAAAAATTTATATATAATCCAAATATTTAATTAAATTCAACAGACATAAACCTTACTCTGTCAAGTTGTTATAAACATTTTTAAAACCAGCAACAACATATTCTCAGTATCTGTATTTGTCTTGTAGGTTAGTAGCAAACCATTTGTGAGCTGGGATCATATGGATGATAAGTCAGGCACTGGTATGGAGCATAGTGACAGTAACCATAGCAGGAGGAAACTTCTATAGACAGTATCATTTGGGAGGATACTGAACATATTTTTAGGTTTGTTGAATAATTTGGTCTCAACTGCACCTTGGTCTGGCATAGCTTATGTTTAGCCATTTCTTGGTTGATCAGGTTTGATTATTATCTTAATTTTAAGTGATGACCAGAGAGTTACAAAGCATTTGGAATGAGGTATTTCTCAAGATGGAGTGACCTTGGTTGCCAGGTTTTTCAAATCATGTTAGCAAATCAAGTTATTTCTGCTGTTTTTATAGAGAAAAGACTAATGATTTTGAAGCATGGGAGCCTCTGTGAATTGGCTGAACAAAGATGAGTGGTTTGGTTAGCCCCCTTCCTCACAGTTAGTACATGAAACTATGATGGTTCTGGTAGAGCCAGAGTTGTCTGGTTTTTGTTTTTGATCTCCTATTAGAAAGCACCAGCATTTAAGATGGGTTCTCCTTATTTATGTTTCTTTCTTTGTATTCTGGAAGACCTGGACATCACTCAAAATGGATACACTGATTTGACCAAAATAATCAGGTCACCAGTTATGTCATTTAGTCAAACTCCTGTTTTGCTTAATTAAAAAAACCTTGTTTGTCTTCAAAAGCAGTTTACTTCAGTTGGTATAAATGCTTCATCCCCCACTCCCTACCCCTCCCCAAACACTGTCAAGTTTTAGTTCTATCAAGTTTTAGGCAAGAATAATGAGAAGGGCCAGGAGTATAGCTCAGTGGTGCCACTGCCTGCCTTGCACACACGAGGTCCTGAGTTCAATCCCTGGTACTGGAAAAAAAAGAAAATAGTAATAATGAATAGGTAGTACTAGTTCACAACCTATATTCTTAGGTAGCTGACAGATTTAAGGGTTCTAATTTGAGCTGTGAGTGAGGAGTCATTAAAAGATGGCTTTAAAAAAAGATGGCTTTTGAATATGCTGTTGAAAAAATTTGGAATTTGTTGGCATATTAGCTGACTGACCTACTTTTTGACAGAGTTAAAAGATATCTGACTTTCTACCAGGGCAGTTGTTAACTGTCAGAAAGGAGATGAAAAACCAGAGGTTAGGTGGACATAGTGCTGCACATATGTAAACCCAGCACTCTGGGAAATGAGGCAGAAGGATAGCAAGTTTGAGCCCAACCTGAGCAAATTAGTGAGACTATTGTCTCAAATTCAAAAAGGACTGGAGAAGCAGGTGGCACTATTTGCCAAATAGTAAGGAGAATTTCAGTATATTAAAGTTTGGGCCACAAAGGAGTACCACATTTTTGAAGTACCTGTTGCAGTTTATGTGTGCATAAACTTGTGTATTTGCTCTAGTTTTCTCCTAATTCTTTTGTGGAATATATATTATAATAAAAATACAGTGAATTGTTGTTAAAATGTATTACAGTAAAAGACATAGTGCCATTAGTCTGTGTCAAAATGCCTCCCCTCACTTTGAATACACAGATTTCATCATTCTTGTCACTTTTTTTTTAATGGTACTGGGGATCAAACTCAGGTCTTACGCACTTGCAAGGCAGGTGGCGGAACCCCTGAGCCATATACCTAGCCCTCTTGTCACTTTCTGAAGCAGTTCTCTAAGTCCTCTTTCTTCTTCTCCTTCTTCTTTTTTTTTTTTTGGTACTGGGGATCGAACTCAGGACCTTGCACGTGTGAGGCAGGTGATGGAACCACTAAGCTAAATCCCCCGCTGTAAGTCCTCTTTCACACAATCTTTAGTTGCACTGTTGTGGCTGCCCTGTTGTCCTGAATTGATTCAGAACAACTTTGTTTCATAGTTATTTGATTTAGGGGAAGATCCAGAAGTTGCATGGTGCCTGATGGGAATACTGTATAGTGGATAAAGACACACCACGATGGTTTTACAAGTCTGCCTTCCCATTGGCTAGCACTTGGCAGTAGCATTCACTGTAATTTTTATCTTACCTTGTACAGGTATGATAGAGGACTTCCAGAACTGTTGCAGAAGGCAAGAATGATGGGTGAGTGTGGTTGAAACCAAAGAGAGTATTTTGAGGGGAATTAATTTCAGTGTGTTACTTACTGTAATAAATATTTTAAAACACCGTATATTTTGATCACTTCTTGTAGGTAGAGTCCCAGAGGGACTGTGACATAACAGTACCTAGTACTTCATAGGTAAATAAATGCCTCCCTCACCTCTGCTGTTGCCTAGAACCAATTAGTTAGAACTTATCCATCAACTTTTCTTTCCTGGATATAGGGATTATAGTATGGACTCTTACTTTTAAATATTGAATTAACAGTAGATGTGTCTCAGTGCTGCCATTTTCAGAGACAAGTCTGAAAACTTGCAGAATTGATGGGAGCAAAAGGATTTGGTTGTTATTCTGGCCAAATGGGTTAGTGATAAAACTTAGGTCGTGCATTCCACAGCTAGAGCAGGTTATCCTGCTAGGGGAAGTTAATAGTGGAAAGGTACAGAAAGCCTGGGAAGTACATTGTCTTTATTTTGTTCTTGTTTTTGTTTTTGGTACTGGGGATCAAACTGGCCCTTGTGCTTTCGAGGCAGGCAGCAGAACCACTGAGTTAAATCCCTGGCCCAAGACATTGTCTTTAAAGCAGTTGGAAAAGCAGTTTCATTGATTGATTTCAGTCTTAGAGGATGAAAAGCAAAACCATTGAGGCAAACAGTACAAAGAATCTGTGGTATATTTTTCATCCACTTGATGCTTAGGTACAATGAATCTATTTAAAGGTAGAGGCTTCAAAGTAATATTGATGAATGTAGAGATGGTCTTTATTTGGTTAAACTTTTTGTAGGAAATTAAAAATGTGTAGGAAATGAGAAATCCTAAGGTTAATCCTTAGGAAACAGATGACAAAATATCACTGGTAATTATTCTAATGGAAGAACTGAAGGAGAAAGAGAAATGTGGTGGAGATTCAAGCAGTGTAAAGTTGAGCAGAGTTAAATTCGAGTACATTAGACAGCAAGTTGGCTAGCTGGAAGTAAGAAAGATTAAAGTATTGCCTTCTAAGTATAGCAAATAACAAAGACAATATAGTGAACAGAATAGTTCAATCACAATAAAAAAATTAGGATCTTTGTTCTCATTATGTTAGTTCTCATTCTGTGGTCTTTTGCAAGTTACTGTCTCAGATTATTACAGTACATATAAAGATAATATGTTTTTCTTTTCCCCCATGAGTACTGTAAAAATTAGTAAAATATTACATGTGGATACTCTGGATTCTGTGAAAAAAATTAGTGGTTTATCTTTGATAGTATTTAACACTTTTTAAAAATGAAGTGTTAGAGCTAAAGGAGATATATTGGACATCTCACTCAAATCTCATGGTAAAGGAAAGTAAAGTCTAAACAAGGTAAATACCTTACTATAATCTGTGGAAGAGTAAGAACTGAGTGTACTCATGACTCCTTTCCGTCATTTCTTCCTATTCCAAAAACTTTTTACTGTTATGCAACATTAACTTGTTTGTTTTGGTACTGGAGATCAAACTTGGGTCTTCACATTTGCGAGGCAAGGCAAGGCAGGCGGCAGCACCACTGAGCTAAATCCTTGGCCCCTAACTTGTAATATTTAATAGTTCATCAGTAAGTCTGAAACTTTGTCAGTTGTCAAATTGACCACTCTCAGAAATTCATGGAGATTCTATGGCAGTTATATGAAGATTGATTTCTTAATTTATATATTAAAAATAGCATGAAGCATGATTATAAATGGGCTGTTTAGTCACTTGATTTAGTACTCACAATCAACATTTTATGAAATCTTGACAAGAAACTGCTGTAATATCAGTGTGGAGAGGCCATTATTTGAAAAGAAACTTTGCTGTAATTTGGGTGTAGAGGGGCCAGGGAACTCATCCAACTCAGCAATACCCAGAAACTAGAGGTTATACACTATTTTGTAAATTATTGTGTTGAATGAATATGATGATATAGGTTGTAGCTGAAAGCATAATAAATTCAGTGATCATAACCATTTTAAGCCATGAATGTACTGTTCATAAGTTTGTTTTTCATTGCTTTTATGCAAATGAAAACATTCTGGGTATATAGGAGTATGTATGGTTACCACATGCAAGACCATGGATTCCATCCCCAGCACTGCACAATTCAACATAATTATTCTACATACACAACAAATAAAGTACAGATAGATAAAAAGGAGTGATAACTGAACCAAACAAGCTATGCCTGAAAGACAGTGAAAATTGAACTAAGCAAGGTAAGCCTGAAAGACAGTGAAAACTGAACCAAATAAGTTAAGCATGAAAGACAGAATGTATGAACAATCTTTTTGAAAAAAGAAAAGCCAGCTAAGCTTGGTGGCTTATGCTTGTAGTCTCAGCTAATTGAAAGGCTGAGGAAAGAAGACCAAAGTTTAAGGTGAGCCTAGACAATTTAGGGAGACCTTGTTTCAAAATAAATATAAAGAAGGAGTAGGAATGTAGCTCAGTAGTAGAGTTTCCCTGAGTTCAATTCCCAGTAGGGGTGTGTGTGGGGAAGGGGTACAAATCCACAGAAAAATTACCTGAATTATTTTTCCTTGATGGCCATAGACTTGAATTTACCACATTTCAATTTAGGGAGTTTTTCCTTTGGAGGATTAAAAATGTGTAGTTAAGAACAGTAGCAAAATAGAGCCTCTCCAGAATCTGGAATTGAGATACCTGGAAACAATTTGGTGAAGAAAAAAGAAGTAGCTCTCTGGGAATAAGGAGAGAGTTGACATGAAACTAGAAACTATAGAGAAGCTTAAATAGATCACAATGCAAACATAAGAATGAAGCAGTCTGGAAAGCTAACTCCAGCCCCTAGGAGGGAGCTCTGTCTCTGCTGTAAAAGGGAAGCCTGGAGAGAGTCAGCAGTTCCAGGGAGAAACAATAGACCCAGCTGGCAACACTATACAGGAAAGGCCTATACTGACTGTAGCAAAAACAGTGTGGGATTTTACTCTGCAAGTGACTGAAGCAGGCTAGAGTTGGAGAAGAAATCCAGTGTAGCACCCACCATATATGAGTATTTTCAGGAGCCGTTTTGTCAAGTGGTTAATTAAGACTGAGCTACAGAACAACTATACTTCAGGCTTTCTAGAATGACTACCTTTGAGACTGTGTGGGAGACAACCACAAGAGACAGTTACAGAGACGGTGCAGGCTAGACAAAGAACCTTTGAGAAATTTAATCCCAGGCAAGGAAGGACACAGGTCCCCTACCCTCCATAGTGAGAAGCCAGGCCCTTTTGTTTGGCTTTTGGAGGGAGCTAGGTCTGAAGGTGCTGGCATGAGTTTGGCAGATTGCCTCATACCCCTCCCCACTGCCGAAGTCCAGCACACAGGTCCATTGTCCATTTACTTTCCTCATCTCCCAAAGTGAATGGGGATACGCCTCAGCTTGGATGATTGGCACAACCTGGGATGTATTGACAAAGGCACCTCTGGAGTGGGGGGGCACTTGACAAACTCAGGCTATAAAACTAAGCAGATAGAGCTGTTCCATGGGCCTCATGGAGGGATACAGAAACTGGGAGTAGGGGGCTGGGGATTTAGCTCAGTGGTGTCACCACCTGCCTTGCAAGCACAAGGTCCTGAGTTCGATAACTGGTACAAAAAAAAAAAATCCAAAACTGGGAGCAACTGAAGTAACTATAACCCAGGATGGACATCACTGACCAACCGTGTCCAGTTGGAAGGCGGAACAGAATTCAGCATTTACACCCACAAACGTGAGTGTGGAAACAAAATAGGTTTTAGTAGTGACTCATTATCCCTCTCCCATGTCTTGTGGATTCTAGTACTGCAGACCCTGGGAAGAAACCACTCATTCATAACTATGGAGGAATATTTTAGGACTCATTTTTTTTCTTTTCTTTTCTTTTCTTTTTTTTTTCATTTTTGGGCTCATTTAGAGTGTTTTTTCCTTTTTTAAAATTTTTCTTCTTTTCTTTTATCTTGTTCTTTTTCTAATTTATTTAATTTCATTAATTTTTTATCTCACTTTTCTTGCCTCATCTTTATTTTTAAATTTTTATTTCTTTTGTTTTCCCTTTCTATACCCCAGCATCTTTACTAGCATTATTATTTATATAGTTAGTTGATTATACTATTTTTTTTGGATTCTTTTCTATTAATGCTCCTATAATTGTTGCATTTAGGAGATATTTATGGTATGTCAATGTTTGGTTTGTCTTAGTATCTATTATTATTATTGTTGTTGCAGATCTCTTTTCTGTTGTTAAGTGTGGTACGGAGGTGGCTTTTATTGGTTCTTATATGTCACTATCCAGTTTGTCTTTGACTAGCCAGTGAATACATAAAAAAGTTGAGTGTGGTGGTGCACACCTATTATCTCAGTGCTTGGGAACCTGGGGCCAGGAGGATCATCATGAGTTCAAGGCACGCCTTGACTACATAGTGAATTCAAGCCAACCTAAACGATGTAACAGACCCTGTCTCAAAAAACCAAAATTTTTTTTAAAAATGAAAAAATGGTCAACATCTCTGACCATTAGATAAATGCAAGTTAAAACAACACTAACATTTTGTTTTTACTCCAGATGGAATGACTATCATGAAGAAATCAAATGATAACAAATGCTGGCAAGTTTGTGGAAGAAAACACTTCTATGTTGTTTTTGGGAATGTAAACTAGTACAACCATTATGGAAAGCAGTGTCTAGATTCCTCAAAAAACTAAAAATAGAAATTTTATTCAACCCAGCTATTCCCCTTCAAGCTATCTGCCTGAAAGAGTTACAGACATCTTATTACAGTGGTACATACATACCCATGTTAAAGCAGCACAACTCATAATGGCTAAAGCTTTAGAAATATCCTATATGTCCATCAATAGGTGAATGTATTAAAAAAACTGTAATATTGATCACAGTGGAGTATTACTCTACCATAAAGAGGGATACATTTGAGTCATTTGTAGGAGAATGGGTTTACCTTGAGGCAATGTTAACTGAAACATATCAGACACATAAGCTTAAAAATGACCTGGTTTCTCTCTCTCTCTTTTTTTTTGTTTTTTGTTTTTTGAAACAGGGTCTCACTATGTAGTTGAGTCTGACCTGGAACTCACTATGTAGCCCAGGCTGGTCTCGAACTCCCAACGATCCTCCTGCCTCAGCCTCCTGAGTGCTGGGATTACAAGTGTGTGCTACCATGCCCGGCTCTGGTTTCTCTTAATTGAGAGACCCAAAGTATAAATAAGGCACAAAATAAAAGATAGACAGTAGCAAGTATAAAGATAAATCTTTGGCAAATGGGAAAGAGACCAAGAGTTAGAGGGAAGGGAAGAAGTCATAAAAAGTATTAAGATGTGTTTTATATATATATATGAAACAACTCCCTATAATGATGTGGTTATTTTGTGCTGCAAACATATACTAATAAAAATTGAAAGAAACAGACTTTCTTCTTTGGGACTTAAAAGAAAACAAAGGTATTTGTGAGGTCAGGGAAGGCAGATAGCCCATCACAAAGATTTATAGTTTCTGGATCACCACTTCACTTGCAATTTATATGCTAGGATCTTATTAAGGTAATCTGTCATGAATCAGAAATTGAAAGGAAAAGGGTGTACTCTGAAGCATGACTTAAAACCATGTAGGTTAGCTGGGCTTTGAAAATTGGTGGGAATAATCTCCATGTTTTTTGTGGTCAAAAGAAGTCAGGTGTGACCGACAGGTATACAGTGACAAGCATCCCAAGTGCACAGTGTAAAAATAATTTGTTGTGCTTGCCTTACCTTTTTGGACAGATAAACCTAGATGTAAATTTTCAATATAAATCAAGGTTGATCTAAAAATATAGAAAAAAATGGAACAAAAGTAAATGCCCTTTTTAGTTTTCATCTCCTTCGTATTCTATCTTCTAGATAGGTTTAACAGTTCACTGTGCTTCCTTCAGCCCCTCCTCTGTGTGTGTGTGTGTGTGTGTGTGTGTGTGTGTGCGCGCGAAAAAATTTAAATATATATATGACTAATGACTACAGTGTGTGTGTAGAAATATATATATTCATATGATTAGACATATAACTATGTCTACATATTCATTGAACACTTACTGCATTCCAGATGTGTTGATGCTCGTCCACCTCGAGCATAGATACAAGAATAGCTCACTTATTTAGTAGACACTTCATTATGGGCTGTTTGGAACATGACTAAAATACTTAAAGTAAGAAAGAGGTTTCTGGTTTGCTAAAGTAGATATCACATACTCTGTAACCCATCTTTGAAAGCCCTGTCTCTCTGAGGCATATTACACTTTTTGTACAAAAATTCGGTAAGGTAAGTTTAATGATTTCACTACTCTAAATATTTTGCAGTAGCATGTGGTTGTAGGGAAAGCTAGGGCATTTCCCAAGAAAAGTATAAGAAATTAGATAAGCAGTTTGAAAATGTTTGAGGATACAAAAACACTGTAAAATGTAAATAGAAAAATTAAAAAGCTTAACTACAAGGGGTTGCTTGAAATAGAGCTAGAAAGTAGCTCCCAGATTTAAAAGTCACTTGAGACATAATCACTCTTAAATAGTTCAGAACAGTACTGGTAACTTATTTATGTGATTGTACATGGAAGACCAAAGATGACATACATTTTTATTTAAAACACAAGATATTTCCCATTGAATAGAATTGTCTATCAGATGATAAAGTTGTATATTTTAATATTAAAAATAGGGCTATTAAGTATGCATACATTTTTGTGGCTTTCTGTCATTTCTATTTGCATAAATGATGGGTCTAAAAAGAAACATTAAATTTTAAATGTACAAAATCTCTCAAATTTGTAATTTTGAGGCTGTCTTCTTTTGGAAATTTTTTATTCAGAGCATTATACTTCTGAATCTCAAGTTTGAAAAGGTACAGAAGTGTAGTTTTGCCAGGTGTGGTGGTATATACCTGTAATCCTCACACTTTGTGAGGATGAAGCAGGAGGATAGCAAGTTCAAGTCTAGATTGGGCCATTGTGTGAGGCTGTGTCTCAAATTTAAAAAATAAAATGGTGCTAGGAATGTAGCTCAGTGACAGTGTGACCATGGGTTTACAAGTACCACACACACACACAAATATAGTAATGTAGCTGCTAGTTTTATTTTTAAATGAAAGCTGTGGCTGTTTCAAACAAATATGTTGAGAATTTGAAAAGTTGTAGTAAATCAAGCTATCATAATAGTACCTTCTATTAATAAAATATACCTACTCATGAGCTGTGGTATGAAAATTACTATCCTTCTAGAGCCCAGTATATGAATGAATTTTCTGCTTTAATCATGGTAATTTCTGATAAGAAAAGAGATGACTCTGTAAGAAAAATTATTTTTTAAAAATTTATCTTGGTGTTTAAACATTTTTTTTTTAAATGCTACATTATAAAGGTGATGAGATTGCTTTTTATTTGAGGTCATGCATGGGTATCTGTCTTATTTCAGGCTTAGGACAAGCAGTAAAATGAGCTATATAACAATTTCCTTAAACTTTTCAGAAAGTCATGTGGTATTTAATTTGTTGCTTTCCACATTGTCATAGTTAGGCCTTTTGGGGGATATATAAAAATACTTTTTTTTTCCACTAAGTATGTATCTTTTTTGTGCATGCAAATTCCATAAGTGATTAGTTCAATTAGGACGAACTCTGGGGAGTAACACTTTTTGCAGGATTTTTTTTGTTATTGTTCTGATATTCAGATTTTTAAAAATACTTTTTCCCTATTATTGGCTACTACTTTGTTGTCTAATGTTTCTTTAGTGTGACTAGTCCATGAAAAGGCATTGTTAGTCATTTCAAATGACTACAATTTATTCTACACATACAGAAATTATTTTGTGTATTTGGTATAACAAGTGAGCCAGGTGGTAACAGTAATGTTGGAAATTGTGAGCCCTTGTAATTTCATTATGACCATGTAATTTGTCATGGTTATTGGGAGAGTGATATTGTATAGTGTTTAAGAATGTACACTTAAATGTCAGTTTCTATTATATAACCGTTTTGGGGAAAAATTACTTAAATCTCAAAGTTTTCATTTTTACAATACTGAGAATTAAACCTATGGCTATATTCCCAGCCAATTTTATTTTATTTTGAGTCAGGATCTCACTAAGTTGCCCAGGCTGGCTTTGAACCTAAATATCTTTCTGTCTTTGCCTCTGGAGTAACTGGGATTATAGGCATGGGGCAACCATACCTGGCTAAATTATAATGTCTTTTTATTGCAAAGTTGAGTAGTTTATAATACCTCATAGATTGTCATGAAAATTAAATGAGATAATATAAGTAATATATGCATAGTAAGTTTGATGGACATTGATATGACTAATAACTAGGTTAAGACAAATCATTTGAAATCCAGAAAATGTCTGAAAGAAAGAGCAACACTTTACCCCCTTTTTCTGCAAAAATCTCAACTTGTGAAATTTCTCTGTCTGGATTCTGTTTGGCTTTCTTATGTTCTGAGCCATGTGTCCTAGCAATATAATCTTTCTCAGGGCTGGGGATTTAGCTCAGTGGTTCTGGCGGCTGCTTCGCAAGCACAAGGACCCAAGTTCAATCCCCAGTACCAAAAAAAAAAAAAAATCTTTCTCAAACTTGTAAGCATTACTTGGTTTTATTTGAAACTACTGGAGAGAGTATTTTCTTGCTTTAATCAGGATTTAAAAATGAAAATCTACTTTAATTACAAAGCTAAAACCATAAAATATTTCCACCTATTTGTGTAGGTTACCAAATAGGCTCAGATTAAAGTAACAGCTTCCACTGTTCATCTAGTGAAATTATTATTCTTGAAGTGCAGCTGCTGTCTCACCAATGCTGCCCTAAATAAGTAGGGGTGAGATGGAGCAGGGAGCAAGTAGACAAAATTTCACAAAAAGTGGAAGAAGACACGTACCAGTAAATCATATGGCATGTTAAAGAGTGATAGGTGTAAAAGAGAAAACTAATGGAGGAGGAGGAGTGTAAGGAGTGTCTGGCATAGTGTAAAGAGTATGCATGTAGGGAGGAAAGGAATGGGCAAACATAGTGGTTGCAATTTTAAACAAGGGGGCCAAAGTGGGTCTTACCCATGAAAGTGATATTTGAGTATCTTAATTGTGCTAATTTTGGCTTTAACTGTTATTAAAGATATTCTTGAACAATATAAGATCCAAGCCTAACTTTTAGTGTTTATTATATATAGCACATAACAAAATTAATTAGCTGCACATTTTCATTAGTGAGCAGTGAATAAAGCAATACTCAGTATGTGATTATTTTTTTGGTATTGAAAATGAGCCTCGTGTGTTAAGTCAAAAAATTGACCAAAGCCTGTGCAATTAAGCCAAATTTGAAATGGAAGCAAGGAGACATAATTGATAGAAATGAAAGTAATATATTAAATATAAAATTAATTTACCATTGTTTATATACATGCAACAATGTGATCTTTTGAAGGGAAAATGAAGCTTTTCCCTATCTGAAGCAATCATATTGAAGTATTGAGAACTTTGTGATGTTAGCTCTTATATTTAGGTTCTTGATCCATTTTGAATTGAGTTTTGTATGTGGTGTGAGGCAGAGTCCAGTTTTATTCTTTTGCATGTTATCAAGCACTGAACAGCAGATTGTTCTTTTCTCCTTGAATTATTAGTTTGAAATCAATTGCTTATACATGAATTTATTTCTGGACTCTCAATTCTTTTTTATTTTAATTTTTGTTAATATTTAATGATTTAATTCATTGTGGGGAGTTGATCCATATGCAAAACACATCTTTTTTTTATCCCTTTCCTCTTCTCTCACCCCCTATGTCTCTTAGTTCCCTTCCCCATTTATAAAAGATCTATCTCCCTACTTCCTATGATGTCTTTTATTTTGCTCTTTAACTTATTTATACTTTGGTTTCTTGTACAGTAGAAATGATGTGATATTTAAGCTTGTTTGTCTGCTTTATTTGACTTAACATTATGATCTCAAAGTACATCTATTTTCATACAAGTGACTAAAGTAAGTTTATCCTTCTTTATGGTAGAGTAGTACTCCATTCTATACAAATACCACATTTTCTTTATCTATTCATCTGTAGATAGACATATAGGCTGCTTTCAAAATTTGCCTATTATGAGATGGGTTGTTATAAAAATGAGTATGCATGTATCACTGTAATATACCTTTAACTCTTTCAAGAAAATGCCTAAAAGTAGAATAGCTGGGTCAAATGATTTTCTATATTTTGTTTTTTTTGAGGAATCTCCATACTGATTTGTATTTGTACCAGTTTATGTTCCCACCATAACAATGAAGAAAGGCTCCTTTATCCCTACAGCCTTACCAGCACTTCTTTTTATTTGATTTCTGTTTTTTTTTTTTAAGTAGGAAAGGTTTATTTAAGTCACAGTTTTCAGAAGTTTCAGTCCATAATTGACTGGCTCCAAGGCAGGGTGTCATGACATACAGGCATCTCAGAGGAGAAATAATTCATGGTGGGAAAAAGGTAGCAAAGCAAGCAAAGGACAAGACAAGCCTCTTTCTGTCTCTTATATTGTTTTTTTTTTTAATTGAGGTTATTGGTA
Source organism: Fukomys damarensis (assembly GCF_012274545.1). Lineage (NCBI taxonomy): Eukaryota > Metazoa > Chordata > Mammalia > Rodentia > Bathyergidae > Fukomys > Fukomys damarensis. The sequence continues at coordinate 36,157,821 of NW_022900950.1, read as the reverse complement.
CAATATAGGTATACAATACAATTACATTCATCATTGGGATTCTGTACCTTTACATAATAGGTCTTGATTCTCATTTTTCCCCTTC
>NW_022900950.1:36156621-36157247 GCF_012274545.1 Fukomys damarensis | reverse complement strand
AAAATAGGGAATCCTAAAATAAAACTAAAAAGGAAAGTAAAAGAGAAAAGGCAATGATGTAACGTTAAAATAATCCTTAATTCTGGAGATGAAAATGGTCCCTGAACATATTTAAATTGCCTCTCACTCTTATAGTCTTGTCTTATTCTGTTTTCATTATTTAGAGAATACTTTATTAGTTTCTGTAATCAAACCCACGTAGATATGACCTTACATATTTAGTACGATGTGTTATCCCTGTACACATGGAAAAAAAAAATTAACATTTCTGGACCAATATGGTTGTCCATTTCTGTACAATGCCAAACACAGTAAATTGGGATGACTTTTTCCAAAGTTGGCAGCACTGTTAAAGTTTCCCAAAATTCAATTTATATATATATGTGTGTGTGTGTGTGTGTGTATATGTATATATAGACTAATAATAGTATGTTATGCATCGATAGCAGCGACAGCTTTTCCAGGTTCTGCAGTCGTCTGAACAAAATTATAGACATTCAGCACATTACATTAAAAAAAAAAAAGAAAAAGAAAAGAATAATATCCAGACAACAGCAAAGTTCTGTTGCTGCTGTGGTACCTGGCATCATTTTTTCTATTAGCCTCTTAATCATCATCTGGAAAGA
>NW_022900950.1:36154216-36155047 GCF_012274545.1 Fukomys damarensis | reverse complement strand
CGACTTCCATTTTGTTCACTATCTCTATGGTTATCTGGGAAATTATTTCTATTTTGAATTTTTCTAGAGCCTGATTGATCTGTTTTGTTACTTCCTGTGCTTTGAGTTCAGGGTGTCCTGGTGGTTCACTATCAGCCTTTTCATCCTCATTTGCCCTTCTGTTTGCCATTGGTGAACTGGAAGTCTGTCCTTGTGTCTTGCTAAAGTGCTTTCTCATTTTAATTTTTGTTGTCGGACTGTCCTTGGTCTAATCTCTGGATTATCACCCACATCTTCCTGATATAGTTGCACCCTAGCTTCTGTGTCTCTAACGACCCACAGACATTCTCATATTCATAACATCAGAGAAAACAGCTCATCAAATCAACAGCAATGCTTTACCCCAATTGATACAATCAACAACACATTGAGATCAAGCACAACTTGGACGCTGACCACCTGTGGTAGTCACTAGTCTATCACCCTTAAATCATTTGAATTAAATTGAAATCAAGAAGTAGTCCATAACATGTCTGCAGTGAACAAAATTTTCAATATAGTATATTTACCATTTAATGGCTCAGACAGAGCGAGGATGCAAGACCCCTGATCTCAGTTAGCTGACTGCTGAACCCCATGACGCTGACTAACCTCGGGCTGCAAGGCCCAGATTGAGTTCCCCATCCTTCCAAATCGTTGAACTCCGCAACATTCTATTACAGGTTTCCCACGCCTTTCTTTAAAGATGTTCAAAGTTGGGAACTCAGAAAAATACCATTGATGACCACCTCTGTCTTTGCAAAGTGGGTCCAAAGACTTGCACAGTCAGGAGGTCGGAGAGTGCGGGGTGGG
>NW_022900950.1:36097237-36154075 GCF_012274545.1 Fukomys damarensis | reverse complement strand
GCTGGGTCGGGAGCAGGTGTGGTTCTCCTTCCCTCGGTGGATCGGGGCCTGGCCTACCTCCCGGAGCTTGAGCGATGGCGGCTGGGTCGGGAGCAGGCGTGTTTCTCCTCCCCGCGGTGGATCGGGGCCCAGGCTTCCTCCCGGCACTTGAGCAATGGCTGCTGGGTTGGGCTTATTTGATTTCTTGAGGACAGCCATTCTTTGTGAAGGGAGATGGAATCTCAGTGTTGTTTTAATTTACATTTCTCAGTTTGTCAGAGACATTGAACATTTTTTCATATATTTATTGGCCATTTATACTTCTTTTTTAAGAAGTGTCTATTCATTTCAGATACACGTTTTTTGATTGGCTCTTTAAATTTGGGAATCTAATTTTTTTTTAGTTCTTTATATATTTCATATTAGTCCTTGATCTGCGTTCCTGGTGAAAAATTTTCCTCTATTCTGTAGGTTGCCTCTTCACTATCTTGGTGTTATTATTTGTTGTGAAGAAGCTTTTTAATTTGATATGATATATTTGTTATCTCTTGGGCAACTGGGGTTCTGTTCAAAAGTCTTTGCTAATACCTATGTCTTCAAGAGTTTTAACTATTTTATCTTCTAGCAGATTAAGTGTTTCTGTTGTAATATTTAGATCCTTGATCCATTTAGATTTTAGTGAAGTGCATGGGGAGAGGTATGGGTGTATGTTAAATCTTTTTGTGGTACCAGGGATCAAACTGGGGCCCTTGTGCTTGAAAGGCAGGCAGTGTAACCACTCAGGCAAATCCTGGACCCTGGTCTATGTTAAATCTTTAGCATGTATATAGCCAGTTTTCCTAGCGCCATCTGTTGACAATTCTGTCTTTCCTCCAGCAGAAGGATTTCCCTTCAGATAAAGTAGGTAAGTATGGCTGGAGTTGTTTCTGCATCCTCTGTTCTGTTCCATTGATTCACAAGTCTGATTTTCTTCCCCTATGCTTTGTTTTTTTTATCACTGTAGGCTTGCAGTAGCACTTGAAGCCTGAGATTGTGATGCCCGCTTCCTTGCCCTTGTTGTCCAAAATTGCCTGTGCTACTCTAGTCTTTTCTGATTTTGCATAAATTTTAAGATTCCTTTCTGTAATTCTGTGAGGAATGCTATTGGTATTTTGATTGGGATTGCATTAAATCAGTATGACAGTTTTAGAAATATGCCCATTTTGACTATATTCATTCTGCCTATCCAGCAACAAGAAATATCTTTGCATTTTCTGATGCTCTCTTGTTCAGAGTATGATAGCTTTCATTGTAAAGGTTGTTCACTGTCTTGATTACTTAATTCCTAAGTACTTCATTTTTCTTGATGTATTGTGAATTTCTTGATGCTATGTGTGTTGTTTCCTAATTTCTCTCTCAGTGAATTTATTATTGGTCTATAGGAATGCTGTTGATATTTGAGTGTTGACTTTTATGCTGATGAATTTAGGTATTAGCTCCAAATTTACTGAATTTGGTTATTAGGAGTCTTTTGGTGGGGCTTTTGGGTTCTTCTATGTGGAGGATCATGTCATCTGCAAATAATAATGTAACTTCATCTTTTCCTATCCATGTCTCTTTTATTTCTTTCTCTTACTTAATTGCCCTGGCTAGTATTTTGAGAGCTATATTGAACAGGAGTGTTGAGTTCAGAATCCTTGTCTTGTTCCTGACTTTAAAGGAAAGCTTTCAGCTTCTCTCCATTTGATATGATGTTGGCCATTGGTTTGTCATAAGTGGCTTTTATCAGATTGAGATAGAGACATTCTGTACCCTTTTTGAAAATCATAAATGGATGTTATATTTTGTTAATGTTTTGGTTTTTTGAGAGAAGGTCTCACTATGTAGTTGAGACTGACCTGGAACTCACTATGTACACCAGACTGGTCTTGAACTCACAGTGATCCTCCTGCCTCAGCTTCCCCGAGTGCTGGAATTATAGGCATGTGCCACCATCCCCAGCATTAATGTTTTTTCTATATCTATTGAGATGATTATGTGAGTTTTCTCCTTCTGTTTATATGGTATATTACATTTATTAATTTATGTATATTGAACCATTCTTGTATCTGTGGGATGAAGCCTACTTGGTCATGATGTGCAATCTTTTTGACAATTTGCTGCATTCTTTTTGCTGATATCTTATGAGGATCTTTGAACCTATATTCATTAAAGAGATTGGCCTGTAGTTTTCTTTTTTGGTTGGGTCCTTTTCTGATTTGGAATCAGGGAAACGCTTACTTCCATGAGTAACTTTGGAAATACTGTTCTCCTTTCAATTTTATTAAAGTATTTGAGAAGTGTTGGCATTCTCTGAAGTTCTTGTAGAATCCAGCAGTGAATCTATAGAGACATGGGCTTTTCTTAGTTACTAGTTTTTAAATACTATTTTGATTTCACTGACTGATATTGAATATTTAGGATTTTTATATCTTCTTGGTTCAGCTTTGGCAGGAATCTATCCATTTCTTTTTTTTTTTTTTTTTCCTCACTGAGTTTATGGGTACATTTTAGGTATGCAGTACTGGATAAAGAAGATGTGTTTTTTTTATAAAATGAAATACTACTCAGCCAAAAGGATGAGAAAGCAGATTCATTCATAGGAAAATATCCATTTCTTTTTAACATTCAATTTTATTAGAGTACTCGTTCTCCAAGTAGTCACCAATAGTTCTTTAGATTTCAGCAGAATCTATTGTGACTTTGCTTTTGTCACTTCCAGTAGCATGGATTTGGCTCTTTACTTATTTTTATAAGATTGGCTGAGGGTTTTTCCGTTTTGTTTATTCTTTCCAAGGAATAATTCTTTGATTCATTGACTCTTTGTATTTTTTTAGTCTCAGTTTCATTAATTTCTGCCTTGATCTTTATAATTTCCTTCATCATGGATTGCTTTGGATTTGGATTGTTCTTGTTTTTTTAGGACCTTTAGGTGCATGATTAGTTAGGTCATATTTGAGCTCTCTTTTCCTGATGGGGGTATTCACCACTAAAAACTTTTTCTTTTTCTTGGAAATTTTTTTTTCTTTTTATTGAGTTTATTGGTACAATCTAGGTATACAGTACAGTTACATTCATCATTGGGATTCTGTACCTTTACATAATAGGTCTTGATTCTCATTTTTTTCCCCTTATCCCTGCCGTCCCTTTACCCCCTCTTCTCCTCCCCATTTACAAATACTTCATTTCCAATTTTTCAGTTTCTCATATTTTTTTCCTCTCCCTTATTACCTTTCCCCCACCCTTCCCACTTTCCCTACACCTTTAGCCCTTTACTTCCTATTTCACATTATTAATTAATTATTTATTATCCTATTAGGATCCTGTGTACTATTATAGTTTTTCACACCAAAGAAACTATTTGGTATTTCAGTTAAAGAAATCTCTGTATGAACATTAAAAATAGGGAATCCTAAAATAAAACTAAAAAGGAAAGTAAAAGAGAAAAGGCAATGATGTAACATTAAAATAATCCTTAATTCTGGAGATGAAAATGGTCCCTGAACATAATTAAATTGCTTCTTGCTCGTATAAAAACTTTTTCTTTAGGACTGCTTTCATTGTGGCTCCTAGGCTTTAGTGTATTGTATTGGCATTAGCGTTACATTCCAGCCAACAATCTAATTTCCTCCTTAACTTCATCTGTGATCCATTGATTATTCAAGAGGATGTTGTTTGGCCTTGTGGAGTGGCCTATGCCTGTAGGCCCAGCATTTGGGAGGTGGAGTAAGGAGGATAGCCATGAGTTCAAAGCTAGCCTGGCCTATATAGTGAGTTCAAGGCCAGTTTGGACTACATAGCAAGACAACCCCCCCAAAAAAAGCATTGTTTAATTTCCATATGTTTGTATAATTTCTCTGGTTACTTTTGCCATTGTTTTCCAGTTTCATTGCAGTATGATCTCATATGCATGAGATATTTTTTCATTTAATTAAGTTTGCTCTATAATCATGCAGATGGAACCAACAAAACAATGTACTTGACTTTTTTACTGGGACCCATCAGATAACGACAGTTCATAACTACTAAACTCCATGACTTCAATCTGAGGCCCATTAGATTAGCTCTTTGGAGAGGGCCCCTGACTGGGGTCTTCCCCACATCCACCCTTCTCAGTTTGAAGCAATTAGTTGGAAATTTCTCCCTCTCCCCCCTAACTGCAGTTGGAGTATTGCAGGCAGCTAAGTTAATTAGAAAATATAAGGCAGTTGGGCAGGGCTTGGCCCTCAGCATAGAAAGCAACAGAGGCACATTCACTAAAGGTTAACTACTACACCCACATACTTCCCCTAGGGATGAATAGCAGTAACTCATTCTCTAAATAGAAATCAGTCATCTTAATTAGAGACCAAAACATCCCTAGCTAGCCCATTCCTTCTGGAAATCCATGTACACTTCCCCATTTAATCTCCATTTATTCAATATTACCCAGTCAACTGTACTGTAATCTTATTGGTTGATCACACTTTTGTTCCACCTCATGCCCACCTTGTGATTTTTCCATTGGATCTTATAGTTTTGTCCCACTTTGTACGTGCCTCACCTCATGGCTTTGACTCATAAAACACCTTTGAGAAGCAATGTGGGTGGGCAACCCACTTTCTAGTCCCCCTTCTGTCTCACTTAGGCAGAAGCTATGTTTCTTTCAATAAATTCTTCCTATTCTTAAAAAAATAATTAAGCTTGTTTTATGGACTAGTATTGTCTATTTTAGAGAAAGTCCCATGTACTGAGAAGAATGTGTATTTTGTTGTTGGATTGAACACTCTGTAGACATACATTAAGTTCATTTGTTTTAAGGTTTGGTTCAATTCTGATATTTCTTTGTTGATTTTTTTTTTTGTCTCGATTTATTTGTGTCAATGGGGTCTTGAGGTCCACCATTAGAATTGTATTGGTGTTTATCTGAGTTTTTGTGTGTCCTGTAATGTTTATTTTATGAGGTCGAGCATGGCAATGTTTGGTGCATATATATTTATAATTGTTATCTCTTCCTGTTGAATTGTTCCATTAACCAATATGTAGCAGTCTTCTTTGTCTTTTTTGTTCAGTTTTGGCTTGAAATTTACATTGTGTAAAATTAGGATAGCTACTCCTTTTTTCAGGGTTCCTGTTGCATTGAATATTTTTTTTCCATCATTTGATTTTTAATCTGTGAATTTATTTTTGAATTAAATGTGCTTCTTGTATGCTGCATATTGTTGGGGTTTGTTTCTTGATCCATTCTGGCATTCAGCATTTTTTGATTGGGAATTGAGACCATTCACACTGAGATTTATTACTGAAAGGTGTGCCAACTTATTTCTGTCATTGCATTATTTTCCTGTAACTAATTTTCTTTCTTTTTTCTTTTTTCTTAGCTGCTCATTTCTTCAGGTGTTTTGTTGTTGTTGTTGTTGTTATTGTTGTTGTTGTTGTTTTAATGTATTAGCATTGTTGGCTTAATTGTCTATTTCTAGGATATTCTGGTTTGGTGGACATGAATTTGTTGAGGTGCTCCTTGTCATGCAAATACCTTATTTCTCCATCAATTTTGAAGGAAAATTTTACAACATACATAATTTGAAGTTGCAAGTGGTTACCTTTCAGAGCCTGAAACACTAAACTCTCAGCCCTCTTGGCCTTTAAGGTTTGTGTTGAGAAGTCTAGTATAATTCCAATGTATTTACCTTTATATGTGATCCATTGCCTTTCTCTAACAGCTTTTAAGGTTTTGTCCCTGTGATAGACTTCTGGTACTTTGAGTATAATGTGATATGGAGAGGTTCTGTTTTGGCTGTGGCTATTTGGTGTTCTGTATGCCTGATTTATCTGTATGTTTATTTCTTTCCTTGTGTTTTGTGAGTTTTCTACCATTATTTTTGTGAACAAGTTTTTAATGATTTGTACTATCTTCTGAATTTTCTCTTATTCTAGTTACTCTTAGATTTGTCTTCTTTGCATCATCTACCATTTGTTAAATCCCCTTTTTCATGTTCTGTTATTGCTTTTAAGGTGTTTTTCAGTAGTTGGTTTTTGAAGGCATCAATCTTCTAGTTCTAGTTAAGAAATTCTGTCTTCACATTGGTTGCTTCTGCTACCTATATTTCCAATATAATTTTTAATCTCTTGGATTTCCAGTTGAAATCTTTTCTTTGCTAAACTGTTCATTATGTTTTTGAATCATTTTACCTACCTCAGATAGCTTTTTATTAGTGTTTTCTGAAAGTTCCTGGATTATTTTATTACTCCCATTTTCTGTTTTCTAACCTCATGTGTTATCCTTTTGACTAATTTGGGTGTGTGTTTTATACACTTCTCCTTCTTGAAGGCTCCTGTATAGACTTAAGGGGAATTGGGAGTTTAGGGAGGCATTCTGTTGCCTTATCTTCTCATGTTTTTATTGTATTTTTTGTTGTTGTGATGGTGGTGGTGGTGGTGTGTGTGTGCGTGTGCTGAAATTTGTGGACACTTGTAGCATAAAGCCTTTGTTGGTAGTGTAAACATCTCTTCAGTTAGTTGCTTTTCAGTGGTGTTCTTTGTGTGTGGCTAACTATAGGCTTTTGCCTCAGCCCCAACATCTAATCACCTCAGTTAATTTGGGAGGGGAGTTTGCAGTGTCATTGGCCCAAAACCAAATTCTCTGCGAATATACTCCAGTATATTCTCCATATATTGTGAATATACTCCACAAAAATAATCTGGGTTTTGGTTTACAGAGAAAACCCATTAGTAGTAATGATTATGTAACCCTGGTAATAAGAAGTGAATCAATGAATAAATTACAGTAGTATCATCCAAGACAATTTAGATATTAATGCACCATAAGAAGAGAAATTATGTACAACTCTCAACCCTAGAGAAGAAATCCACAAGTATGGTGTAAACATTAAGACAGTTCTGGTACTGACTTACAGTTCATATGTACTACAGCTGACAGCTATATCTCCACTAATGGTAGAAAGGAATTCAATAGTAAGTTTATAGAGTTAATATCTAAAGATTAATACAACTTTATACTATGAAAGATATAAAGGGTTTGGAATGAGGAAATACAAAAGGAAATATTTGAAACCTTAAATGATATAACAAGGAAGAGAGAAGGGCCGGGAATTTAGCTCAGTGATGCTGCACCTGCCTCCCAAGTGCAAGGTCCTGAGTTTGATCCCCTATGCTAGGGGAAAAAAAAGAAAGGAGGAGAAGGAGAGAGAAATGGGACAGTGGATCCTTTTGGGGAGTAGAATGCTTTTAGGATTAGGTAAAAGTAACAACAACAACAACAACAATTAAGTAAAAGTAACAACAACAACAAACAAACAAACAAACAAAAATGATGAGAAATAGAAGATAAAAGAAAAGGAGGGAGAAAAAAAGAAATTTTATGGGGAGTAAAAATAAGAAAAAGTAAAAGGGAAAAAAGAAGCAAGGATAAAGGACATAGGAAAATTCCTCAAACCATAAGAAACTGGTAAAGAAGAAAAAAAAATTTTAAATGAGAAAATAACACACTCAGTGGTTTTGAATGTGTGGTTTTCTTCTGGGATATACAATTTTGGGACAGTATCCAAATCAAACTGTGTCCCTGTTTATGTGGGTAGATGAGGAAAGCAGTCAGACCCCAGATCCATGTTGGCTGCAGGGACCAGCAGGCAGTAAGTTTAGGGCAATGGTGCCAATGCTGCAGCTTTCATATTCAGAGCAACTCAGGCTGAGCCTGGCTTCCAGCCATGGGGTGGATCCTGTATCCCGCAGCTCCAGTTCCTCTGGGGGTTTCTTTCAAGCCTACTTCCTGCCTCCCCCGCTTACCCAGTGATTATGGAAACATAATTCTGGGAGCCCTGAAGTAAAGCCATTCCCTGGGTGCTCAGTTCGAAGTTCAACCAATCAACTCTTCCCTGACCAAGCACTCTCTCCAGGAGTATGGTGGGTACTTTTACTAAAGTAATTTGTCAGCTGTTGTCTGTCAAAAGACTCACATGGGAGCAGAATCCTGCACTCCTGCAGATCACAACACCCTCTCATCTGTTCTGTGCCACTGTGTTTCTCCCTCAGGCCCTCTGCAATCCCGTTTTCATTTTGTCCCTGTAGGTTCAGTCTCCCTTTCCTGCAAGCTGTAAGCCAGGAGCTGGGGTGAACCTTCAGATTTTTTCTTCCCTTCTCCATATTGTATTTTATCTCTTCAATTTCTCTGAAGGTTTTAATTTCCTGTCAAATCTTTTCTGGTTTGCAGGGATCTACTTCTCTCTTTTTCCTTCCTATGTTTTTGGCTTCATTGTCAAATATCAGATGACTGAATGTGACTGGGGTTGTTTCTGCATCCTCTGCTGATCCACAAGACTGTTTTTGTGCTAGTATCACCCTCAGTTCTATTCCCTTGATTTATATGTCTCTTCTTTTTGTTTTTTTTTGGTACCAGGGATTGAATTTAGGACCTTACACTTGCCAGGCAGGCTGCAACACCACTGAGCTAAATCCCCAGCCCCAATATATTTATTCTTATGTTATTACCAGTCTTGATTACTATAGATTTATAGTAAGTTTTGAAATTAGTGTGTTCAATTTTGTTATTTTTTGATATTGTTATTTGGAGGGGTCTTTAATTTCTGTGTGAGTTTAGGATCAATTTGCTAATTTCTACAAAAAAGGAACATGAGATTTGGATAGAGATTATGTGACAATAGATGAGTTTGAGATTATCTTCTCTCTCTCTTTTTTGAGATTATCATTATAACAATACTGTGTCTTTGGATCCAGGAACATGGAATAACTTTCCTATGTTATTTATTTACTTTAATTTATTTAGGTTTTCTTTAATTTCTTTCAACAATGTTTTGTAGTCTTCAGAATATAAGTTTTATGCTTCTTTGGTTAAATTTTCTCATATGTATTTTATTCTTTTTGGAACTGTCACAAATCAAAATTTCTTAATCTTCAATTTGTTCATTCTTTCTAGTCTGGATTTTAAAATGTCATTTTCTTGCCTAATTGCCCTTATTCAAGTCTCTGGTGAAAAATGAAGTTGGAATGGTAAGAATAAATATTCTTATTTTTATGTTAGAGGGAAAATATTTATTTGTTGTCTTTGTTTAAGGGTATCTTTAAATTTTCAAATTTTTATCAGTATGTGCTTACAGTACATAATGATTATATTTATTGTGTGACATTAGTACAAGTATGCAACATCTTAATTAGTACAAGTATGCAACATCAAATTCTTCCCTCCCTCTCCTTCCCTTCTGCCTCTGTCTCTTGGTCAAGGACGGAAATATTTAGGCTTTCGCCCTGAGTATGATGTTAGCTGAGGGTTATTCATACATGTCTAATATCAGACTGAGGATTCTCATTCTTTTTTTTTTTTTTTTTTTTTTTTGGTGCTGGGGATCAAACAGGCTCTTGTGCTTGCAAGACAGGCAGCAGAACCACTGAGCTAAATTCCTGGCCCAGGATTCTCTTTCTATTCCTGGTTTCTTATAATTTTCTGACTATGTTTTGTCATTGATTTTTCTCCAGCTATTGAAATAATGATGTAGTTTTTAGTATATATGCTGCCAAAGCAAGTACTGATCATGTAGTTTTTGTCTTTTATTTTACTGATATGGGGTATTGCCTCAACTAATTTTTCCATGTTAAGCTAACCTTGAACTCCTGGAATAAATCACACTTGATGATGGGGTATAATCGTTTTTTAATTGTTTCTTAAATGTTGCTAAGTTCAGCCTGGTAGAGTTTTGTTTGTTTGTTTTGGGGGGTGGTGGATTTTTTTTTTCTTTCATATTCATAAGAAATAATGTTCTATAGTTTTTCTTTTCTTGTAATGTCTTTTATTTTAGTTGGAGTGATGCTGACCTAGTAGAATGAATTGGGAAATATTCTTTCTAGTTTTTATTTTTTTTTGTTTTTGTTATTTTTTTCCTTGGTACCGGGGATTGAACTCAGGTCCTTGCGCTTGCAAGGCAGGCCACCGAACAACTGAGCTAAATCCCCGGCCCCTCTTTCTAGTTTTTAGAAGAATTTGTGAAAAATTGTTTTCAATTATTCTTTAAATGGTTGACAGAATTCCCAGTGAAGCCATTTATCTGGGCCTAGGCTTTTCTTTGTGGGAAGTTGTAAACATCTTTTAAAGTCTTTCTTTCCTTTTTTGACTGTTTTTATTTACCTTAAACTTATTTGACAGTAATGATTATCTTATTACAGTATGTTCAAAAATAAATCAAACAAAAACAAATTTTAAAAAGAAAGAACAAAGAAAAACAAAGGAAGACAAGCAAATCACACATTTTTAGTGATATATGTGTTTTTGTTTTGTTTTGTTTTGAGTACTTGGGGATTGAACCCACCATGGCCTTGGCACTTTTTTCTTTCTTTCTCCCTACTTTGTGTGTGTGTGTGTGTGTGTGTGTGTATGTGTGTGTGTGTGTATGTGTGCACAGAACCCCTGAGCTAAATGGCAGACCCTTCATACTTATTTTGTAGCATTCTATCGCTGCATCAGTTGCCTTAATATAAAGTATTCACATCCATTTATAAAACAGTGTTTTTAATTCTTTAAATTTTTATAGTGAAAAGTTATTTATAGTATAGCAAAAATATATTTATCAGGTTATCTAAATAGAAATAATCCAGCATATTCTAACTATTTCATATACTTGGGAGGACATTGAGATACAAACTATAACAGGCTTAGGAGAAGAGTTATAGAACAAAATTACTATATCATTATTTTAGAAATTAATTTTAAAAATGTAATTATGCAGTATTATGACACACTCCTACTCTAGTCTATGCTGAAATTATAACAGCTACCTGTCACAGCCTTTCTTTCATTATAACATGAATGCCAAGATATATTTGAAATTTGGTAGTGGGCAACATATTAAAAGAATTGTAATTTTGTACACTATTCTTTTTTTTTTTTTTGGTACTGGGGATTGAACTTGGGTCCCTGTGCTTGCAAGGCAGGCCACCGAACCGCTGAGCTAAATCCCCAGCCCATGTACACTATTCTTGTTGCATGGATATTAGCAAGGAATATCCTGCAGCTTACTTTAATAGATTTTTACCCTTTAATATCTTTAATGAAATAAATTTTAATAAGAATATAAAGGTTAAAATGGAAGAGAAATATTTTTGTCATCAAAAGCCATCTGCCTTGTCTCTTTTATAAATAATCTGACATTCCTTTCTCTTTATGGATACAATCTGAACTTTTTTGGGGGGGTCAGGTACCAAGGATCAAATTCAGGTCCTTGCGCTTGCAAGGCAGGTGGCAGAACCACTGAGCTAAATCCCTGGCCCTAAACTTATTTTTAAAATCACACCTGATGGATATACTTTACTCATTTACATTCTTGTATAGCTCTTGTCTTCTAGTGTACACATCTATTAAAATAATGATTGTGAAATGTAGCCTCTGGCCCAATGTAAGAAGGTTTCCTAATGAGACATGATTTTGCTAATAGGTATTAATTCTGAGCTATAAGTGGGTAATGAACCTAAGATAGTGGCTAGTGCTTTAGATACCAATATTTAAGTTTACATGTCAGTAAAGTGATACAATGAAATTTCATAAAATTAGAAAAAGTAATTGGATATAGAAAACACTGATATAAGTCTGAGTAAATATTATGACCATTAGATAGAATCAAATTCCAAAATTTGACACAAAAGCATCAAATTGTTATATATAAAACTCTAAGACAAATTAAAATTTTCTGATAAAACATGTAATAGTATCTGTATCAGGGCTCACAAGAAGTACAAATATGATTGAATAAAGGATTTATTATGTAGGCTTAACAATGGCTGCATGACAAATCGGGTGGAAAAATGCAAACTGGCTGTATCAGTCAGTAGAAGAACAGATATAACACAAACATATACAAATATATATGAATTAACAAAATTAACTTATAATGGCCACCCACAGGGTCATATGAGGAAGAATCCAGACAGTCTGTGTGCACACTGGAGACTGAAAAATTTAGTCAGAGATCTGGAGCTCACTGCAGTATTCCATGTGAGTCTGTATCAGGAGACCCAGGCATCTGTGCTGGAAGGCTGAAGAGTTTACACCCAAAGGCTGAAGGATCCTGCCGGAAGCCTAAGGGTCTGTGCTATAAGCCAGAAGATGATGTCCAAGTTAAAGGTGAAGACTGGAGCTCTCTGGAAGAACAGGAGCAGATCCATCCTTCCTCATTTCCCCTTTATATCATCCAGCAACACACCAAACTAGGTCTTCCACACCCTGAGGCATGGAATTGCTGAGGCAATTTCATTAAGCTTTTTTTTTTTCAGCTTTAATTGAGCTTATTAGTACATTTTAGGAATACAGTACAGTTACATTCATTGTTGGGATCTTGTACCTCTACATGACAGGTCTTGGTTCTCATTTTTTCCCCTTGTCCCTGCCCTCCCTTCACCCCCCTCCTCCCCTCCCCATCTACAAACACTTTATTTCCGTCTTTTCATTATCTCACATTTTTTTCTTTTCCCTTATTACCCTTCCCCTACCCATCCCACCTTCCCTACACCTTTAGCTCCTTTCTTCCCATTTCTAAATGTCATTAAGCTTTTCTTAACTAAAGTTCTCAAGTTGACAGAGTCTATCAATCAACACATTGGCCATCTGCAAGATGGAGGGGCTGAAAATCCAATTGAAGGTGGAAGGCCTGGAGCTCATTCCATTGTACAGTGAAAGTCTATGCCAAAAAGCCAGTCTGCATTGGAAGGCTGGAGTTTACACTGGAAGCCTGAAGGAACTGGAGATGAATATCCAAAGGCAATAGTGAAGACTGGAGATACTCTGAGGAAAAAAAGGAAAGACTATCTTGTTTTTCCTTTTTTATTTATTCCAGGCTATAAGCCTATTTGTTGGTGCCACCCATGTCTTGGGTGAGTCTTCCCTCTTCAGTTTGTGGCCTACATGTCAGTCATTCACAAAAACACCCACAGCTTTACTAATCTGGTGAGCAGTTCTTACTCAAGTGAAGATGACATATCATAATTAATGGTCATAGTGTCAAATGAAATAGCATAAAAACTTCAAAAGCTGTGTCTGGTTTTATAACGTTCTCAAGGCAGAAGCAATTTTTCCCTCTTTGACAAGCTGGTACAAAAATTATATGAAACATGACTCCCAAATAAAGAGTCCATTTATAGGTAATCTAATTACTTTATAATTGCACCAGGTTCGGAAGCCCTTCCAGAAAATGATTCATTGTATGCATTCAGCTAAGACAAAGGTGTCATCTAAGTATTATGGATGTCATGTAACACCATATTGGCAATAACTTTGGATGGGAAGAAAGCAAAATGGATCAGAGAAAATTATTTGTGTCAAAGACTAAGTAATATAAGTTCACCTACTCAATATTGATCACCCCTCTGGGCATGGTGGAACATGCCTGTAGTTCCAGCCTTCCAGAGGCAGGAGGATCGCCATAAATTCAGAGCCAGCCGGGGATACATGGTGACTTTAAGGAGAGTCTGAACCACAGAGGTAGACCTTGTCTCATAAAACCAAAACCAACCCCATAGGTTGTTATGCATTATAAATTAGATATTGGAAAGGATACTGGAAAGCATTGGCTAGGATATTGGAGGATAATGATTAGGCTTCGTATGTGTATAATTGACGTTTTAATGCAGTATTTTATTGTTTTTTGGTACTGGAGATCAAACTTGGAACCTTGCACTTGTGAGGCAGGCAGTGGCACTACTGAGCTAAATCCCTGGCCCTTTAATGAAATATTTTAGATAGGCCAAAAAAAAAAAACACAATGCTGTCCATTCTTTCGCAGGCCAGGCACAAATGTAATTGAAAGTCCCTATGAACTGTATACTGCCTAAAGATACAGGCCATAGGACTCTGCAAAGTGTATATTATATGTATTGCCATGGTGATTTCAGTTTCGAAGTGTGAAGCATGGGATCATAGCTCATTCATGAAGTGTTTGCCTAGGATGTTTGAGCTAAGAACTGTTTTATTTCTTCTGTGACCTGTTGATTCTTCAAGACTGTATTGTTTAATCTCCATATATTTAGAGTTTCTGTGGCTTCCTTTGTGATGGATTTCTAATTTCATTGCACTGTGATCCGATAATATGCATGGAAAAATTGATTCTTTTGTATTTACTTTAGCATCATTTATGTGCTGTTATGTGGTCTACTTTGGAGAAAGTCCCATGTGCTGCTGAAAAATAATGTGTATTCAGTTGTTGGGTGCAAAACTTTGTAGATTTCTATTTAGTCCATTTTTTATTCGTTGAATTTATTGGTACACTAAGTATACATTATGATCACATTCATCATTGAGAATTTGTACCTGTACATGATATATCTTTTTTCTTGTTTTTTCCCATCCCCTTTCCCTCCCTTCCACTCCTCCAATCCTTACTGTTTACAAAAGATTTGTTTCCATTTTTTTCTTTCCCTTCTTTTTTTTTTTTTCTCTCATTGAGTTTATCGGTGCATTTTAGGTATATAGTACAGTTACATTTGTCATTGGGATCTTGTACCTTTACATGACAGGCTCTTTCCCTTCTTTCCACTCCCATCCCAGTTCCCCTTCCCCTTTGAACCTTTTCTTCCTATTTCGCATTATCTGTTATACATTTTGGTCCTCAGGTATACTTTCAGTTTCTCACACCAGAGAAACAATTTAACATTTATACATGTGTGTTCTGTTTATTTCACTTTAGAGGACAGCCTCAAGGTGCATCCATTTAATTATAAATATCTGTTATTTATCATTGTTTATGGCTGAGTAGTACTCTGTTTTATATAAGCATACACACACACCTTCTTTATCCAGTCACCAATTGATGGGCATTTGGGCTGTTTCCAAGATTTAGCTATTACAAACTGTGCCGCTATAAACATGGGTGCACATATATCATTGTGCTATGATGCTTTTAATTCTTTTGGGAAGATAACTATCAGGGGAATACCTAGGTCAAATGGGACCTCTAGTCCTAGTTTTTTTAAGGAATCTTCACAATGATTTCCACAGTGGTTACACCAGTCTGCACTCCTACCAACAGTGGACAAGGGTTCATTATCCCCACAACCCTGCCAGCATTTGTTATTGATTGATTCTTGATAGCAGCTATTCTTTCTGGAGTGAGGTAGAATCTCAGTGTTGGTTTCATTTTTGCATCTCTCGAGTGATCAGTGATATGGAACATTTTTCATATGTTTACTGGCTGCTTCTACTTCTTCATCTGAGAAAGTTATGCTCATTTCTGATGCCCATTTTTGGACTGGGTCTTTAAATTTGAGTTTCTGATTTTTTAAGTTCTTTATATATTCTAGATAGTAGACCTTTGTCTGAGCAACAGCTGGTAAATTTTTTTCCCCACATTGTGGGTTGTCTCTTCACTCTGTTGGTGGTTTCTCTTGCTGTGCAGAAGCTTTTTAATAGCATCAGATCCCAGTTGTTGATTCTTTGTGCTAGTTCCTGTGCAACTGAGGTTTTGTTCATAAAGTCTTTCCCTATGCCATTGTCTTCAAGAGTTCTACCTAGCCATCTTCTAGTAGGTTTAGTGTTTCTGTCTTAATACTTAGATCTTTGATTCATTTGTTTTCGTTTTGTGCACGGTGAGAGATATGGGTCCACTTTTAATCTTTGGCAAGTTGAAACCCAATTTTTGCAGCACCATTTATTGAAGAAACTGTCTTTTCCTCATTGAGTGTGTTTGGCCCCTTTGTCAAAGATGAGGTGACTGGGTATATCTGGAGTTGTTTCTGCATCTTCTAATCTGTTCAGGTCTGTTTCTTTGCCAGTACTATGCTGTTTTATCACAGAAGCTTTGTAGTATACTTTCACATTGGGGATTGTGGTACTCTTTTGTCTTTGTTGCCTAAAATTGCTTTTGCTATTCTGGGTTTCTTCTGATTCTAAATGAATTTTTGGATTGTTTTCTCTATTTCTGTGAAACATGCAGTTGGAATTTCAATTGAGATTGTATTGAATCCATATAGCAGTTTTGGAAATATGGCCATTTTCACTATATTGATTCTTCCTACCCAAGAATAAGTGATGTCTTTCCATTTTGTGATATCTTCTTTGATCTCTTTAATCAGAGTGCTGTAGTTTTTTTGTTTGTTTGTTTTTCTTTCAGAGTGCTGTACTTTTCAGGGTAGAGGTTTTCTACTTCTTTTGTTAGATTGATTCCTAGGTATTTCATTTGGGGGGAATGCGATTGTAAAAGGAGTTGGTTCTCCAGTTTCTCTCTCAGTGAGTATTTTGTTCATGTACAGTAACGCTACTGATTTTTGAGTGTTGACTTTGTATCTACCTACTCTACTGAATTTGGCTATTAAGTCTAGAAGACTTGGTGGAGCTTTTGGGGTCTTCTATGTAGAGTAACATGTCATCTGCAAATAATGACAATTTAATTACTTCATTTCCTATATTTATTCCTTTTATTTCCTTCTCTTGTCTAATTCCTGTGGCTAATGTTTCTAGAACAATATTGATGAGGAATAGTGATAGTGGACATCCTTGTCTTGTTCCTGATTTTAGCATGAAGGATTTCAGTTTTTGACCATTTAGTATGATGTTGGCTGTTGGTTTTTTAAATTTTTAATTATTTTTTTATCTCATTGAGTTTATTGGCACTTTTAAAATATATAATAGTTACATTCATCAGGATCTTGTACGTTTGTATGACAGATCTTGGTTCTCGCTTTTTCCCAATACCCCTGCCCTCCCTATACCCCCCTTCCCCTATTTGCAAAGACTTTGTTTCCATTTTTTCCTTTTCTCATATTTTTTCTTGTCCCTTATTTCCTTTTCCCTACCCTTCGCACTTCCCCTACACCTTTAGCCCTTTGCTTCCTATTTCACATTATCAGTTATACAATTTGGGTCTTATTTATACTTTTAGTTTTTCACACCAGAGAAACTTCAGTATTTACATGTGTCTTATTTATTTCACTTAAGAATATGGCCTCAATATGCATCCCTTTTCCTATGAATGACTCTAGTTTCTCATTTAAGGCTGAGTAGTACTCCATTTTATAGAAAAACCACATCTTCTTTATCCAGTCTCCAACTGATGGGCAGTTGGGCTGTTTCTAAATTTTAGCTATTACAAACTGTGTCATTATAAATGTGGGTGTGCATATGTCATGTTGGTATGATTCTTTTAATTCATTTGGAAAGATACCCAGCAGAGGGATAGTTGGGTCAAATGGAACCTCTAATCCTAGTTCTTTTCTTTTCTTTCTTTTTTTTGGTTTTTGAGACAGGGTCTCACTATGTAGTTGAGACTGACCTGGAATCCAGTGATCCTCCTGCATCAGCCTCGGCTGGGATTACAGGCGTGGTGTGCCACCACGCCCGGCTGCTAATCCTAGTTCTTTGAGGTATCTCCATATTGATTTCCACAGAGGTTGCGCCAGTCTGCATTCCCACGAACAATGGAGAAGGGTTCCTTTCTCCTCATAACCCTGTCAACATTTGTTATTGGTTGATTTCATGATAGCAGCCATTCTTTCTGGGGCAAGGTGAAATCTCAGTGTTTTTTTCATCTGCATCTCTCGAATGACCAGTGATGTTGAACATTTTTCATATATTTATTTGCTGCTTTTACTTGTTTGCCTGAGAAATGTCTATTCATTTAGATGCCCATTTTTGAATTGGGTCTCTATATTTGGGGGATCTGTTTGGCTGTTTGTTTTTCGTAGGTGGCTTTTATCAGGTTGAGATAAAGATCATCTGTTCCAATTTTCTGTAGGGTTTTTTTTATCATGGATGGTTGTTGAATTTTGTTAAATGTTTTTTCTTCATTTATTGAGATGATCATATGGTTTTTGTCCTTGCTCTGTTAACATAGTGCATTGCATTTATTGATTTGCTTATGTTGAACCATTCCTGCATCCCTAGGATTTATCCTGTTTGTTAGGGCATATAATCTTCTTCATGATTTTCTGAATTCTCCTTGCCAGTATCCTCTTCCTCCTCCTCCTCTTCTTCTTCCTATGTTCTTCCTCTTCCTCCCCTTCCTCCTCCTCCTCCTCCTCCTCCTCTTCTTCTTCTTCACTGGGGATTGAACTCAGGACTTTGCCCTTTCAAGGCAGGCAGAGGTCCCACTGCCCTCCCTGGCCCTCCATTATCTTTTTTGTCTAGGTGTGTTTATTCACTCAAAAATCTAGTTTTTGTTTATGTTTGGTTTATTGAAACTTTTAAAAAATCTTATTGAGTTTATTGGTACTTTTTAAGTATACAGCACAGTTACATTCATCATTGGGATCTTGTACCCTTACATGACAGATCTTGGTTCTCATTTTTCCCCAATACCCCTGCCCTCCCTTCACCCCCTCCACCCTCCCCTATTTACAAAGACTTTGTTCCCATTTTTTCCTTTTCTCATATTTTTCTTGTCCCTTATTTCCTTTTCCCTACCCTTCCCACTTCCCCTACACCTTTAACCCTTTACTTCCTATTTCACATTATCAGTTATACAATTTGTATACAGTTATACAATTTACACTTTACGTTTTTCACAGCAGAGAAACTATTTGGTATTTACATGTGTGTCTTAATTATTTCACTTAAGAGTATGAACTCAAAATGCAAAAATGGCTATTTTTGTTTGAAAACAACTTTTATCTCCTTGAGAATGATGGAAAATGCCAACTATGTTATGAGAAATTTCAGTTTGGCAGGACATTTTTGGGGTGCTAGAGATCGAGGCAAAGACCAGGGGCCATTAAGTGATATGCCCAAGTCCCAGTGCCTTCTTAAATTCCTTGTGGAGGTTGATGGGTACCTACCTCATGAGTAGCCAGATGTCACTGGTTAAGTAAGGTATCTAACAAAAGATCGTGACTAATTCTTGAATAATTCCAGTCTTTGATATTGCAATAGCAGACTTTTTAGTTTATATGGCTATTTAAAAAAGAGGAATCAAATGCTATGCATGATAGTCCAAACCTGTAGCCCCATACTTAACTCTGAGAGGCTGAGACAAAAGGATCATGTCTTTGAGCCCAGCCTGGGTAACTCAGCAAGACCCTGAAGCACTTCTCTTGCATGTCCTCATTTTTTCCCCTTAAATTCTTTTGTTGGTACTTTTTAGGTATACAGTACATTTACATTCATCATTGGGAATTTGTACCTTCACATGATGTATCTTGGTTCTTATTTTTACCCCCTTCCCTGCCCTCTCTTCAACTCCTCACCCCTCCCTATTTGCAAAGGGTTTTTTTCCATTTTTTTTCTTTTCTCATATTATTTTCCTTTCCCTTCATTCCTTTTCCTTTCCCCTCCCACTTCCTGTACCCCTGTGGACCTTTCCTTCCAATTTCACATTAGCGATTACTCATTTTAATCCTTATTTACACTTTTAGTATCTCATACTAGAGAAACTATTTTGTATTTACACATGTGTGTCCTATTTATTTTACTTAAGAGTATTCCTCAGTGTGCATCCACTTAGTTATAAATGTCTCTAATTCTTCATTCTTTATGGATAAGTAGTACTCCATTTCATTAAAAAAAAAAAAAAACACACATTTTCTTTATCCAGTCTCCAGTTGATGGGCACTTGGGCTGTTTCTAAGCTTTAGCTATTACAAACTGTGCTGCTATAAACATGGGTGTGAATATATCACTGTGGTATGATTCTTTTAATTCTTTTGGGGAGATACCCAGTAGAGGAATAACTGGGTCAAATGGGACCTCTAACCCTAGTTTTTTTAGGTAAAAGTTGGGTCCACTGTGGTTTGGTACATATATTTTCAATTATTATCTCTTCCTATTGTATAGTTTCATTAACTAATATGTATTGTTCTTCTTTGTCTCTTTCATCAGCTTTAGGTTAAAGTCCACTTTGTCTGAAAATAGGATAGCTTCTCCTGCTTTTGCGGGGAGGGGGGAATTCTTGTTTTATTAAATGTTGTTTTCTATTCTTTGATTTTTAGTCTGTGAATTTCTTTTTGTGTTAGATGTTTTTCTTGTATACAGCATACCACTGAATTTTGTTTCTTGATCCATTTTGATAATCTGTGTATTTTGATTGGTGAATTGAGTCCATTCACATTGATAATTAAATTTGATAAGTATTGAATTAATCCTTTCATTGTATTTTGATTTCTTCCCCTTCTACTTAATTGCCAATCCAACATGATGTATTCATTCTATTGTATCTTTTGGCATTGATATCTTCATTGTTTCTTTCTCAGATGTTCTTGAGACTGTTTTGGAATATTGGCTTGGTAGTCATCAATTTCTTTAGGTTCTCTTTATCATGGTAATATCTTATTTTCCCTTGAGTTTTGAAAGATAATTTTGCAGAATCAATCTATGTTGGAAGTTGCTTTTTTAAAGTGCTTGTAGCATTTCATACCAAATATTTTAAAGTCTTTGTTGAGAACCTGTTGTAACACTGATGGATTTTCCTTTATACCTGTTTCATTGCTTTTCTCTAACAGCTTTAAGATTCTGTTCTTGTGTTGGATTTCTGGTACTTTATTATGTGGCATGGCTTTTTTTTCCCCCCTGATCATGGCTATCCAGGGTATCTCACTTATCTGTATGTTAAATTCTTTTTCCACATCTGGAAAGTGTTCTGCTATTACTTCTACAAACAGGTTTCTTATGCCCTTTGTACAGGCTTCTAATTTCTTTTCTTTTTGTAGGGGGATGGCATACATCTGCCTTTATTGTGAGCAGCAGGTGGGAGATTCTTACAACAGTAAAACAATTAATTTACAGAAACAGGGGTTTTGTGAAGCCACCTGGGGTACCCACTTATACGTAGATGCCAACCCAGAGCAGAAGGAAGAGGACGCCAAAGCCCATGAAGAGCGAGGCCACCAGGGAGATGAGGAACTCTTTGTAGATGTCCCGCGTGTACTTGGTGGCGTTGACCTCTTAGATGAAGAACCAGGCAGTGAAGAACATGCCAGTGGCCAGGAGCTCCACAGTCAGATGGCGGAAGACAGCTGGGTTGACAGCTGGTGTATCTGCTCATGGCTTTGAGCTCCATTTCACCCTACACAGGCCAAGCCACCACTTGCAACCGGAAAAACTTCTAATTTCTTATTAACTCTAATTACTCTTATGTTAGTGTTTGAGATATCTGTCAGTGGTTCGATCAATTTTTCATGTTCCTTTGCATTTTAATGGTTTATTTCATTAATAGATTACTAACCTCCACTATGTCTTTTAGATCTGACACTTGCTCACTTTGGTTGCTTTTGCTCCCCATACTTTCAGTCATATTTTTAATTTCCTAGATTTCTGTTTGGAACTTTTTTATAGATTCCTATTCTTTTCTACAGAGTGCATTCATGACTTGCCTCTCTTCTTTAGCTCCACTAGATTTTTTTAGTGTCTTCTCTAGATGTGCTGATCATTTGTTTCATTTGGGTCATTATCTGTTTAGTTATATCTTCTATGAATTTGCCAAGCACCTTATTGAACTATTTTATTATTTCAGTTCATTGCAAATATTTCTCCTGTGTAGCTTTTGATTTCCTCCCTCTCAGTAACCTCCTGGATTGGCTTTTGGGTGAGTTGGAGCTGGAAATTTGGGAAATTTTTTTTACTTTATCTTCTCATGCTTTGTTTGTTCGCTTCCTGCTTACTTTGTTTTGCTTGGGTTTGCAGCTTTTTTAACCTAGTGCCCCATCCTTTGGGAATGACCTACATTATTGTTTAGAACCTCTTGGCAATCTCGATATTGGCATACAGAGAAAACCAATTGACAACACCAACTGTGTTACTTGGCTATAGTAGTAAAGTGAGCAATAACATGGCATCAAATATAAGCTGGTGACTCACAAATTCTAATATTTATGTAACTTCCCTTAACCAGAGCAAACAGGTGTATGATTTTAGTGCATACACTTTATATACACTGGATAATGACCTATCATAAATCATACTGCTAGTTTCTGCTGGATATAGGCAACAGTGCAAATCTCAAGAAGACCACTAGACTAACTGCCATATCTTTCAAATCCACTCCTTCTAATGTTTTCACTCACCAAACATGGCCCTCTCACCACAGAGTACAGGCCCCATGAACTTCCTGGCCTGAGCTTAAGCTTCTCAGGGGATCTTTGAAGATTTCTGTCTAGCTCTCATGCTCTCCAAGCCTGTCTCCCAAGACTGTCTCTTACCCCGTCTCTTCAATAGGGTAATGCTTCAGTCCTAGAGTGAAACTCTTTTCCTAGGTGTTGATCTCATCCTCAGGTTCATCTTTTGGTTGTCACCTCTGTACCTTGTGCTGAGTAGAACCAACATACACAGGCAGCTAGGATATGGTAGTTTGTAACCTTCTTCATCTCAGGACTCATGAAGTGACTGGTATTTGGGGGCAGGATGGGGCCTCTTTCTTCCACTCCTGGAAGATGCACGAAGTGGTAGATGTCAGCAGTAGCAGAAGTTCTTAATTCTTTTGGAAATGTGTTGAAGAGTAGTATATCCTTGTCAAATTGTATTTCTGTGGTTAGTCTTTTGAACAATCTTCATACTGATTTTCATAGTGGTCGTACAAGTTTACATTCCCACCAACAATAAATAAGACTCCTCTCTCCATCTTTGCCACCATTAATTGTTTGTGTGTGTGTGTTTGTTAAAAATACATATTGCAATGAGTCTGTAGCTCACTTCGGTTATATTACCCTTTTTTGTAAGCTTCTCAGTTTTTATGTTTTATTAGTTTATAGTACATAATTATTACATTCTTTATAGGGAGTTGGTACATGTACATAACGCATCTTAATTCTCTTTATTATTTCATTCTCCTTCCCTCTGTCCTCCCTTTTTCTTTTTCTTTTTTGTTAAGTTTTTTGGTATATTTTAGGTATACAACACAGTTATATTCATCATTAGAATCTTGTATCTTTACATGATTTATCTTGGTCCTTATTTTTTCCCCATTCCCCTGCCCTCCCTTCACCCTCTCCACCCTTCCTTATTTACAAGGACTTTGTGTCCATGTTTTTCCTTTTCTCATATTTTTTCTTTCCCCTTCTTTCCTTTTCCTTATCTCTCCCCTTTTCTATCTCTTGGTCTCCTTTCCTTTTGCAACGTAGCCATTTTAACAATATTAATTCTGCTTATCCAAGAGCAAGGGATATCTCTCGGTTTTCCAAAGTAATCTTTACTTTCTTTATTCAGAATTTTCTATAATTTTCGTTATAGAGGTCTTTCACTTCCCTGCATATGTTGATTCATAAATATTTATTTTTTTATTTTATTGTTTTATTACTTCCAGAATAGAGCCCTCCAAAGCATCCACAAAATAATGCATGGTGCTCCCCTTAGAGGAATGGATGGGTAGCAGACATTATAAATTTTTGTACCTGACTTTGGATAATACAAACCATGGCCTTACTTACTGATAATTGAATTGGCCAATGAAAATTTAAACCTACAGAGATAAGAACCAAAGCCCCAGATTATTCTCTTGCCCAAAGTCAATTGTTCCCCAAATCTCATTAATCAACTTAACCACCTATAATTAAGAAATTTATCGGTGGTGCTGCCATCTGCCTTGCAAGCACAACGTCCTGAGTTCAATCCTCAGTACCAAAAAAAAAAAAAAGAAAAAGTTAAAAGTAAGATTCTGGATTTCAACATAGACTAATTCAGAGTTTTTGCATAATGTATCTCTGTGCTTGAGCCTCTCCTCAAATACCTGTGTGCGTGGGCTCCTCTCTGTCGCCTTCAAATCTCTGCCTAAAAGTCATGGTCATACTTCTTCTTTTTCTATTTTTATTTCCTTCCTTTTTTTTGGTACCAGGGATCGAACTTGGGACCTTGTGCTTGCAGAGCAGGCAGTGGAACCACACTGAGTTAAATCCTTGGCCCTCCTTCCTTCCTTTTCATTTGAAAACTTTATTTAGAAGATTTTTCATGAGGGACATTACAGAGGAATCTTTGGGATCAAGTGTAAATGTTACATGAATTTCACTTTTTGCCATCAGCTTCTTCAGAATCTTTGTATTCTGGGGAATACTCTTAATCTTTTGAGCTGTTGGGAAAAAGTATGGGCCTAAAGGCTTCAACTGTCATGAGACCTAACTTCATTACATCAGTGTTATACGCATAAAGCATCACAGGGATTGGTCATACTTGACAGTAACTCACTCGACTGCTGCAGGAAACTCATGCACAATATTCAGTTGTTTGAGCAGAGAGTATTTGAAGTTCTGTGTTTCCAGGACTTTTAGGAAAGGAGAAGGAAGGCAGCCAGTAGATTTGGAGATTTTTATAGTCAGTAACATTCCCTCACATAAGAAGTTACCTGCATGTTCTTCTTTGGGCAAAAGCTGAAAACCTTTTCCAGCTACTGATACCGTTGATCTGCAAATGAAGCAACTACACTGAAAGGAAAACCAAAGGATTTGATTCAAGATGGTAAAACACACAGCAAGCTTCTGTGTATATATATTGCATTGCTCCAAATTATTCACTCCAGAGTTTAGCACAACCAACTTCTTCCCAGACTCTTGAATTCATGACAAAACGGTATTGCATTATTTTCTAGAGCGATTATAAATTTGGAGCAAGGATATTTTTTGAGCAGGGAGAGTTCAGAAATATTTTTGTTTGTCTTAGAAGAACCCACGTCTCCTCTTCTTCTGGACTTCCCAGTTCTTGGGTATCTCCCTCCACTCCTTCTCTCCCTCTTCCCCCACCTTTCTCTCCCTCTTCCCTCCTTGTCCTCAACCTTGTCCTCCTCATCCTGCATGCCACGGCCATGGGGGAGGTCCAGCTCTTTTTTTTGAGGCAGGGTCTTGCTCTGTATTCCAGACTGACCTTGAATTCATCATGTAGCCTATGCTGGCTTTGAACTTGCAGCAATCCTCCTGTCTCAGTCTTCTAAGTGTTGAGATTATAGGCATGTGCCATTACGGCTCCTAGGTATTTAATTTTTTTGAAGTTATTGTGAATGGAATTATTTTTCTGATTTCCTTCTTGGTAGTTTCATCCTTTGGGGAATGTAGAAAATGGCTCAGTTCTTTAAATTTCCCTTGAATGTGAGGAAATAAAAAGAACCAAAACTGCTCTTCATGCATATCTGTAGTTTTATGGAAAAAAAATAATCAGCACAGTAAAATGGGAAGTACTACTGAGTATACAGTATTTAATGAGTAAGGACCATAAAAATAGAAGTCTCCTTAGCGTTAACTTTTCTTTCTCTGAATTACTGACATGGTCTTTCTCTGTAATTTTTAGCCTACATCTCTTAGAACAGTTTTAGGTTTACAGAAAATTTGAGCAGATAGTACAGAGTTCCTATAGAATCCCTCTCTTGGTCACTTTTAATCTACACAATCCTGCACTTTTAATCTGAACAATCCTGCACTTTTCTTCTTAATGCCGCCCATAATATGATATTATTTTTGTTATGTAAACCAGTTTATAGAAAATCATACCTCCTGGATTTATGTAATTATTTTCCCCATGGTGTCATCAACATCCTTATCTAACCTCTACCTTTCTTATAAAGTGGCAGTTAGGCCTAGAGGCTTTGTTATGTTTCTAGCAAAAATTCCTGCTAATGTTCCCTGTGTCCCCATCCCCTTCTCTTCTCTTTCGTTCCTCTGTCCTAGAAACTGAACCCAGGGCTTTGTACTGAGCGCTGCTCCCAGAAATCCCCACACCCTCAGTTTGTTTTATTGTTTTGAGACAGGGTCTTACTAAAATTTCCAGTCTGGCCTTGAAATTGTGATCCTCCTGCTTCAGCCCCCAGCAGTTGGGATTATAGGCATGCAGCACCAGCCCAAATATACTTGTTTTTTCCTCTTGTGGTACCAGGGATCAAACTCAGGATGTTGAGCTTGCAAGGCAGGCACAACACCACTGGGCTACATCCCCACCCCCGCTTTTTCCCCCAAACGTACTTTTGTATATTGTATGTGTATTCCATATATTGGAGTACTTTTGGATTGCAATTCTGACATTTTATTTCAGCTTTTATTTTTTATTTTCTCTCATTTGAAAATATTCTAAAACATATCTTTTCTTATTCAGTTTATTGATGAAAATACTGACAGAACAGAAGAAAAAATTATCAAATTTTTGGCTGTCTTATCTTACAATGTCTGGGATACAGTACCACTCAAAGTAGCATTCAATAAATAAATGTCCACTGAGTTGTTTTTTTTTTTTTTTTTTTTTTTTTTTTTTTTTTGAGATTGGCTTTTCATTGTACGATCTTACTATTTCAGTGTCTCAGTGTTCTGGGATTATAGGTATGTGCTCCACCCTCAATTAAAAGTTCTTATTTTTAGTGTAAACAACTGTATCAATCTTTTCCATTGATGTCTTTTAAAAAATGTATTTAAGAACTCTTTTCCCAAGGAAAGAAACAAAAATCTATTGTCATATTTTTCTTCTAAAAATTTTAAACATAAACCCTTCAATCCTTCTCAGGTGCTTTGTTTGTTTATTTGTTTGTTTGTTTCTCCACTACTGGGATTCAAACTCAGGACCTTGTCCTTGCCAAGCAGGCAAGGTGCCACTGAGCTAAATAAATCCCTGCCCCTGTCAGTTTTATTTTTATGTATAGTGTAAAATGGATCAATTTCAATTCTTTCCGTGTGATAAACTGTTGTACCAGAACTTTCTCCCCATTTGTCTGCATTTCCTTCTCTTCAGAAATCAGATTTGTACAGATATATGTCTATTTCTAGACCCTCTCTATATTCCATTCCATTCATTTTTTGTAGGAGTTCTACTCCAGTACCCTAATGACTTTATTTGTACAAGTCTTCTATTCAAGAACATGAATTCCCCCAGTCTTATTTTCTTTTTATCTCATTTGCTGTTTTCTCTGCTCCTGATCCCATGCTGTTTCAAGTATTACAGCTTTCTAATAAGGCTTGATATGGTAGGAAAAGTCAACTTCTGGCCTTCTGGCCTAACATATACATACACCTCATTATATTTTACAAATGGCTTTGTCATATTTAGCTATTTGATTTTCTACATAAATTTTAAAATTGTTGAATTTCATAAAAAATTGTCAAGATTTTGACTAAATTTATTTAAAGTTTATAGGAAAATTTGGAGAGTAGTGACATTTTAAAATTATTTGGTCTTCTAATTCAAAACCGTACTGATTTTTAAAAACTTTTTGGGGTCTACTTTAACATCTTTCAATAAAGACATAATTATCTTTATAAAAGATCATGTATTTTTATATTTATTTCTATATATCTTTTGTTACTGTGATAAAGTATTTATGCACAGTTTTTCAAAGTGCATTTTCTGATTTTTACTGGAATGTGGAGTTGACTTCTGTTTTCTGTATGTAAGTGTTTTGTTCCTCAGTTCCTCTTTTACTTTCTCTTTCTTTTATGTTAGATAACTTCCAGTGTATCATTTTGGGTCTTTTTTTTGAGGCAAAGTCTCCATTTGTAGTTGAGACTGCCCTGGAACTCACTATGTAGCCCAGGCTGGTCTTGAACTCATGGTGATCCTCCTGCCTCAGCCTCCCGATGCTGGGATTACAGGTGTGTGCCACCACAACCAGCTGAGTCCTTTATTTTCCTTTTACTACATACTTAAAATTATTTTCTTAGTGGTTGCATTGAGGTTAAAATCAATTTATAAGAATATATTTACAATTAATACATTTTCAATAAGATGCTTAAATAACTGTAATCCGATTCTGTCCTACTAGAGTTTGTTATTTTGTTTGTTGTAATTATTGTTGAATGTCTTTTCTGCACTAATTGTGTAAGGCCTGTATTCTTTGTTTTATGTGCCAGTTGAAGACTTTGTTCCTTTAGCTGAGTAGCAGCTAGTGATTCATCAGTTTTCCTTAAATATCTGGAACAACAACAATAAATCCAGCTTTGCTGGTAGGTTCTGTTGTGTGTTTTGCACACATTCCACACTAAGGCTGTTTACATTTCTCATCTAGTCTTCACTTCCTGAATGTGTAGCATTTGGGTGACTGCCAGAAGTGAGAGATTAGGATCTTTTCCAGTTGTTTCTGAGCACAAACCTAGATTAGGCATCATGGCCATGTTTCAGGGGTCTCATTCTCTAAAGTATGTCACTTTCCAGCCTTTCTGTTTAAGTGTTTTGTCGTGTTTTACCCTAATTCTTATACCTTTCCTCCATTACAGTAGTTAAAGCACTTGCCTTTAAATGTGTTCACCAAACGCTTCTTCCCATGCCTTGCAAAAAGCTGCCTTAGCCCAAATGTTTCAAGTTAGTCAAAATACAGGCAAGGCCTTTAGCTAGGGAAGCCACCGGAGAGACGTCAAAGCCACCACAGTTATTTGAGGATAAAGTCCTTTCTGCTACCTCTCATACAAGAAACTTGTATGGGGAGGCTCTTTGTTGTCTTTAGGACCAACACTGTCTTTGAAACAGGAGACAGGCTAAATTAAAAACACCACAAATCTCGCTCACTGAGACTATTTTTTTTTTTCCCTTGGATTAAGCACTCGCCTGGTTGCTGTAAACTCTTGATTGGGTTTCAGAATTCTTTTTTTTTTTTTGGTTTTTTTGAGACAGGGTCTCACTATGTAGTTGAGACTGACCTGGAACTCACTATGTAGTCCAGGCTGGTCTCGAACTCATAGCGATCCTCCTGCCTCAGCCTCCCAAGTGCTAGGATTACCGGCGTGAGCCACCACACCCGGCTGCTTTTCAGAATTCTGATAAAGTTAATTTTGACAGTCATTGCTAATTTATACACTGTGTCTGTGGGATAGGCTTTTGGAGTTTATAACTGACAGCTTTGCTGCTGTCACTCAAGAAGTTGACTTTGAAATTTTTATTTTAAAAATAAATAAATACATGTTTGCAGTATGTAATGATTACATTCATTGTGAGTAGTTGGTAGCACATCTTAATTCTTACTGCATTCCCTTCTCCTTCCTTCTCACCTTCCTTTCCATCTCTTGGTTCCCTTTCCACTTGTAAAATATCTGTCTCCCTTCCTGTTAACTGTCTTTTATTTTGCTCTTCAACTTTATTGCACTGTGATATTTAAGCTCATGTTCTTATATATTTCACTTAAAATTATCGTCTCAAAGTGCATCTGTATCTCTACAAATGATTCAGTTTTATCCCACTTTATGGCAGAGTAGTATTCCATTGGGTATAAATGCCACATTTTCTTTATCCATTCATCTGTTGGTGGACATAGAGGCTGCTGCCAAGATTTAGAATTTTTACTTTTAATTGTTTGAGGAATCCGATACTGATTTCCATTAGTGGTGTACTAGTTTACTTTCCCATCAGTGATGTAGAAGGGTTCCTTTTCCCCTGCAGCCTTGCCAGCATTTGTTATCTGATTTCTTGATGATGATCATTCTTGCTGGAGTAAAGTAGAATGCCAGTGTTTTTATTTGCATTTCACTAATGGCCAGAGATGTTGAGTATTTTTTCATGTATTTATTGGCCATTTTGTACTTATTCTGAGAAGTATCTATTCATTTAAGGTCCGCATTTTAAAACTTTTTGGGGGTCTAACTTTTAATATTTTTTTACATTTTAAATATTAGTGATCTATCCAAGGGATAACTGACAACATTTTTTCCCATTCTGTAGGTTGTCTTTTCATTCTTTTGGTGTTTGCTGTGCAAAAGCTTCTTAATTTGATATGATATCATGTTGATCCTTGATGTTACTGTGCAATTGAGATTCTGTTCATAAAGTCCTCACCAATGCCTGTATCTTCAAGAGTTTTACCTATTAGTTTAATACATATATGGTGAGAGATATGGAGATTTAATCTTTTAAATGTGTATAGCCTATTTTGCCAGCACCATTTGTTAAAGAGGTTGTCTTTCTTTCACCATAAGTTTTTTTACTGCTTTGTCAAAGAATGAAAGATGCAGTGTGGCTGCAGTTGTTTCTGCATTCTCTATTCTGTTTTTGTGCCAGTACCATGCTGTTTTTATTACTGTGACTTTGGAATATAATTTGAATTTCAGGCTTGTGATGCTTCCTTCTTTGCTCTTATTGCCTAGGGTTACTTTTTCTATTCTTGGTCTTTTCTGGTTCCATTTAAATTTTAAGATTGTTTTCTCTAGCTCTGTGGTGAATACTGTTGATAGTTTGATTGAAACTGCATTGAATGTATATATCACTTTTGGAATATGGCTTTTGACAATTTTGGTTCTGGTCATCTAGAAACAGTATATCTTTCCATTTTCTGATGTCCTCTTTGATCTTTTTTAGAGTACTGTAGTTTGTATTGTAGAGGTCTTCACTATCTGTGTTAGGTTAATACCTAAGTATTTATTTATTTATTTATTTATTTTTGGTGGTACTGGGGATCGAACTTGAGTCCTTGTGCTTACAAGGCAGGTGGTGGAACCAATGAACTAAATTCCCAGCCCAGTATTTAATTTTTTTAAAGCTATTTTGAATCATATTGTCCTTCTAATTTCTATTTCAATGGGCTCATTGTTAGTGTTCAAGAATGCAATTGATTTTTGTAAGTTGATTTTTGCATCCTGCTACCTTTCTGAATTTATTAGCTATAGGAGTCGTGGTGGAATTTTTTATAAAAGATCATGTTATGTGCAGATAAGAATAGTTTGATTTCTTCCTTTCCTACACAATATCCTTTTCTACTTTCTCTTGACTAACTCCTCTGGCTAAAGGTTCAAGTACTTCTTGAACAAAAGTGGTAACAATAGACATCCTTGTCTTCTTGATTTTGGAGGAAAAGCTTTCAGTTTTTCTCCATTTAATATGATGTTGACAGTAGGATTGTCATAAATGGCTTTTATCAGATTGAGGTAAGGTTCTTCTGTTTTTTTCAGGATTTTTAATAATGAACAAATGTTGGATTTTGTCAAAAGCTTTTTCTGTGTCTACTGAAATGACCAAGTGATTTTTATCCTTGATTCTATTTATGTGTTATATTACATTTATTGATTTGCATATGTGAGCCATCCTTACATTCCTGGAATGAAGTCTCCTTGGTCATGATATATGATCTTTTAATGATTTTTCACATTCTGTTTAACAATACCTTCTTTGGGATCTTTGCATTTATGTTCATTAAAGAGACTGGACTGTGGCTTTTTTGGTTGAGTCATTGGTTTTGAAATCAAGGTATTGCTAGCTTCCAGGAATGAGTTTCCCAGTACTCGTTCCTTTTTAGTGTCATTGAGGAGTATTAGTGTTAATTTTTCCCTAATGTTTTTATAGAATTCAGTGGTGAATCCGTTGGGTCCTAAGCTATTCTTAGTTTGTATAGTTTTTATTACTTTTTATTACTGCCTCACTTTCATTGCCTTTTTTATTATTTAGATTGTTTATATTTTCTTGGTGCAGTTTTTGGAAAGTTGCATAAATCTAGGAATTTAACCATTTTTTGGTTTCCCTGGTTTATTGAAGTATAGGTTTTCCAAGTCATTATGAACATTCTTTTGGATTTTTGGGGTTATGTGTTATGATTTCCCCTTTTTTATATCTAATTTCATTAACTTTAGTCTTTTCTTTCTTTTGCTGATAAGATTGGCCAAGGGTTTATTTTGTTTATTCTTTTGAAGAACTAACAGATCAATTAATTGATTCTTTGTATTCTTTTAGTCTCAATTTCATTACTTTCTGCTATGACCTTCATAGTTTCCTCTCAGGTGCTAGATTTGGATTTTTATTGTTCTTACTTTCTAAAATCTTGAGGTACATCA
Source organism: Fukomys damarensis (assembly GCF_012274545.1). Taxonomy (NCBI): domain Eukaryota; kingdom Metazoa; phylum Chordata; class Mammalia; order Rodentia; family Bathyergidae; genus Fukomys; species Fukomys damarensis. The sequence goes on along the minus strand of NW_022900950.1, from coordinate 36,122,461 downwards.
TTAGGTTATTTATTTGTTTTTCACTTTGTTTCTGATTTGGGCATTCTCAGCTTTAAGTAGGTTTCGATATATTGTTTGATCTAGGAGCTGTTTAATATCTTTCTTGATTTCTTCTGTGACCTTTGATTACTCAAACACATATTATTTAATGTTCATGTGTTTGCATAATTTTGGTGGTTTCTTTTGCCAACAATTTCTAGTTTAATTGCACAATGGTCTAATAATATTAATGGAATATTTTTTATTCTTTTGTATTTATTTAATCATGCTCTAGTAAATAGCCTATTTGAGGGAAAATTTCATGTGCTGCTGAGAAGAATGTTGGGTAGAACATTCTGTAGTTATTTATTAAGTCCATATGTTTGGAGATGTAGTTCAACTCTGGTATTTCTTTGTCAAGTTTTTCTGAGGTTTACATGTCTATTTGTGTTAATGGGGTAATGAAGTCTCTCAGTATAACTGAGTTGATGTTTACTTGATCTCTTTTGGTTGTTGTTATTCTGAGATTTTTTTTATTTTTTTGGTGGGACTGGGGATCGAACTCAGGACCTGGTACTTGCAAGGCAAGCACAGTGCCTCTAAGCTAAGTTGCCAGCCCAGTTGTTGTTGTTATTCCATCTAGTCTTTATTACCTTTTACTCCATTCTACATCCCTGTGTTCTTTATAAAAAATTTTATTGGTACATATTAGATGTACAAAATGATAATGGAATTTGTACCCATACATGATATATATCTTTATTCTTTTTTCCCATTCCCTTCAAACCCTCTTCCCCTCCTTATTTTCAGAAACTTTCTTTCCATTTTTTCCTTCCATTCTTTTTCTTTCTTTTGTTCCTTCTTTCCTCTGTCCTCCTTCACATTGGAACATTTCTTCCTATTTTGTAATATGTATTATGTATTTTGCTCCTTATTTACTTTTGGTTTCTCACACCAGAGAAACCATATGGTATTTAAATATGTGTGTTTGATTTATTTCATTTAGGAGTATGACCTCAAGGTGCATCCATTTAGATAGAAAGGACTCATGCTTATCGTTCTTTATGACAGAGTAATACTCCATTATGTAAAAAAAAACCACATCTTCTTTATCCATTCATCAGTTGATAGGCATTTTGGCTGTTTACAAATGTTTGCTGTTACAAACTGTGCTGCTGTAAATATGGATGTGCATATATTTCTTTGGTATGATGCTTTTACTTCTTTTGGGAAGAGACCAAGAAGGGAAAGAGCTAGGTCAACTGGAATCTCTAGTTTTAGTTTTTTGAGGAATCTCACACTGATTTCCACAGTAATTACACCAGTCTACACCCTGACCAAGAGTGGAGAAGGGTTGCTTTTTCCCATGGCCCCAGCAACATTTGTTATTGGCTGATTTCTTGATAATATTCTTTCTGGAGTGAGATGGAATCTCAGCGTTATTTTGATATGCATCTCTCAAATGACCAGTGATACTGGATTTTTTTCATATATTTATTTGCTGTTTCTACTTCTTCATCTGAGAAGTATTTGTTAATTTCCAATGTCCATTTTTGGATTGGATCTTTAAATTTGAGGATCCTGATTTTTTTTTTCTTTTTTTTGAGTTCGGTATATATTCTAGATAGTAGTCCTGTGAGGAACAACTGGCAAATTTTTTTCTCAGTCTGTGGGTTGTTTTTTTCACTCTGTTGGTGGTTTCTTTTGCTATTCAAAAGATTTGTAATAAGCTGAGATCCCTTTTGGGGGGGTGGTTTTTTGGTTTTTTTGAGACAGGGTCTCACTATGTAGTTGAGATTGACCTGGAACTCACTATGTAGCCCAGGCTGGTCTTGGACTCACAGCAATCCTCCTGCCTCAGCCTCCCAAGTGCTGTGATTACAGGCATGTACCACCATGCCTGGCTCGGGTTGTTGATTCTTTGTGCTAGTTCCTGTGCAACTGAGGTTTTGTTCATAAAGTCTTTACCCCAATATGTTCAAGAGTTCTACCTATTCTATCTTCCAGCAGATATAGTGTTTTAATATTTATATATTTAATCCATTTTGATTTCAGTTTAGTGCATGGTGAGAGATGTGGGTGTAGTTTTAGTACTTTGCATGTGGAAAACCAGTTTGTTTTTTTTTTTGGTACTGGGAATTGAACTCAGGACCTTGCACTTATGAGGGAGGCAGTGACACCACTGAGTTAAATTCCCTGCTCCTAAGCCATTTTTTTTTTAAATACCATTTTTTAAAGAGACCACCTTTCTTCTAGTGAAGGTGTTTGGCTCTTTTGTCAAAAATACAGTGGCTGAGTGTGTTTGGAATTGTTTCTGCATCTTTTGGTGTGTTCTCTTGACTCTTGGGCTTGTTTCTTTCTTTCCTTCTTTCTTTTTTTGGTACTGGGAATTGAACTCAGGACCTTGTGCTTATGAGGCAGGTGGTAGAACCACTGAGCTAAATCCCCCACCCTTGGGTTTATTTTCTTGATGGTACTATGCTATTTTGTTTTGTTTTAAATCACAGTAGCTTTGTAGTATAACTTTAAGTCAATGATTGTGATGCCCCTGGATTGCCTTTGTTACCCAAAATTAATTTTGCTATTCTAGGTCTCTCCTGGTTTGAAATGGGTTTTAGGATTGTCTTCTCTAAATCTGTGAGATATGATATTGGTATTTTGATTGGAATTACATTAAATCTGTATAACAATTTTGGAAGTATGGCTATTTTCACTATATTGGTTCTTCATACTCAAGTACAAAGTAAGTTTTTTTCATTTTCTGATCTCGTCTTCTTTTTTTTAGAATACTGTAGTTTTCATTGAAAACTCCTTTGTTAGTTTGATTCTAAGTACTTCATTTTTTTTATGCTATTGTGAAAGGTGTTGTTCCTTAGTTTCTTGGTGAATTTGTTACTTGGGTACAGGAATGCTATTAATTTTTGAGTGTTGACTTTGTTTCCAGCTATGATGTATATATATTTTTTTCTTTTGGTACCAGGGATAGAACTCGGGTCCTTGTGCTTGTGAGGCAGGTGGTGGAACCACTGAGCTAAATGCACGGTCAGCTATGCTATTAAATGTCATTATAAAATCTAGGATTCTTTTGGTGGAATTTTGGGATCTTCTATGCACAGTATCATGTCTTCTGCAAATAGTGATAATTTAACTTCTTCTTTTCCTATCCTTGCTTCTTTCCTGTCTCTTGTCTAATTGCTCTCTTATGCTTCCAGAAGTATATTTTGTTTTGTTTTTGTTTTTGTGGTACTGGGGATCAAACTCGGGCCCCTGTGATTGCAAGGCAGGCATCAGAACCACTGAGCCAAATCCCCAGACCCAGAGGTATATTTTGAATAAGAGTGCTGATAGTGGACATCCTTATCTTGTTCCTCATTTTAGAGTGAAAGCTTTCAGTTTTTTACCATTTAGTATGATGTTGTCTGTTGGTTTGTCATAGATGCCTTTTTTTTCTTTTGGTGGTACTGGGGATCAAACTCAGGACCTCGTGCTTGAGAGGCAGGCAGGATACTGCTGAGTTAAATCCCCAGTCCTCTTAGTTGGCTTTTACTAGTTTGAGATAAAAACCATCTATTCCAGTTTTCTGTAGGTTTTTTTTTAAATCGTGAATGGGTGTTAGACTTTGTCAAATGCTTTTTCTGCATCAATTGAAAGGATCATATTTTTTTTGTCCTTGCTCTGTTAATATGATGTATTACATTTATTGATTTAAATACATTGAACCATCCCTGCATTCCTGGGATAAATCCTACTTGTTCATATGTATAATCTTTTTGATGATTTGGTGCATTCTGCTTACCATTATCTTATTGAAGCTTTATGTGCCTATGTTCATTAGGGAGATTGGTCTATAGTTCTCCTTTTTGGTGGGATTCTTCTCTATTTTTTATAATTGTTTTGATGTTTGCTTCCAGGAATGAGTTTGAGAGTATTTCTTCCTTTAATTTCATGAAAGAGTTTGAAGAGTAGTGGCATAAGATCTTCGTTAAATTTTTTGTAGAATTCAGTGGATCCATCAGGACCTGGGCTTTTCTTTGTTGGTAGGTTTTTAACTACATCTTGAACTTCACTGACTGATATTGAATTATTTAGAATATTTATAATTTCTTGATTCAGCTTTGGTAATTCATATGTATCTAGGAATCTCCATTTCTTCTGAGTTTTCCATCTCATTAGAGTATAGTTTCTTGAAGTAAATACTGATTGATCTTCTGGATTTCTGCCAGATCTGTTGAGACTTCACCCTTTCCCTTCCTAATTACATGAATTTGGGTCTTTTCTTTCCTTGTTGATAAGGTTTGTTATGAGTTTGCCAATTTTATTTAATTTTTCAAAGAACCAACTCTCCCTCCTGCCCCTGGTACTAGGGATTGAACTTGGGACCTGTGTTTTCAAGGCAGGTGCAGTGCCACTGAGCTAATTTCCCAGCCCAAGAACCAACACTTTTATTCACTTATTCTTTGTATTGTTTTCTTAGTCTCAACTGCATTAATTTGTGCTTTAATCTTTATAATTTCCTCTCTCATATGTGCTTTGGGATTGACTTGCTTTTCTTTTTCTGGGAGCTTGAGTTTCAACATTGTTATTTATTTTTGCTCCTTCTGTTTCTTTTTTCTTTGGTACCAGGGATTGAACTCAGGACCTCATGCTTGCTAGGCAGGCATTATGTTGCTGAGCTAAATCCCTGGCCCTTCTGTTTCTGATGTGGGAATTTACCACTATAAATTTCTCTCATAGGACTGCTTTCATTGCATCTCATAATATAAGTTCCAGTATGTTGTATTGGCATCATTTAATTATGTAAACTATTTTTAAAAATTTCATCTGTGAACCTTGGTGGTTCTGGAGGGTGTTATTTAATTTCCATGTATTTATTACTTTTTGGTTTCTTTTGCCATTGATCTCCAATTTCATTGCACTATGGTCTGGTAATATTCACGGAAAAATTCCATTTCCTTCACATGTACTTAAGATGTTCTGTTAGCTAGTATTTGTTCTATTTTGGAGAACATCCCATGTGTAACTGAAAAGAATGTGTAAATGAATAACAAACAATACAGAAAGAGATAGATTAAAAAAATGAATAAAAAAGCAAAGAAGAAATGCAAAAAAAGAAATGTCCACCTCAGGTTGTAGCTCTGTTGTTACTGGTTGACAGACAGATGGGTTAGACAGAGCCCAGATCTGTGTTGGATTGATCCCCACAAGCCAGCAGTGTAGTTTTGGCGCTGGTAGATAATCCCAGCAAACCTGGGCTTTAAGTTCCACTGCAGTTCAGGCTGCTTTTGGTTTTTGGCTGTGAGGCTGGGATCCATGCTTTTTAGTCTGCAACACTCTGAGTGACTCCCATCACTTTGCACTGTCTCCCTGACTTCTGATGGTTTGGACTCAGCTGAACTTCATCCTGACACTTTGAGCTGCCCTGAGTTGTGACTTCACTTGGCCTCTTTCCAAGACTGTTACCAGCCAATTGTCCTCTCCTGGGTGGCATCTGAATCAGAATAACTCATCAGTCATGTCAGCCTGCAGTATCCATTACTCCATTCCACTGGTGTTTTTCTCTGTGGAGGCCTCTGGGGTTGCCAATAGTCACCGTGCCTGTGCAGGTTTGAGCTGCCTCTCCCACACCATGAGCCAGAGCTCGGGGAGAAAGCATCACTTGCTACCTCCCTGCATGTTGTGGTCCTTCTCTTTACTCTCCCTATGGGCTCTAAGACTCACTTTAGATCCTTGCTGGGTCCTGGGGATCAACTTCCCTCCTCCTTCTCTTCCTCACATTGCTATATTCTAGCATTCCAAATATTGGAGAGGCTGTTTCTCTGCTGCTCACCATTCTGCCATCTTCGCAGAAGTTATAAATCAACTTTAAAGTAGTTTCAGGGTTTAGCTTGCAAGCACAAGGACCCAAGTTCGATCACCAGTACCAAAAAAAAGAAGTAGTTTCAGTCCATAATCAGCTTGTTCCAAGGCAGGAACATCGTAGTGGAAGGTCATGGAGGAACAAAGCTGCTTAATTCATGGCAGCTGAGAAGCAGAGGAGAACAGTGTCCTGCCCTTCTTTTTCTAAATTCAGTTGCGTGGGTAACATTAATGTTGTGTCTTTCCTTTAAAAATATTTAATTATAATTTTTCTTCCTGTGAGTTTTTCAATGTTTTCAAATTATATAAAAAAGAGTTAGTAATATCAAATATCATTATTTTCAGAGAATGTGATTTGCACATTGGTATTCCTTCAAAATTTGTGGGGGCTAACCTGATGTCCTGCTTGATTTCTAAAAATGTATGTGGTCTTGAAAAGAATTTTTGTTCTTTAGTCATTCCGTATTTGATTAATACCAGTTGATTAATTTCAATCACTACTAATTATGTTCTTTATAACTTCTATATTGTTCTTTTCTTTGTCTTTTCTGTCAGTTAATGAGAATGTTGTTTTAATCTCCGAGGAGAATGATTTGTTGGCTTGTTTATATATGACTACATAGTTTTTAATTTTTCTACTTCAAATAGTTTAGTTATAACAAACAAATTATTTTTGCATATTTTTATATCTCTTCTAGCACAAATGTTTCTTTCAAACAAAGTATAACTATTTCCATATTCTGTTCTAAATTGTATGTAGTATGGCCAAAGCATAAGTTGAAGTTTAAATTAAAAGACATATTGCCATTACTACCCCTCAAAATATTCCTTCTCACTGCAAACATACTTAATCCCATATTCTTGCTACTGTCTGAAGCAGTTCTAAAAGTCCTCTATGGTATCTCTTTCTTTTTTTTTTTCAGTACTGGGGATGAAACTCAGGACTTTGAGCTTGTGAGGCAGCTGTGGTGCCACTGAGCTGAATCCCTGGTCCTTATTTTTGTTTTTTTGAGACAGGATCTCTCTTTGTAGTTCAGGCTGGCCCTGAACTCACTATGTAGCCCAAGCTAGCCTCAAATTCATGGCAATCCACCTGCCTCTACCGCTTCAGTGCTGGGATTACAGGCATGTGCTACCACACCTGGCTCCTCTTTGGTATCTTCATGAAGTATGATTAAAAACAAAAACAGTGAATAGTGCTGCTGAGTGCTAGCCAATGGAAAAGCAGACTTGTCAGAACATTACAGTGTGCCGTCATCCATTATAATCACTGGATCTGACACTGTGCTACTTTTGACACTTCTCCAAAGTTAAAATACCATGACAGGTAAACATTTTGAATCAATTCAGGGCACTGAGAGGCAGGTGGCAACACCACTGAGCTAAATCCCAGCCCTTAAACCAAATTTTATAGTAATCTTACCTACATGTAATTTAACAGCAGTTGTTGGGTATCTCATCTTTAATGAGACAAACTATATCATTACAGTAACAATTATGTTTTCTGTAGACTTTGGGAGAAATTCATTTCAATAAACAATTCTATTATTAGAATAAACAATTCTAAACATAAAGAAGAGAAAAATACAGTTACACTAGAGAGTAGCTGTCTAGCTGGGAACATAGAATATCCCACTGACATTAGTCATTATTATACAGAAGCAATGAGGAGAATCAGTTATCTTTCATTATTAGTTATATAGAGATTAACAACACCTATATTAATAATTCTCACAAGAACTCTACCAGGAGAAAATATTATTCCCATTTTAGAAAGGAGACTTGATTTGCCTGAGATCTCATCCTGCTGGCTTTTTGCTAAGCCAGGACCAGGTGGGTTATTTCAATTACATTAACAGTCCACAAAACTATGATATGTCTTTAATAATCTGGATGTGTTTTAATCTTAGATTTACTTCATGTATTGTCCATGATTATGAGTTAGTATACAAATTATGCTGTGGGGAATATAGTTTCTGGCTCCCTTACTTATTTTTATCATGAAGACCATTACTGTTGGGTAAACAGTGATGACCCAGTAAAGAATATAGCCAGTCTGGACTTGAGGGTTTGGGGGAGACTTTCCTTGTGTAACTCCAAAGGAGGGTCCAAGTCCAGTTTATTGAGCTGAGTCTTTTATGGAGAGAGTAGAAGGTTACTAGGATGGGTTTAGGTGGAGTGATATGAAGCGGGGGTGAGATTGGGGCAGTGAGAAAGGCTGAGCTTATGGCCATAGCAGTGGGCACTATGACCTTGCAAGTAGGGTGGATGTGTCATGTCTTAACAGAAGAGACATTGTTCCTGGGCTCAGGTGTGAGAGAGCTGCAGGATGTAGAAATGGACTGTGACTGTTCTCAGATCTCAGGAACTCAGACAGCTGCTGTGGGGGTAGATGGAGTCAGACTTGTCAATTACTTACCGTGCTTTTTGTTTTTCTTTTTTCTTCTCCATAGTAGTCAGTTTTGGCTTTATCTGGATCCTCGCTCACTTTTGTCTTTAGGTCACAGTTTACTTAATGAAGTTAGCTTGTCTCTCAGCAAACACTCTTGAGAGGTACAGCCTATCCCTACCCAGGAGCTTAGTTTCAAAGCCATCATCTAGAAAGTGAAATCTTATTCATTGTAAATGTGTTGCCATTTTTTATTTCCTATTTTCTTCCTTCCACTTAAAAAACTACAGTCTTTCTGACTTTCCTGATTTCCTCTTCATAATTAACATTTATTTTGTGATGCTTTTCCCCCCTAATGGTGCCATTCACCCCTAAGTGAATCAGCACAGGTGAGATCAGATTTAACAAGATTTGACATAGCTTTGATGAAACCTTCACACTTTATAGATACATGTTCCCTTAGAAAATGCATCTTCTGGTTAGCCACATTAGTGGCATATGTATTCCAACAGTGGTTATCACTACCATCACTTTTCTTATCTCCCAGAAGCTTCATAAGTCCCTTCTACTGACTTGTGTTTCCTTTCCAAAGGAAAGGAAAACCTCTCTAGAACTTCAGTGGTGCAGAACTTGTACACATTTCTGGCACATATCTTTGTAAAGCCAGTTTTCAGATTTTCATGTTGGCATTGTGTTGTATTTTTCATTAGAATTCCAATCTTTAGAGAGTCTTGACAACCTTAGTAAAGTGCCTTAATAAGTTGCTAGATTCTCCACTCTCAACAGTTTAGTTTTGTGAGCTGATTTTTTTTTCAATAATCTATTGTGTTCACTTCTCTGTATGCTTAGTGAGTTGTTATCTTTAGCAGGTCTCTAGTATACTTTCTCTAAGTGGGAGGTATTTAAAAAACAAAGGAACCTTTAAGGAATGTTAATGAAAGCATCTTTTGTTTTTTGTTTTCTTTTGTTCTAATAGCTGCTATATGAACGAATTTGGGGCTGGGGATTTAGTTCAGTGGTTCCACCACCTGCCTCGCAAGGTCCCAAGTTTGGTCCCTGGTTAAAACAACAACAACAAAAAAAATCCGCACACATGCTGGGCGTGGTTGGTGCATGATTAATCGCTGAGGTAGGAGGATCGCTGTGAGTTCGAGACCATCCTGGGCTGCATAATGAGTTCCAGGTCAGTCTCAACTACATAGTGAGACCTTTCTCAAAAAAACAAAAACAAAAACAACAAAAAAAGAATGAATTAGCCTGTTCATTCAGACTCTTAAGCTACAATTTGAGGCAACTGCTTTTAACAACCTTCTCTGCAAATTCATACCTTGCACAGACCAGTGACACAATAGTACATGGTCACTGCATCCTTCCAAATATTCAGGAAATTTTTTCTTGATTATTATCATTTTTCATTCTTGAAAAAAAATCATAGCAATTCATACTTAATGCTTATCTTTTTTCCTATATCCAATTTTTCAAATTTTAATCTTTCCCTTCAAGTATCCAGAATGTTAATCATTTCTCACTGCATCCACCCAGTGATGAGTGTACTAAATAAGAGGAGCTACTTGTGCCTTTTTCTTATCCCAGTTTAGGGCCATAAACTCTGGCCTTCCTATTGCTCACAAAGAGCTTTGACATGAGAACAAATTAGGGAAAAAGGGGTTCCTCATACTCTCACTTCCTGTAGTTGTTCCTTGTTTACTTTGAAAGGGGGAGGGAAGGAGGGAGAGAGAGAACAAACAAGAGAAGTCTTAAGGTATTACATATTAGGTTAGTGATAAAAGCCTCACGTACTTCTTGAAAGACCTCAACCCTTTCCACCAGAGTAGCTCTGTGTATGTACATGTAAGTGTTTGAACACGTGAGAAGGAAAAGAAAGGGAGAAAAAAGTCTTTTGTACACTTTATTTTTTAAACTGAGAGACAGTTGGGCCAGGGATATAGCTCAGTGGTTCTGCAACTGCCTGGCAAGCAGAAAGAAGGTCCTGAGTTCAATCCCTGGTACCCAGGAAGGAAGGAATGAGGGAGGGAGGGAAGCAGTTTTGCATTAAGGTTACAGACTATGAATCTAGGTCCAAATTCTGCTACTCTGGGCAAATTCTTTTGGCTTCTTTTTGTTTCAGTTGCTTTTTTGATGTGGCCTTTTGTCTCTATATAGTTTGTATGTAGTTTCATATAGTTGTGAAACTTACATTATTTGGTACATATAAAGCAGCTCTGTAATCTTAATAAACAGTAAGCATGAAGTAAATAGTTTTTGCTTTCTCTCTCTCTCTCTCTTTTTTTTTTTTTGGTACCGGGGATTGAACTCGGCTCCTTGCGCTTGCGAGGCAGGCCACCGAACCGCTGAGCTAAATGCCCAGCCCCTTTGCTTTCTCTTTAAAGCAAATTTCCAAATTAGTATGGTGGATCTTGGGCTTTCTGTTTTTTTGTTTGTTTGTTTGTTTGTTTTTTGGTACTGGGAATCGAACTTGGGTCCTTGCACTTGCAAGGTAGGTAGCAGAACCACTGAGCTAAATCCCTAGCCCTGATCTTGGGCTTTCTGATGGCACAGAGAGTTATAAGTATTTTACTGATGAACTATATTTTACTAAGTCCATTTTTCTTTCCTTGAGCAGTTCAGAACTCTTAGAGGGACAATGGCTGCAAATTTAATGCATCCAGCTCCATAGAACAAGCAAACCATAAAGCTGGAATGAGTCTTAAGTTCTCAGTATATTACCATTTAACCCAATAAATAAATTAAAAAACAAACAAAAACTACCCATTGTTTTTCTCCTTGACTTGAAACAGGATGGTTTACATTTGACAAAGACAGTTTTGTTTTGTTTTATTTTGTTTTTTTTACAATGACAACCTAGACTTTGGTGTGAATTTGGCACTGAAGTTACTGGTATAATTGTGATTGCCAGCTGAACTTGAAGTAGAGCTTTCCTTGGAATCAGAACCGACCATGAAAGAGTTACTAGCAAAGATGGTATCCTTCACTCAATATATTGTGGCCCTGACACAACTGCTTCTAGGTACATTAGCATTCTCCAGTGTTCTTTCTGAATCAATACCCAGGAATGTATAAACAAGGACAGCAGCAATATGGTGACAAAGAACAAGGTGTTCATGTAACTGTCTCTTAAAAATTACCTAGAAGCACTAGGTACAAGCTAGGAATAAACTAGGCCAGAGGCCCAGGGTTGGTTTAATAAATTCATTTGCCCAATTCCTAGCCTGAGAACAAAGAACTTTTCCCTTTCCCCATAATCTCTTTATTCTTCTGTGTTTATGTTTGTTCTCTGCTTCTTTGTTTTCCTATTACTCTGTCTTTGATGTTTTTCTTCTCATGTTTTTTGTCCTTTTTCCACTGTGTTTTTTGTTTTCACTGACACCTAGTCCTTAATTTTAATTATCCAGTGTGGAATAAGCCATTGTGGAGAGGATAGCAGGACCTTTATGCTCAGAATCAGAAAATCCCTAAATCTTTTTTTTTTTCTCTTAGGATCAAATATTGTCCTCAATTAATGGGAGCTAACTGATAGTGTGATTGATGAGTATTCTATTACTCTTTTGTGTAGTATAAATTTTTAACTGGAAATTGTAGAACAGTTTACCCAATACCAGGAACACATTACCAATCATGGTGACCACCACAAATGCCTTTACCTATCTCTAATCCCCATATACAAAGTAGTGCTATAACCTTTGGTTCTGACCCACTGCCAGCTAGGCAATTAGAAACATGTTGCCCAAATGCTGAACTAAGCTGCTCTTTATTAACCATTGTATATAATTTGTTAGAGCAACTTCATTGCCAGAGTTTTTATGTCTGCATAAAACCTAGCTATTAAAGCCACAAAAGTTGTGCAGTTTGGGACTATACCAGCCATTTTTTATTTTTCAAAATCTACAATGTTAAGAAATCTAAAATATCTATTGGTAGGTTTTGCTTATGTATATGAAATATTTTCTTTAAGGAAAATATTAGATTTTCATAAAGTTATTAGTTTATGAAATTAGTATGTACACATGAGCTTTGGTTTTCTCAATGTATACACATTTTCATTTGCATTATTAAAGTACCTCTTTAAAAATGATTTTAAAACAGTATAAAATGCATGTATACTTTAGAATCTGTTATGCTAATGATTTTAAATCTGCATATTAACAGTTTGATGTTACAGTTTGCTAATGTTATACAAATATTTAAGTTATGAGGTATCTTAATTCTTTTATTTTCCAGAGAAAAGGTTTTGAAGAAAAGTGGTCATAGACTCAGCAAAACCAAACAGAAGAAAAACAGAAAACGAAACAAAAAGCATAAGATTCTTGGTGAAATCATGGTTGAAAACTCATTTGAAGCCTTAAATTATCTTACCTCAGGAGATCAAGACCCAGGTGAAGAAGATTTTCAAGAGATCAAAAGAGAATCAATTTGTCCCTTAAATAGTGGCTTACAAAATGAAGTAGGGGATTTTGTGAATGGCTATGAAGAAAATAGTTGGAAAAACATAGATCCTGAAGATTGTTTTCCAAATATACCTACAGTTGAGTTGGACAGCCCATCAAAGAATTACTTCCGTAGGGAAGTTGATGACTTGCTTCAAACTTTGTCGTCAAATGTTACTTGTCCAACAGAGCCTCAAAATCTTCCTTGTGTAACAAGGAATGACTTCTCTGACATGAAGGTAGAAAAGCATATTGGAAATAGACATAACTTGGCATTAGATACCCAGGACCTATTTGCTGAAATCCCATGTTCATTTATGAAGAAGAGAGAGATGATAGACAAACTTCTCTCAAACGAACCAGTTCCATACTATCAATGTAGAACTTCAGATCTTTTAATAGAGGAACAAGGAGTACACAAAATTAAGAACAATTGTTGGGCTTTTTTTACAGCCAATTTATCTGATAAAGAATTACAGCTAGGCCCTGACAGACAATCCTGTTTTGGTAGCTGGCCTGAGGGAACTCATATGTTTGTATGTGAACAAAGACCAAAGAAAGATAGATCACAGAAATTGACCTGTCCTGACAGCAAGGAACAACTGATTAAATTGATTTCTACTTCTGAAGGAGCATCAGGACCAGGAAGTAATCCAGAAATATTGGTAGAGGAAAAGCTACTGATAGAAAATGAAGATTTGTCACCTTCAACTAAAACTACAGATTCATTCATAGAAACAGAAACAAATATATTCAGAAGCTCTTTACTTCAAATAGATATCCTGAAGAATGCCTCAGAACCAACAAAGAATAAGAAAAAGATACAGAATAGGATCTTCAAGTTGGCACCAAACTTGAATTTACTGGAACAGAGTAATATAAATGCAAAAGAAAGGGAGAAATATGGCCTATTAATAGAAAAGTATGAACTGAACAATATTTTGGGAAAAGAAAATGATAAAATTTCAGAAATAAATAACAAAAAGGAGAAGAAGCAAAAAGTCATGGCCTTTAACCATCATCCATTGTGGTTTTACCTTGGTATAATGAGAGATTCCCTTCTAAATATTGGTGGACAGTTTTATTCTCGTTACCTGCCACTTAACAGACCAGGATGCACTGTATGTTTATACAAATATCCTGTTCCTTCTCTTGTACTACATTATATATCTAGCTTTTGGTTGATACTTTTTACCAACAAAAAACCATTTTTGACTTTCAAACCTCAGACAAGATTAGGTAATAAACTAAATGATGTAGAGTTTATTTCTTCAGAAATTTTAAGAGGCCAGCTTCATACTTTGTGCTCTTTAAAGGTTACTTCTGAACTTTACTTTTTAAATCAACAATTTGGTGACAAGCTGAAGAGACAGGAAGAATCTAAGCCATTACAGTGCTTACTAACTAAGGATAGACAAGATTTAATAAGCACTGATTTTAATTTCCTTGGGCTACCATTATCACAAGACTTTGCCTTTCAACTAGTAAAGGTATTCGGATCTCCTGGAATTCCAATGGGTAAATGGTTTTCTCTTACTAAAAATAAATTATTGAAGTGTTTCTACCTGATGTTAACTGTCTCATGCAATGTATTGATCTTGTAACATCTTTCAAGAGTAAAAGGACCCAATGCTAACAGTGCATGTTTTTTAATTTTTATTTTAATTAATTAATTTTTGGGGGTGTTTTTGAGAAAAGGTCTTACTTTGCAGTTCAGGCTGATCTTGTACTCACTAAGTAGTTGAGGCTGACTTTGGGCTCACAGTGATCCTTCTGCCTCAACCTCATGAGTGCTGGGACTATAGCACCACCAAACCTGGCTTTTTTTTTTTTTTAAAGCTCCTCCTACTCCTTACCTTATCACCAATAGACATGTGTGTGTGTGTGTGTGTGTGTCTGTCTGTCTGTGCGATACTATAACTCCAGTCTTTTTTATCTTTTATTCTGAGATAGGGTCTTACTAAATTGCTCAGACTAGGCTTGAATTTATGATCCTCCTGGCTTATCCTCCCATAGTTCTGAGATTATAGGTCTGTGCCATCGGGTCTGGCTACCTATATCTTCTTAATTGGGTACACAGAATACCTGGACTCTCCCTTTAAATAGACATGAAGAGTGAAGGATGAGAGACAGTGATAATGATAGGCTGCTTTTTTTTTGTACCAGGGATTGAACTCAGGACCTTATGCTTACAAGACAGGTGGTGGAATCACTGAGCTCATTCCCTAGCCCTGCTTAATCTTTTGACTTGCTGCCTTTCCCTTTTTTGGCACATGGCCCTTTCTTTTCTCATTCACAATTATGGCTCCAAGATAAAGGACTAGTAAAAAATGGGAGATAGTAAATAATTAATGTGGAAAAAAATCTGAAGTAGTGAATTTATTTTTTAAAGATTGTCTGAGGAGGAAAGGTACTAAAGAGATTAGGAGAGAGTCTGGCTAATTCCCTATAAAAGGTTCCTTCAGGCTCTTAAGAATGTTATTTTAAAAATGAAAAACCTACCTCTGAATAAAACAAATGAATATTTTAAGTAAATTTCTTCTCTGTAATAAGTATGTTTAAGGTGTTCAATATCCTAAAGAAGAAATGGAGTGTATATCCCAGCTTTTCCTTCTCTATAATTCAATGATGTATACTTCTCACAACTCTTCCTTATGGATGGAAAAGGCAAGAACCAAAGTTCCACTCCCTGAAATTCTGGATCTTCCTGTCAGGGTTCCCCAGCCCCGCCTCTTTAAAGCTTGTCCCCCCTAGTTTTTCATTTTGCCCCTAAAGCTCTAATGTGCTGGACAAACTTGTTCCCAGCAGCTCAGATCTAAGATTGGCTAAGTTCCCGGGGCCAGGGAATCATAATTACCAACCTATTTTGGGGATTCTGATGTCATCTTTATCATATTTGTAAACTTTGTAAATAATCTTATTTCAACCATTTGCTGAAATTTTTTTATTATTTTAATATATGAGTGGAAAAACCTCAAAAAATTAAAATGTATTTGTTTTTGGAATTTTAAGTAATTAAAGACATTTGAGGCCAGAGATGTTAGTCCAATATTCAAATTCTGAAATTGTATACAAATATTTTTTGTATATCATTTTGTGTCCCTTTTGTTTGGAGAAAGTAAATAGATTACCTTAGCTTATCAGTGGGGTTCATGACCCAAAAAGATTAACAATCACTGCTGTAGATCAGCACCAGAAGGCACAGAGGCACTGGTATAAAAAGATTCTAGGGTCCGGGATTTAGCTCAGTGGTGCCATCCCCTGCCTCACAAACACAGGTCCAGAGCTCCATTCCCAAAACAAAAAAAAAAAAAAAAAAAATTCTAGACTTCCTCCCTTGAATGCACAATATCATCATAATCAACAATGATTAGGCCTCTATTAAACTTTGAAAAGCTTTGTAAAGGAAATAGATCTCATTCATCAAATAGCTTACCTTTTAAAAGAGACAACACTAACACAAAATAAAGTCACCACATAGAGAAAATATAAATGACAAGCTTCTGAATATTTTATGAATGAGGTTTGCAGTGCTTAAGGGATTGTTGAAGAGAATATGGATTATGGTTTTGTTTGGGATGACTTCAATATTAAAGTGAATCAGAGCCAGGGATTTAACTCATTGGTTCCGCTGCCTGCCCTGCAAGCACAAGGACCCGAGTTCGATCCCCAGTACCAAAAAAAAAGAAAACAGAAAGTGAATTAGATGCAGTGTTTATATAAAGGACAAAGAATGTGGCCTGAAAGAAAAACGGGAAGAAAATCACATTTGGAAATCTCATGTGCTTGAAAAGGGAAAGGAGGTAACTCTGAAGTGGAGGCTGTGAACTGATTTGTTGGGCTGGAGTGGACAACAAAGCCAGGCTCCAGTGTACCATTGGTGCCTTTGTAAATAAGGCAGGGAACTCAGCTGAATCAGTATTAGGAACTCTGCTGGCTTGGATAATATAATACAGCCATATATAGATCTTAAAAAACCAAACTACGTATAATTCTAGGACTATGTGAATATAGGAAAATATTTTTTGTGATTTGGGTATGGCTGATATGGCATGTTTCGGTTATTTAATGTTTGAATTTATTATGAACATCTTAATTGTGAGGAATTAGTCCCCTAGACACTCATATGTGGAAGGAGCAATTAAAGGAAGGAAGATTAAACTTCTAGAATTGTAATGTTTCATCCATGTCACAGGAAAGGATGACTACCTAAATTTTATAATTGTGACAATACTACTTTAAGTATTAATATATAAGTATGTATTGCTATATAATACATGTTTATGCTTATATTAGGATATGAACTATGATACACAAATTGTTTTTTCTTTTGGTACCAGGAATCAAACTAGGTCCTTGTGCTTGCAAGGCAGGCGGTGGAACCGCTGAGCTAAATCCTCGGCCCTCAAATCATTTTGCATGTATTAAAGTAAAACTTTTCATTGAGTCTGGATATTGTTTACCAATAGAGACATGAGGCAAGCTCCTGTTAGTCATCACTGAGATATCTTTAAAACCAGACTTTTAACATCATAGCAGTTTATAAATAGATATTATCTATGTATCTTCATATTTAGGATGAAAATCTGTGAAATTTCTTATTCTCTTTTTTCCACAGAATCCTTGTTGCCTGATGACTGTGTGATTCCCCTTGACTGGAAAAACAATGAAGCTGATCTATTTACATTGGAGGATGTCAATAGAGGTATTTTTTTTTTATAGCTTTCAAAGAAAGTCTTCTCTGAGTTTTTTAAAAAATAAAGTCAGAGAAAATATGTTCAACAAATAGACAAGTGCTTGTATTAAAGTGCATCCATATATTAAAGTACAAAATACTGGGAGGCAGGAGGATTAGAAGAATATTTGTGGCAAGGTAGGTAACATTTACATAGTTTCGTTCAATTAGTCCCAAGAGAAAGCTGCATCTGGTTTTCTAATCTTGTTAAAATGAATTCACACTGTGGATGACTCAGGTGTTCCTTTTAGCAGAGTCCTTTATTCTTCATTACATATTTTCTCCTGTCCAGGCCTCAGTGTTATCCTGTTATGATAGAATAATAGCTATAAATTAGATTCGTATTTATTTGACTTGAAAGCATCACATTATTGGTGTGTTCTGTTAGTCCATAGCGAAGAACATATCTATTTTTGAGGGCTGCTCATTTTCTGTGTGGCTGGAGGAGGATTGGCTTGGGCCATTAGAAAGATAATAGATGGGAACTCTGAAAAAGCCAGTGCTCTAACATATATGGGGTGTTTGGGGTTCTTCTGATCATGTTAATCAATAATGATTTAAATGAGCCCAGGACAATACATTTTGAAGTCGTGAAATAGAAGCTTAGAGGACATCATAGAACTAATACTTTGGGACAGTAGGTATTTCTTACAATTGTAGATTTGTGTGTCTATATAGTAAAACCAAAGGTACATTTTTATAAACTTTTTATTTGTCTTTATTCCCCATGGAGATTGTACTTACACACACACACACACACACACACACACTCACACACTCAGCAATACTTCAAACGTTCAGAATGACATTTGTGTGGTAATGTTTCTTTTGTAATTTTAGGAAAATTTCTACATGAGTAAAATGATGGTGAAAACTTAGCTCCATGTCAAATATTAATCATTATTTTATATTTTTTAATTCTAATTTTTAGAAAAGACAGAAGATGACACTGGCTAAAACTGAGAATTCCTTGAACTGTAAGTATAAAATTTCCAGAGATCTCTATGATTAGAAGGAAGCTAATGTTGACATTAATTGATTGTAATAACTCACATGTACCACATTAGAAGAGTAAAATATAAGAAATGTAGTTTGCTACTATAGCAACTCTGTATGTTGTTGTACATGTGATGATTTTGTTTCCTTTAAATGTAGATCTTTTTTGTGAAATAAAGCTTAGATTGTGCTCCCAAGTTTATTTTCCAACTTATTAGAACATATTTGAGAACATTCTGATAACACAATTCATGAGAATTTTTCCCTGAGTTAGTATGTGACCAATGCTGGGAATTAAGGATATAGATTTTATTTAAATACTGTATTAAAAGATTCTCTAGGAAAAGAAGCAAAATGTATAGACACATTCACTTTATATTTTAAACTTGACATCAAGCTGACATTAAAATAAACACATTGCACTTTTCCCAAAATGTCTAAATTATGAAATAAACACAGCTGTTGCAATTTCAGTGTATAAGTATCTGCATTTGGTAAGAATTGAAAGCACGGTGCATTTACCATATGTTTTCTTTCTTTATTTTAACTCATTTCTAAGAGTATTCTGTGTTTCCATTTCTCAATGAGAAATACATGTATACACAGTGAAAATATTTTTGCTACTTTTAAACCTCCTTCTGCAGAAACAGGAGGGACAAGAAGGGAAGATTTGGTAGAACAATTTAGAAATTTGGAGGGACCACTAGAAAATGTGGGATAAATATGGTATAGGAAGAGATAAGAGGCTAAAGGAATTCTACAGAAAGAAGGTAAAGACATTAATTTATTTAACAAATATGTATTGAATTCCCTCATGTCAGACATTGTTTTTTACACTGAGGCCATAGCATTGAAAACATTTCTGCTATCCTGGAATTTATATTACAGGGATGGAAATTAGGAAGGAAGTGGTGCTCCACCCACCATGATTTAGCCCCAGTGTGAGATTATAACAGTACAAGCAGCATATAAGCATAGTTCTATTTAGCTATGGCCAAACTACTCTCTAAAGACGTGGTCTTCTCACCAAACAGTATGTCTCTAATACTTAAGCTTTCCTTATTTGACCATTTTTGAGTATGAGTGTTGTAGC
The DNA here is from genome assembly GCF_012274545.1 of Fukomys damarensis. NCBI lineage: Eukaryota > Metazoa > Chordata > Mammalia > Rodentia > Bathyergidae > Fukomys > Fukomys damarensis. The sequence goes on along the minus strand of NW_022900950.1, from coordinate 36,102,968 downwards.
CAAATGGAGGTTTTTTACAATTATTTTAAGGAAGGCCCTCCTCATTTTGTGTTTGGCATAATGTACTGACCAGTAAATCTTAAGAGGTAAATAAAAATTTTAAAAGAAGGAACTAGTGGAAGAATCTGCTAGTCTCTGGGAGACACTAGGCCCTGCCTATTTCAAAATATTTTCCCTGTTGGTTGCTAGGGTGTTAATATTGCGACACACCTTTGTGGAGGCAAGGGTGACAGAAAGAGAATGAGTTCATAGAGCTACTGCTGCCTATGTGACTTTAAAAAAATTACCTCCTTAGAGCCTCAATTTCTTCCCCTATAAAACATTGGTTTATAATACAGTCTTGTCATGAGACTTTAAATGAAGATTGAATGAAATAACTGCAAAGTACTTAGTATAATACCTGAAATGTAACAGGCTTTTATTAAGGGTTAATTCCCTTCCCCTAAATACCTCCTTAGGCTTTTTTTTTTTGAGACAGGATCTCACTATGTAGTTGAAACTGGAGCTCACTATGTAGCCCAGGCTGGTCTCAAACTCAAGCAATCCTCCTGCCTCAGCCTCCAAAGTGTTCAGATTACAGGCATGCACCACCATGACCGGCACCTCCTTAGGCTTTTAAAAGAATTTTGTAGTGCCTCCTGAAAAGCAGAAATTGGTGTTATCCAGGAAGAGGAATGTTTTGATTCAAGAAACTTATTAACATATTTGCATTAATTTATGTAGTTATTATTAACCTTTTAAAATGTAAATAGCTGGACTATGGTAAATGGGACACAGGGACAGGAATTTGAGAACTGTCCAGTGGAGTGGGCTCTTTGATGGGGCAGGACCAGGCAAAATGTGGACTAGAGGACAGTTTGAAGTCCTAGCTGCCAAGGGAGTGGCGTAAATAGGAGGGTAAAGAGTGAGAACCTAGAAACAAACTCTGTTCCTGTCACCATTTTGTCTGGAGTTGTCTGGGTTTGTGTTTCATTATAGGTGAGTTGTCTGATATCCATGGTGCTGTTGAAAATCATCAAGCAAGGTCAGAGTGCTCTGTGTGAACCCAAAAGATTCTTTCCAGAGCCATACCCATTGGATACCAAAGCGGGTTTGGATAATCTTTCTAAGTGTTGTCTGAATAATAACAAACTCACAGAAGAGGTAACAGCTAAAACATCGTGTTATCTAATTTGAAGATTTTTACCATAATTTAATTTTGTTTTATAGAAGAAAATAAGGCACAGAACACTTAAGTAGCTTATTTTTTTAGATTGTATCAGGTTTGAAAGGGTGGGCCCTATATCCAAATATTGGTCTGTGATTGCATTTTTAGAATTGTGAAATCCAAAAAGCTTTGAAAACAAAAAGTTGTTTGGTTTCTTCTATTTTTGTTGCAGTAAAATATATACAATAAAATTTACCATCTTAACCATTCTTAAGTGTATTATAAGTGCATTCATAATGTCCTACCATGACCACTGTTCATCCCCAGAACTCTTCTTATTTTGTAAAACATAACTCTGTATTCATTATGTATTAACTCACTATTCACCTTCTCCTTTACCTCTGAAAACCACTGTTTTGTGTTTTAGTTTTTAATTAAAACTACAGTAATTTAGAAGCTAAGCCTGACTCCAACAGGATGTTATTTTACTCCTTATTTATCCCAATTGGTGTGTATTTAAGTGTATTCATACATTTCATTGCAGAAATGTTAATATATTCAATTACTGGGGGATGCCTCAGACTCTGCTCATATAAGATAATATATATTTTTGTACTTTACTAATTCAACAAACACTTTCTGAGTTCTGAAATATAGCTGACCTCCAGGATTTTGGTTAAGGATTATGGAGTATATCATGTAATAGAGGTTCTATTATGTTTTACTGTTTAATTCTGAGTTAGCTTATATAAGTAACATATACTTATAAATATAAAAATTCATTTTTGAAAAATATAAATTAAGAAGTTATCTACTCACTGGTTACAATGTAAACATTTAATTAATCCCCCTTTTTCAGAAAGGTACTGCACCTGTCTTAAGCCCTTCCTCACAGATCTTCTGTCTTACTTTCTTCAAGAAATAACCCTATAGGCACCGGGGGAAGAGATGTTCATTTCTCTCTTTTTGGGGTAGAGGAAACAATGATGCTGGGGATTCAACCCAGGGCTTGCTGGTGCTCTTCTACTGAATACATCCCCAGATCAGTGTCTGTTTCTTTAGTGTGTGTGTGTGTGTGTGTGTGTGTGTGTGTGTGTGTCTGTCTGTCTGTCTGTCTGTTTCTTAAACAGACTTCATATTCACCCTTCTGTTCAGAGCCCCACTGCCAGCTCCAGATCATTCAATTCCTGGGATTCAAGGTTTATAATGTATAAATTGTGTTTCTTGGCTCTCTGTAATTCAGGTATCTTTTTGGCCAAATAAATCAGTAGTTGGCCTGTGGTCTCTGGTTTCCAAAATTCTGTTGCTGTGATTTTTCTCTTATAGTTTATGCATAAAATAAAAATAATAACATAGCAAGCACTGCCTCCACCATACCCCTAAACTAACTTCCTTTACATTTTGAGTGTAAGAGGGAGTGAAAGTTAAATGCTTGTGTTCAATCAGCCATATTATTGGAAAAAAAATTTTTTCCTCATTGAGTTTATTGGTACATTTTAGGTATATAGTACAGTTAAATTCATTATTGGGATCTTGTGCCTTTACATGGTCTTGGTTCTCATTTTTCCCCTTGTCCCTGCCCTCCCTTCACCCCCTCACCCCATCCCCCTTTACAAATACTTCATTTCAATTTTTTCATTTTCTCATATTTTTTTCTTTTCCCTTATTAGCTTTTCCCTACCCTTCCCACTTTCCCTACACCTTTAGCCCTTTTCTTCCTATTTCACATTGTCAATTATATCATTAGGATCTTGTGTACTATTATAGTTTATTCACACTAGAGAAACTATTTGGTATTTACACATGTGTGACTTATTTATTTCACTTAGGAGTATATCCTCACTATGTATCATTCTCCTATGAATGAATCTAATTTCTCATCCTTTATGGCTGAGTAATATTCCATTTTATAGAAAAACCACTTCTTTATCCAGTTTCCAACTGATGGGCAAATGGGCTGTTTCCAAGTTTTAGCTATTACAAACTGTGCTGCTATAAACATAGGTGCACATACTTCTCTGTGATATGATTCTTTTAATTCTTTTGGAAAGATACCCAGCAGAAGGATGGCTGGGTCCAATGGAACCTCTAGTGCTAGTTCTTTGAGGTATCTCCATATTGATTTCCATAGTGGTTGCACCAATCTGCACTCCCAGCAACAATGGAGAAGGGTTCCTTTCTCCCCACAACCCCACCAACATTTGTTATTGGTTGATTTCTTGATAGCAGCCATTCTTTGTAGGGTGAGGTGGAATCTCAGTGTTGTTTTCATCTGCATCTCTCGAATGACCAGGGATGTGGAACATTTTTCATATATTTACTTGCAGCTTTTACTTCTTTGTCTGAGAAATGTCTGTTTATTTCAGATGCCTATGTTTGAATTGCGTTCTTGTATTTGGTGGGGGGCTGGTTGTTTTGAGTTCTTTGTATATTCTAGATAATAGTCCTTTGTCTGAGGAGAAGCTGGTAAAAATTTTTTCCCACATTGTAGGTTGTCTCTTAGTTCTGTTGATGATTTCTCTTGCAGTCAGAAGCTTTTTAATAAGATGAGATCCCAGTTGTTGATTATTTCTGCTAGTTACCATGCTACTGAGGATTTGTTCATAAAATCTTTCCCTATGCTAATGTCTTCAAGAGTTCTGACTAACTTATCTTCTAGCAAGTTTAGTGTTTCTGTTTTAATATTTAGATCTTTAATTCACTTGGATTTTGCTTTAATGCATGGTGAAAGTTAAGAGTCCAGTTTTAATCTTTGGCAGGTTGAGATCCAGTTTTTCCAACACCATTTATTAAAGAGGCTATCTTTCCTCCACTGAGGATGGTCAGCTCCTTTGTCAAAGATGAGGTAGTTGAGTACATCTGGAGTTGTTTTTGTGTCTTCCAGTCTGTTCCACTGATTCTCAGGTCTGTTTCTTTGGTAGTACCATGCTGTTTTTATCACAGGGGCTTTGTAGTATAGTTTCAAATTGGAAATTGTTATACCAGCTGCCATGTCTCTGTTGCCTAGGATGGCTTTTGCTATTCTAGATCTCTTATGGTTCCAAGTGAATTTGGGGATTCTTTTTTCTAGTTTTGTGAAATATAATGTTGGACTTTCAATTGGCATTGCATTGAATCTGTATAGCAGTTTTGGTAGTATGGCCATTTTCACCATGTTGATTCTTCCTACCCAGGAGCAGGGGCTATCTTTCCATTTTCTTATATCCTTTTTGATCTCTTTTTTCAGAGTGCTGCAGTTTTCATTATTGGAAATTTAGAATGTAGTGCTTTATTTAAAATAGCTCAATGCTTCCCTCCTGTTCATCTTTCACAGTTGAAAATGTTTTTGCACATAGCGTACTTTAATCATTCCTCCCTCATAATCCCCCTTGCCCCACTCTCCCCCCAGTTTTATATTGGGGATGAGTGTTAGTGCATATATTTTTATCATGTCCCCCTTCCCTTACCCCTCCCCTCCCCCTTATTCCCTTTCTTCCAGGTTGTAATTCATCTTGCTATCAGACTGCAGGTCTCTTCTGCACAGAGACTAGCCTTTGGCACAGGGTATATGGTTTCATCACAGATCTGGCCAGAATTAGGGTGCTAACATATCTGTATGACTTTTCTTCCTTGATCCTTTTCCTGTAGCCTCTTTTCTTTTTCTTTCCTTACCTCCTCTCCTCCTCTCCTCTTCTCCTCTCCTCCTTTCTCCTCTGTCTCTCTCTGTGTTTCTTTCTCTCTCATCAGTACTGACCCAAGGCCTTGTGCATGCTAGACATATGCCCTACCATCAAGCCAGCCGTTTTTTAAAAGGCAGGGTCTTGCTAAATTGCTCAAGCTGGACTCAAACTTATAATCATGTTGCTTCAGGATGAGTAGCCGAGATTACAAATGTGGAACAGCTGGCTTCTTCCAGCTTCTTAAAGCCTTCCTCAGGCTTCTATAGGAAAGAAAAAGAGAGCCAGGAGGGGAGGCCAAGCTAAGGAGAGGGGAAAGCAGAGAGCCCAACCAGGAAGAATCTGGCATCTGGCAAATTGTTGCTTTCTTGGAGGCCATCAGCAACAAAACAATATTTAACAAGTATGGTGTGGGCAATGACCAATTTCAGAGCACCTTTATATTGAACTGATTTATACCACACAAATAGCTACTGAGGCTTGTACTTGAGTTCCAGAATGCCCCACCTTTCTACAACTATCCTTCATCTTTACTGTTTTCCCTCATTTCCAGTATGTAACTTTTAAGAAAAGAGTTTGGGCTGCTGTCCCACCCTGTCAGGCTCCCCCCTTGGACACTTATACCAAGTGTCCCTGTGCATAGTGGCAAATATTAGGGGCTGTGGAAATAGAATATAATGGTCCTTGCCTTGGGGGAAGTGTCTGACAGCAAAAAAGAGTGAATGTGAGGTATTGAATACAGGAATTAGGGGTTGGGGTTTTCTGGAATAATATTATCGAAATCCAGGGGATATTTTTGTGTAGGCAGATTTATCCACTGGCTTTTAAAAATACATTAACTTTTTATTTTTCCACATATGTCAAACAGAAGTAGAGAGAAATATTTAAATGTTTCGTCATTTCCCAAAAATGATTTATGATTCTTTTC
>NW_022900950.1:36094322-36096928 GCF_012274545.1 Fukomys damarensis | reverse complement strand
CCTTTTTTTTTTTTTTTTTTTTTTTTTTTTGAGACCAGTTCTCACTGTGTTGCCTTGGTTAGCTTTTAACTCCTGAGTTCAAGCGACCCTCCAGCCTTACCTCCTGAGTAGATGGGACTACAGGTACAGGCCACCATACCTGGTTTTCATATTATTTTTTTAATGTCAATCATGAAGAAATAATGTCCATCACGTTTCTGATGTAGCAAAGTGAAACTGAGCTGGTCATCTCATGATTAAAAAAAAAAAAAAAGTGGAATGGAAGCCTAAAGCTGAAAAGTTGGTGGCTTTCCCTTTATCATAGAGATACTCTGACTCAGACGTAGGCCTCTCTGGAACTATCCCGGAGTAAGACTGTAGAATCATCCCAAGGATCTAAATCTAGCTAATAGCAAGACTGCTCTCAGAGCTGTCCATACAATTACTTACTCTGTCTACTGTTTTGCTGACATTATTGCTATCTTATTCAGTCTTTAGTAAATCCCATGCTCAGACTCATCTACTAAGAAAGTAATTCAGGCCTTCAGTTATTGGGCATCTTCTGAATGTCAGACATTGTGTTAGATCTTGGGCTGACAAGAAAAAGACACTTTCCTTGTGCTTGAACTTACAGTGTGAAGAAACAGATATATAAGAGTTAACTTCAAACAATATGGCTTTGAGGAATAAATCTGGAAAGCAGACCTTGTTAACTGGGGACTGAGCAAAGGAAAGTGTCTGGTTCACTTTCATGTGCTGCTGAGGATGTTCTCTTCTTTGAAACCTCCCTGGCTAGTGTTCCCAGGGCCCTGTTCCCTTGGCTGTCTGCTGTATTCACTATCTCTTCATAGGGTTTCCAAAGCTGTCTTCAATTTAGCCCTCTCTTCTGAGCAACTGATCACATCCAGTAGCTCCACTTGCCACAGGCATTGCAAGACTGTGTGACAGAAACCCCTAACCCCAAAACCTGCATGTTTTCTGCTGCCGTATCTCACACTGTCTAGGAATCCCCCAGAGAAGGAAATAGGAGAGGATGGAACTCTCATGCAGCACTATCCAATAGAAATATCATGCCAAACGTATATGTAACATACTTTTGAGAAGCCACAATAAAGCAGTAAAAAGAAACAAGGAAATTTTAAATAATATATTAAAATACATTACTATATTAAGTCAATATAACATCATTTCAGTGTGTAGTCAATATGAAATTATTGAGTTTTTTTATAACGAAGCTTTGAAATTTAGTGTGTATTTTCATCTCATTTTGGACTAGTCACATTTCAAATGCTCAGTAGCCACATGTGACTTGTAATCCTATATTGGACAGAGATCACCTAGAATGAAAAAGATAATATTTGAGGTTGGGCAAAAACTCTTAAAAGAAGCACGTACTGGGATGTAGTTCAGTGGCTTGTGTTTAGTATGCAGAAGGGCTTGTGTTCAATCCCCAGCATCTGGAGGTGGGAAAGGGCTTACATATAGATCCTAAGTGTCACTATTGCTATAATTCATATATTATATATTTTCTGTTCCTCATGTTTTCCCCCTGATAATTAGAGTAACGTTTGCAATTCCAGTACTTTTTAGTGTTGATAAGAGTCAAGAAAGTATACTTCCTCCACAGTGGAAAAGAATTTTTCAGGAAAAGTACTTTAACTTCCTTCTCCACTCTCTATTCCTTACCCACAGAGGAATCCCAAGAGGAAGGCATAATTCTCAGCACAGAGTCCCTTCCTAATGATCAGTGTCAATCCCATGCCCCAAAATTCCTCAAAATTGTCATACAGTAGGTGCCAGAAACAAAATTTATTTATCTGATTACTATAGTCAAAGCCCCACACATGGGTTTTCTAGGATAAACATTTTGAATCTTGTCTCCTTCTGCCTGGAAAACAGGATCATTATATCACTCCTGTGTATGAAATACTGGAATCACTATGGTCATCAACTGGTAGGTGCTCACCAGTTCCTGGAACTGAGAACTTAGATTCAGCTGCAGTAGATTCTGCATTCTGCCACTTTGTTCTGGAATCTAAACTGTTCCCAGAGAGGCTACCTCTTTTCCATGACAGCAGCTAGCTGCCTGGGTTACTGCCCATAGTATATTCATAAATCAGTCTGAGGCCTAAGAGTGCTTTTTTTTTTTTTTTTGACGAAGAAGGCAGAAAAAAATTATGTAGAGGCCGTAAAGCTTTCTAAGAATATTTTTGGCAGGCTGATAAAGAAGAGTAAGAAAAGATATAGGCCCTAGAAAAGTGTGTATTAGCCCTTGGGACATCAGCCAGATGTTGATACACATAATCGGGGGAGACATTGGCCTTCACTGTTACTATTCAGAATGTTGTTCAGATTCTTTAATAGTCAATCAAAATTATTTCATTTTCAAGGACTGGACCGATGGGGGTGTGGGCTGCGGCAAGGGGCCTAGTTTCCAAGGTGGCTGCAGAGAAATGTCTCCCGGTCCCACTAGACAGGCCCTGTCCCTGGGGCAAAGGCCATCAGGACAGGGGAGAGAGAGCTGGGGGCCGTGTCACCTGCCTTTTCGGGACTGTCAGCCTCCCAGCGTCCCCAGCTTTCCAGGTAGGGACGCCCCCTCCCACACAGCACTGTTTGCGGGGGCGGGC
>NW_022900950.1:36081042-36093500 GCF_012274545.1 Fukomys damarensis | reverse complement strand
TTCCCAGCCCCGAGTCGGGGAGGCCATCAGGGACTCTTCTTCGGGAAAACCCGGTGGCGACTGCAGAGAAAACCGCCGGGCGGCCCGCTAAGCGCAGGCAGCCGCCACAGTGCGTCAACAGGCGTTTTAACCGAAGCGAACGCACGAGAGGGTTCTGGGGACTGGGGGTCTGGGGCAGCAGTGGCAGTGGCCCAGGGCTTTCGGCCCGCTTTGAAAATCTGCTTGGATTCAGGCAGCCTGAGTTTGCTTTGGCAGCTGCGAAGGCGCACAGACAGGTACACGGGGGAGGGGGCTGGCGCCACCAAGGACTGTCACTGACAGCCTCGCCATGGGCGCCCAAATTCGTTTACTTGGGAGTTGCGTAAGCAACAATCCTGGTACCAGGTCAGCGAGAATTACGCGGGCTTGCTGTCTGCTGCCACTTTGCTAGGCTCACCGCTCCAGCTTGAACTCCCACCACTCGCTGCCTTGTACTTGACGTTCCTGTAACATTGAACTGTTTGTCTTCTGTAAACCCAGCTGTTTCTCCCGGCCATGGCTGACCCTGGCCCATCTGCCTGGCTTGCCCTCCGTCTCCGTTTGCTCGACTGATTCTACTATCCTTTTAAAACTGAGCTCTGTTACCTTAACCTTACCTGGTGGCTGCCTCACCCGCCAGTAGATGCTCCTCTTCTGGGCCCTTTGGCCCCTTGTTTACAGCTCCGTGACCGTGCTTAGTTTTGCACATGTCTTAGTTTATTCTTCTGTGAGTTTCTTAAAGGTAAGGACCAAATCTTACCCTGCCATGAACTTTGTCTGGCACTTAATAGATACGCAGTAATTGAAGGTGGTCCCTTGCCCTCCCAGAGCTTTTCATGTCATTGGAGAGAAAAGACTAGCCACAGGATGATGGAACTGTTGAAAAATTGAGGTAGCCTACACTCATGCGCTGACTTCCCTGGGGCCCAGATAATGACCTTAGGGTTAGGGTCTGAGTCCTTTGGATATGAGGGAACTGAGACAGCCTCAGTGAAATGCTGCCATTTTAAATTAGGATTCTGGTTGCTTTGTGGAGTAGAAGACTTTAGCCAAAAGAGACAGACAAAATCACACATATTTTCAGATTACAAAGACGGCAGACTTTTGGAGGACCACTAGTACCCTTTTCTGAGACACAGACAATTTTCAGTAGGTGTCCTTTGTGGTTCCTGGGAAAACAGAGGTTGGCCATAGAGTGGGGGAGCCTCCTTACTTAGGACTTAGCATTACGTGGTTACTTTATGAGATGGCCATGATGGGCACATCTGTTACTAACCAAGTATCTTGTGGATATCAAATCATGTTTAATTTCACTTTGTGAACCATGATCTATCACACACCTAGGGTCAAAGAAGAAAGTAAACATTGGCTCAGGTTTGATTTTAGCCAGTAACATGATTACTGAGCTGATGAACATAAGGGTTTTGGACCTCACATTCCCTCATCTGTAAAGTGGGTGGTATGGTCTTTAAGGTCCCTTCTGTCTCTTAATATTTTATGCTTTTAGGATTTCAATTACTGATTGACATTTGACTAAGCAGAAGACATGATGAGAGACCAGCTTATTAAAGAACATCTCTGAATATTGGCCTGGAGCATCGAAGATTATGCCTTTAGATCTACCATACTTTGCCACTCGCTAGCTGGTGACTTTGTGCAATTACCTAGCTTTTCCTTATATGTGACTACTAAGAGATGATTGAGTGGATTTGATCAAAGTCATTCTGGCTTTTAATTTCCAGTGATTAGACTTTAACATGGCTGGCTAATAATGGCTGGATAAAGAGCTCTGGCTTTACTGTCAACTCAGGGCTTCATATCAAAGCTCTGCCACTCACTAGCTATGTTGTTCAAACCCTGTGCCTCAGTTTCCACTCCTGTCCAGTGGAATGTTTGCTTGTTCTGCCTCATAAGGCTGTTGTAATGATTAAATGTGTGGAGAAGGCACATTGTAAAAATTTTAAATTGCTGTATAAATTTTAAGAGGTGTTACTATTTCAGTTGATGGCTGAGCTCGATCTAGAATGTCACTAGGGAGAAGCCTGACTGAAGTGAAGAAGAAATTGACTTTGAGCTCTCCTCTCATGCTGGGTTGTACCTGGGGCAGAGGGGACTTGGCATGCTTTAGGGTGGGCTGTGCATTTTTACATCTAAGTCCCGAAGTAAGCAAGGAAATGGCCATATTTCAGCAAGACAGGAGGTCCATAGTGAGATGAAATGGTGAGGAAGTCAAGGCATGGCCCTGAAGGAGCTGTCTTCCCCATGTTTTGTGGGGCAGGGTGGGAGAGAGGAGAATGGCCAGTTGTTTTTAAATACGCATGTATAGATAATAGTAAAACTGTAAGGTTATCTTATGTGTTTGTTGAATCCTGGGAAATCGTATTTTCTCTGTATTTTCTAAAATGAATATGTATTTCTTAAATCATCATAATAAAGATGTTTTCTTTAAAAATTGGAGAAAATCAGTTTTTACAAATGTGGGTTCATCTTTTTTCTGCTTAACCTTTATTTTTCATTTGATTAAAGGACTAATAAAAATCTCTCTTTGAAATTAGGATATGTCTTGTCTTCCAAATCAATATTAGATTTCTGTGCTTTTCACGTGTATGTTATCATATTTCAGTGTGATTAGAATGTAGAAAACATCTATTCAAATTCTTTGAATATTTTAAAAAGACAGCTGGAGTTTTATCTGGTTTAAGTATCTTTAAACGCATCATCGTAGTAAAAAATTACTATTGCCCCAAAATGTTTTATTACCTTTATTCTATTTAAACACTTTTTTAAATAGGTTCTTATCATTGATTGACCTGTAAGTTTTACTTCCAGGAATTCATCTTAAGGAAATAATTGGACAAGTGTGTGAAGATAGAGGAATGTTCATCACAGAATTTTTTAAATGCAATAAATAAAAGTGGGATAAATTAAAAGAGGATTGGCTTATACGTGATATAGTCATTACTAGAAACATGTCTATTTTACCTAAGTATTCTTTCCTCCTTTAAGCTAAAAAACACACATACAGACACACACATTTTCTGTTCTAAGAGAGAGGTTTATATATATTCATAGAAAAATGTGTGAAAAGATAACATCTTTGATAGTTGTTGACTTTAGCTAGTGGATTACAGATTTACCTTCAGATTTATTTTTCAGTTTTCTATAACAAGTATATATGTGTATATATAATATTTTAAAGGTGAAAATAAAAGCACTATTAAGTAAAAATTTTGTTTAATGACTGCTAGATCTAGAGGTTGTATGACAGCTTTTATTACATAACTAAATATCATTTTCTACATAAAATAGCTTTTATAGATTCTCATTTGGACATAAACTAGAAAACTCTTTTATCCTTGGAGATGGATTTTTAGTGACTTACTAAATTTTATCTTAATTAGAATCTGAACTAACAAATCACTTGATTCTTCAGTACTTTAGATTTTTTTATTAAAATGGCACTAATACTCCATTTTATTGTGAGGATTTTAAATACTGTGGCAAACACAGTCCCTGTGAGACTCGCACGTGTGTGTATGTGTGTGTGTGTATTAAGCACTGTGGAATGTGTACGCAAAGTACCAAATATTCATTTTTAGTCACTAATCAGCAATAACAATGTTCACTGAGTACTTGTAAAATTATGATCACTTGCTTCGTGAGGCATGTAGCAAATAAGGTTAAAAAAAGATGCCTACAAAGGACTAACAAGTGGAAAACAGTAATCAGGACTCTATTGTGGGTAAGTAAGGTCCAGTAGTATCTTATGCTGTGATAGTGTTGAAGACCAAGAGAGATCAGTTAAGGCTGATTAGGGCCAGAGAATCTCCTGTACTTGGAATTAGTTCTTGAGCTGCCCTTAAAGAAGAGGAGGGTGTGGCTGAGCAGTGGGAAGGAATGGCAGTGTAAGAAAGAAGGTGGAGATGGGAAAGAGTTGGTGTTCTCCTGGCTTCGACTGGGAAGCTTCATAGCAGTTAGTATACTGGTTAGGTAGGTGACCCAGGGTTAGGTCATAGCAGAAGACGAGAGAATTAGACAGAAATAAGATTTGCAATCTCAGAACCCTTTCCCTGTCAACAAATGATCCAGAGCTGTGATGTGATAAACTGGATCTGTACCTATCCTTTCCTTCTGCTTCAGTAAAAGCATCTGTGGGTGAGCCTCTGTGCTTTCTAGTTGTGTGTGTGTGTGTGTGTGTGTGTGTGTGTGTGTAGGAATTTTCACCTTTATTAAGTGTAAAAATGAGTGATGTTATTTACATTCATAATATTGTACAGCCGTCGTTGCTGTTTCAAATTTTTTATCACCTCCCAATAGAAACTCTGTGTCCATTAAGTAATAAATCACTATTCTTCCTCTCCATGGCAACCTTTGAGGCACTTGCTGCCTCTATGTATTTGGCTTTCCTAAGTGCTTCATGCAGTGGATCGTACAGTTTTTGTCCTTTTTTGTTGGCTTATTTCACTTAGCTTAACGTTTTCAAGGTTTATCCATGTTGTAGTATGTATCAGAGCTTCATTATTTTCTATCTGAATAAAATACCACTAAAATGTTCTTTTGAAATGGCAATAATAAAGTGTGCTATTTACTTCTTTTTTAATTGAAAAATTAAAAATTGTCATTCTCGCGTCAATTCCCTGGAATTATTTTGAATTTTCATACATCAATGAAAGCCAAGTCTGGGAACTATGCTCTAGTACATGGTGCATCTTTGCAATGTTTACTTCCTTTTGGCACCATCACAAATGATTTGTAATGTGGATTCAGTTAGGCTGAAAGGATGTCTGCTGAAAGCTGTCTTTTTATCTCATTCCTGTTTCTGGATAACAGATCCATCAAAAGAAATGCCTTTTGGTGATTCTTCAATACTAGAGTTTTCTAAAGAAGTAGAGGATCCTTTTCTAATGCGATGCAATGATAAGACAGAGGTGGGGAGAAGGGTATATTTACAACTGAACAAGCACTGAAGTATGGGAAGCAGGACAGGGAACCAATTAAGGTAACTAGTGTGTAGTTTGACTGGTGAGCTCTGTAGGCCTGGATGATGGTGTTTCTATTCATGAGGCTAGTGTTCCAACACATAATAATTGCAAAATAGAAACTTTGCAGTATTCCAAGTCATATATCCAAGTAGAGTATCAGGCAGGTGACAGCCTAGATCTCTGGTGGTTTAGATCTACCTAGAAAGTGCCTACTAGATTTTTAAATTTTTCATGATTTTCTTACGGTGAGTCCAAAATCTCACTAAGGAGAATACTTTCAATGCTTCTTTCTTTGGAGGATAGGGTGAATGAGAACTGTAAATGCTACATTTTACAATGAGCGGGACTGTTGTGCAGTATGTTTGTAGTCACTTACTAGAAAATGTTGCTCAACTACGCGGGAGACATCATCACCATGTTCCTGGAGCTGTTGGGACAGTGGAAGAAGACTCTGCTGAATTGTGGCCACGTAGTACCACAGGTGTGGACCACGATTTGAGAGGGGGGTAGAAGTGGATAAAGGGATAAAGGAAGGATGTTTTTGTAGTACAAGCGCAAGAGATGTGTATGAAGCTCCCTGAGTCCATCTGGTTCAAGCTCAAGACATGAAGCTCTAAGTTAAACACCTTGATCAATTTCTTGATCTTCTTTCTAATCCAGAGCTTCATCTTCTACACAAAAGAAAGAGGCTAGTGCAAGTGACCTGATGAAAGTGTAATGAGGTTGGTTTTGATCTGTTGTGTAATAAAAACAACACTTAAAGATTTATGGGGCTAAATTAACCTGGATTTCAACTGTCAGAGTAAGGAAGCAATCTCAGTACTAATTGACAATACTAATATGTTTTTCTCCTAATTAAAAATATTAACAAGGAATATCTTTAATATAGTACCATTGGGGGCAATGGGAGAAGAAGAGACTTAGATTTTTAAATATTTATTCTGATTATATGTTGGAGGGAGTTACCAACTCCCCACTGCCAAGGGTCCAAATCTGCTCACATGGTATTTATTATTCAATTTCTTTCTTTCTTAGCATTTCAGTGAAATATCTGTTTAATGGCACCTTCCTAGAGCCATCCAGTCACTAGGCCAGCCTAATAAGAAATTATATTTTGTCAAGCTAAGTTACCTAAAGATACCAGGCTCTGTGGGATTGAGTAAATAGTGTGATTTAAAAAAAAACTAGTCTAATTTCTAATTGTTCCTTCATAAGGCTCTCTTATCGGATCATGTATATGGCTTGGGGAGAAGGCTGTTTTTAATCAAGGTAAGAACTGGGAAAGGGGAAGGGAAAAATGGAGTAAAAAAGCTAGCACACAGTATGCCTGGCACTTAATAGACACCGGCTTACTGTCTCTTCACAGTATTCCCATGATATGCAGAAGTCATTTTCTTTTTATAAATGAGTACATTAGCATCAGGGAGTCTTCCATTTGATGATGGTCTTAACTCACCAGGGATGCGCTTGGACCAATGCACCTCCACTTTTCAGTTTCTAAGGAGTCTGTTGAACTACCATTGCACTACCAGGATTTTTCAAGGTTTTTTCCCCATGTTTTAAGGATATGATGAAGAACACAGTCTGAGAGAAGCTTCCTGTGCTGTCTGAAGTAGTACTTCTTAAGCAGTCTTTGTCCTGTATCTCGACTCTGTTTTGTACACTTGCTTATTTATTTTACTAGTATGTAAGCTTTAAAATTTTTGATTTAAGCTCCTTGAGATCAGATGCTTTATTCTGTCCAGCTCCTAAAGGCCTGGCACATAGCAAGATTCACTAAATAGTTGATTAATGGATTTGCTAATGAGATGCAATACCAGAAGCTTCTAAGAGGTAGGAGCTTAGCCTTCATCATGGCTCTTGGGAAAGCAACAGAACAAAAAAGGTGATTATTCACATAAAGCAAAATGTAAAAGAATGGTATGTGGAGAATATTTGAGTTAAAAAAAATAGACACTCCCCATAAAATTCAATTAGGTGCACAGAAAACTATTTAATGTTTAATGTGCCAGTTCCTTTAAATGATGGTTATACTAAAAAAACTACAAAACTAGGGTCAGAGATACAGCTACTGTCCTCCAGAATCGGTCAAAAGAGCCCTAAATGGATTGTTTTCCTGTATGGCTAGTCTTCTGCTATCTGTAACTGATCTGATATTTTGGAAGAATAAAGAATATAAAGTAATGAGGCTGGTATGCCCTTTCCCAATTCTATTATTGCATTAACTATACACACACACACACACACACACACACACACACACATGAACTGTTGCTAGATTCTGTGAAAGGATGCTGCCCACATGCAGGAGACTGAGAGGATTTCTTTTGGCATGAAGTGGGACCATGTAGATAAAGGACAACAAGGTAACAACAGTACTGTTTGGGGTCTAATTTTGAATCTCATAAACAGCCCTACTTCAGAAGCATGAGAGGTAAAAGGCAAGAGGGAGCAGAAGGACAAAGTGGAAACTATCACTGGAGTCCTTCGGGCTTTGTGGTTTGATGATAACGGAGCTGGCAGTGTGTGTGGCTGGTCTTTCCAAGGGCAGAGCTCAGCCTTGCGTGGTGGTTGGCAGCACCACAGAGGTCAGATCACACCAGCCTCAGGGGAAGGAGGCTACCCATATGGTGTACAGCCAGGGCTCCTGCCCTGTTCTTCTAGGCTTCTGGGTTTCCAGCTTCTGGTTTAATGTTCTCCGGAAGGATTTAATAGCATCCAGAGGGAGTAGTAGGATCTCAAAAGATCTTCACTCTCAGTCTGCTTTAGGGAATAAATCTAAGGTTTAGGTAAAATTCTTGACATCCATAGATAAGAAACTCTTTCATGGCTTGGAGCCCTGTAAAAAGAGTTTGCATAATTAGGCAAGAGAGCATTGTATTCACCAGCCATTCATACATGCACCAAATATTTATTATCTTCTGTGTGCCTGGCATTGTTTCTGGATGCTTAGAATAGAGCAGCAGAAAAAAGACAAAAATCTCTGCCTTCATGGAACATACATTCTATCAGAACAATTTTCTATAAGGCAATTTTAGACAGCATCTGCTCTAATCTGTTGTCTCAAAAAACAAGACTCCATAGCTGCTCTACTTGGAGTACACACCACAGAAATCATCCACAGGTGCCCAAGAGAGGTATGGTGAAGCTCATTGAAACTTGTGCATGAGAGAGAAAATTGCAAATCTGAAAGTCACTAGAGAAAGATATAAATAAACATGATTTGTTTATTTCATAGCACTTAAGCATAGTGGTCTCCTGTGGATCTCTGGAACCAGAAACCTGGTTTTTAATCCAGTTGCACCACTCACTGGTCTGTAACATGCAGATTAATAACAATATTTATCTCCCAGGACTGTTTGAGCATTACATGAGAAATGTGAGCCCATTAGAATAGTGATTGGCACAAAATAAGTAGTTAATAAATGTTAGGTGTGTTTGTTTTGCTGATTATGGAGTACTATGTAGCAGTTAAGGAATGGACTAAGTATATATATATCAGCATGAATAAATCTAAAATATGTAATGCTCCATTTTTTTTCATTCAATAAATATTTACTGAGTGTCTACTATGTTCCAGGCAGTGTTCTAGGTACTTGGGAATCACCAGTGAACAAAACACAGATCCTGCTCATGTGGACCTTGTATGCCAGAGGTAGGGAAATGGATGTAAAATATAAGGGAATTCCATGCTACATTAGGAGGTGATAAGTGTTGTAAAAAGGGGGAAGTGAAGTATAGTAAAGTATTGAGAATACCAGAGTTAAGGGGCAGAGTTGGATGAATTTTAAGACAACAAAATAAATGTTAATGATTACCAGCTCCAGGTGGTGAGTATACAGGTATTCCTTATATTATTTCTTTTGCTTTTCTTTGTATTTAAAAATATGTTTATATTGAAAATTTTCTCTCTGATTCAAAAGGAAAAAAGTGAGTCTGAAATATGAAGGGAGTTGACTAAGAAGTAAAAGTTTAAAAGCTAAATGAGATGCAAAATTTTTAAAAAAAGACTATAAAGTAAATGTTGGAGCTTTGATGTTCATAAGAGACAGGGATGAGCAGAATCACAATGCAGAAAATGAAACAGTAGTATGGTGGTTAAGTGTTACAGTCAACATAATCAGAACTATAACCAAGCAACAAATACAGAACTTTTTTAGGTGAAGACGCAGGAGTGATTAAAAAGTAAATTCAATACCCAGACATGTTGTGCTAACAATGTTATAAAAGCTGTTAATTAACTACCCTATCTGCCTTAGGAGCTCTTTATTTTGGGGTATGACACTGTGCCCAACTGTAAAACTACAGTTTTCAAGGCTGCCTTGTCTCTTCCTGCTCTATGGAATATGGATGTCAAGCCTGTGTCAGCAGTAGCACTGTGGGCTTCTAAATAATGGTAGCTGCAGCTAAAATAGATGGTAGACTCTGGCTCTCTCCATGTTGCTAATGTGTGAAGAAGACAGTCAGAAGGGCTTTTTCAGGTCTGCAAGAGCTCGCAAAATACATAACTCCCACACGCGCTGACTATACAGACCTAGAGTCAAAGTCCATCAACACCACATCCAAGCAGTGTAAACCTAAGCCAGTTATTTAAGCTCTTAAAGCGCTAATTTCTTTATCTACACACCAGAGAAAATATGATCTCATAAAATTGTTATAAAGGTAAGAGAGGTGATGTGTAACTAAGCCCTTTGGTCAGCTATTAGCACTTTTGAAAAGAAAATTTATTAGGACAGCCAACCACGAGAGGAATCAGAGTCAAAAATGCTGACATACACAATGTTTTAGATGCATTGAGAAAAATGTAATAGAACATAGACATATTTACATAATCTTGGGATGAGAAAGTGTTATAAATACAACAGCAAAGGTATAAGTGAAAATAAAAGATGTATGTATGTGACGACAAAATTTTTTAAAATTAGACTTTATAGTTAGAGATTATAAAAAATTAAAAAGCAATTAGTAAACTCTAAGAAACTGACATTCAGAATGAAAGATAAACCTCCCAATAAATGTTATATCTAAAAAGGACATGAAAATGCAGTTCATAAAAGAATATATAAATGACCATCATAAGAAAAAAATATCTTTCTGGTGATGATCAAATATGGGACAAATTAAATTTATCCATAGAGCATTAATTAAATTATAGCATTTTCATATTAATAAGTTCCCATGTCATTAAAAATGTGATAGAGGAATATTTTAGGAGGTGGGAAATAATTTGCTATGAAAAAATTTTGTAAAACTGTTATGATCTATATTACGTTCCTTTTTTTATGTAACAAAACAAAAGATGGAATAAAAAGATATATGGAGATATGTAACTCTCTCAATCCTGGAAAGAAGACCAAACTGCTAATAACAGCTATTTTTAGTTGGAGTAATCTTACTTTTTTGCAGTTTTGCATTTCAAAATTTTATGCAATATGTATTTCTTTGCTAATTGGAAATTTAAAAATTGTACTTGAAAATTTTTCATAGGCATTGATAACAGGAGCCAGTTTGAGAATACCTACTGGCCAAATTTGAGAGAATTTGAACATCATAAAGGATAACAATGGCAAAGATTATGAAAAGGAGAAGGATAAAGAAAGCTCTTTATTAACCCACTTTCTGGTCCCCTTTCTGTCTCTTTTAGATAGAAGCTTTCTTTCTCTCAATAAATTTTTCCTACTCTTAAAAAAAGAAAGCTGTTATAAGACAATGCCATTTAGCAATATAGAAGGAATTACAGAGTGAGAAAATAAAAATTGCAATTCTCAGTGTAATAATGGATTCAGGCAGGAATCAGAGCAGTAGATATAAAAATGGCTGAGGAAAAGGTTGCTGAAGGACTAGATGATTATGTGGTGTCAGTTTCACACCCACACATTACTTAATATTACAAAGGAAGTGGTGTACCTTCATAATGGAGAGGTCTGGCCAATATTACCTTTTAGCCAAGTGCTCAAACTTAGCATAATGGAATCATGTGCAATCAGAAGTAGACAAATGTCACCTCCCTTCCAAAAATGTTTAACCTAGATCCTTTCATGAAGAATCAACCAGACAAAGCCAGAATGTGGGGCATTCTCAAGCCAGCTAATCCAAACTTCAAACAAGGAAGCTACAGGGACTGAAGACAGTTCTAGATTTAAAGACACAAGAAGACCTAATAACCAGGCATACTACTTGAAGCATATGAAAAGCATTTTGGGAATCAGCAGGGAAATATAAAAAATTTAAAATGAAAAATCTAAGGATTTTATGAATTAAAGTTAGTGTTTTAGATGTGATCACAGTATTGTGATTATGTAGGAGAATGTTCTTCGGAGACACTTCACACAGAATTTAGGCATAAAGTGTTACAATGTCTGCTACTTATTTTCATGTTTCATCAAAAATACATATGTGAGCCGGGGATTTAGCTCAGTGTTGCTGCTGCTTGCAAGGTGCCAAGTTTGATCCCTGGTACCCGACAAAAAACCAACCAACCAACCAAACAAACAAAACATGTGAGAGGCAAGATAATGAGGCTTAAGTTTAACATCTGAGGACAACAAGTGTAAGCACTGTTCATTGTGCTTACAACTCATTTGTATAGCTTTCAACATTTTCTAGTTAAAAGGTTGGGTTGGTGGGGGATTCAGGTAGAAACTAGAAGGAGAAAGAAAACTAAAATACATGAATGAAGGGGCAAGGTACTCAGTTATAATGCTTGGGTCTTTTTTGATTCCTCATTCAAGCAAACCAACTTTAGGAAAATGTTGAGACAAACAGGAACGTTTTAGCTTTGGGTATATTTGATGAACTGAAAGACTGGCCATCTATGATCATTTCTGAAGCTAGCTTGTGATGTGAGGCATTGATTATCTTGTCCTGTCTACCTTTGCATGTTTGAAGACTTTCATAGTTAAGGTTCAAAATTAAATAGTAATGTTGGATTTTCTCAGTGAGTGAGTGAGTCTGTGACCAAATAGACAACTATATGATTCTTTATTATTAACTAAAGAATTACAGAAAAATGGTAAGTTGTAAGATCTAGGTTAGTACCTGAGCTTTTCTCACAGTAGTGTTGTTAAGTGAACCTGGTGAAACTGGGGGAGGTGAAGGATATGTACAAATAATTGTCTTTTTTCCCTTTTATTTTCATTCTTTTAATTTCCCTAATTCATGAAGCTCCTGACCACCATAAAGAAAGCTAAGTTGGGGCATTATCCTCATCACTTGCAAAGCTGATGAAATGTTATTTATTGTTTCCACTTAAGTTTGAGAATCTTTAGATTGTCTGTTTAATCAATTCTGTATTTAGCTAGAAAAAGTTTTATTGTCCTGTATTTTCAAGATGGTATTATGGCTTCTGGCACTAATTTAACATTTAGGTGAAGATAAAACAAATTTTTGAAGGGATGGTCACTTGGGAAAATTATATGGACCAAAAAAAAAAAAAAAAAAAAAAAAAAAAAAAAAAAA
>NW_022900950.1:36062559-36080890 GCF_012274545.1 Fukomys damarensis | reverse complement strand
AAAAAAAAAAAAAGAAAGAAAGAAATACATTAGAGCCATAAAGGAGAAAAAGCACTCATATTTTTGCCTGACTGTTTGTTAGGAGACTGTGGAGCCTATAGTCAGGTCTATCTTAGCAAGGGATGAGAGAGTGGTCTTAACACAGAGTGGTCCTAAATAATTTAACTTTTATCCTAAGGTAAAATGTATAATAAAAAAGGACAGCAGTTTTGCGTTTTGTTTTTGTTTTCTAGACAGGAGTAGCATTGAAATAAAACAAAATATGATTGGATACCTGTTTGTGCTCTAAAGTCTTTTTAAGGGAACCAGAGAGAGTATTAACTTCTAATCTATAGTGTAAACCATAAAGAGGGAAACAAGAGTAGATAAAGATATGTATATGAAAAGAACAATTCAACTCTGAAAATGTTTAACAAATAAAGCAAACCTATGAGTGGTGGACTTAATAGAAAAACAAATGAAACCAGATTTAGAAGAAATATCAAATATGGACCAAAAAGAAAAATAAATCTTAGAATCAGTTTCCATCATTGTTTATTACATGTAAGATAGGAAAATAAAGTTACACACTCTTATTTCACCTCTGACTGTAGCTTTCATTGTTTAGATTAAATACTATTGTATTTAAAAACTTTACAGTGTTCACAAATATAAAATGTACATACTTGGAGAAAAAAAGCCCAGTAAAATATATGTATCGGAAATTGCATCTCCTAACTATCCTTAAATTTTTTTCTAAGGTATCTTTATAATAATTGCTTGTATTGGAGGTTAAAGTATAGATTTATGAGTTGGACTTTTCAGTTTCAGTGTCTTTAAGGTCAAATAATAGACATTTATCATGGAAACTATGGGCCTCTCTTTTCATTCAGTCTTTTTACTTGTCCTTTCTTACATATTATATTTTATATCTGTGGCCCATTAAAAGTTGCCACATTTTCTTTGCTCCACTTTGATCAAGAAGTAGAAACTGTTTTACTATCCCTTCAGCATAGGCCAGGAAAGTGGCTTCACTGTGACCAACGTAATGTGGTGGGAACCTAGCAGCATCCACTCACGCACTCTTGTCCTGGGTCAGCAACACCTGAGGTGTCAGGAGGCCTATCTAAACCCTTCTGTCTCCCTTAATTTGTCAAATGACTATAGATGCATAATTGACTCCAGGCAAGACCAGCAGAACTTCCCAGGTGGCTTCAGCCAAACTGACTCCAAGACAGTTCATTCTCTCTGTTACACAGACTTCTCAACATTGAGAGCAGCTATCAGGGATCTTTTTTTTTTTTTTTTTTTTTTTTTTGTACTGGGGATTGAACCTGGGACCTTGCACTTGTGAGGCAGGTGGCGGAACCACTGAGTTAAATCCCCAGCCCTATCAGGAATCATTTTTATTATTTGTTTTCACCTTAAAAATATCTCACATTTCTTTCATAATCTTTGTTCCTCTCACATGACTTCATGTTTTGTGGTCCCTATATTTAACTGGTCACTCTTCTGTGGACTTCTTCCATCTTGCCACATTTCACTTTAAATTTGTGGCACCCAGAACTGAAACCAATGTTTCACAAATAGTTTTGCCACTTTTAACCCTTAATGACTTTGTTTCTGTTTTCCCCTCAAGTGTCACTCTTAACAAGCCAAAAAAACATTAGCCTCTTCCTTCTCTGACCTCATTCGTCCCACAAGAGACGAAAATTCCCAACCTTCAAGGTCCAGTTCAGGGTTAACTCCTTTGCAGTCTTTCCTCATCAGAACCTTTTCCTGACCTGAAATTCTCTAAGTGCTTTACCCACATAGCTTTCTCCACTGTTGGGGGTCTGGCTTCTTGGCTAGGCTGTGAATTGTTTAAAGCATCTACAGTATTTTATTTCTGTGTCTTAACACTTCACATAGTAACTTGGGATATATTAAGTGCTCAATAAATGTTTAATAGGTTGGCTAATTAACTAAAAGACTTCAGGTAACAGAATATATTATCTTATGACCTACATCTTCTCATAAGGCTATCAAGATAGACTACTAGGTTTATTTAAATCAAGATACCATGTCCATTGGTTTTCCCTGTGTATAACCATAGCCCACTTAAAAACACATGCATTTGATTTAGATACTTTTCCAACTCTTCATGCTGCCTTTCATGCCTTCTGAAAGATTTCGGCAGAAACGTTTGATTACTGTTTCTGGAATGTGAATTCATTCATGTTTTAAAATCAAGACATTTGTTTTGTTCTCTCATCTCTCAAGTCCAATGCATTGCTCTAAAGATTCCTTCACATACAGACTCTTGTATTCTTTATTACTGTGGTACATAAATTGTATGGGTTGGTGACTGGCTTCGGTGTTCCTGCGAACAAAATAACAGTAGTTTATATTTGTAAAGTGCCTTACCCTTATGTTTCCTATACCTTTACTCATCTGAGTCTTAGCAAAAGCTCTGTTTAGTAGGTAGGGGTTGTTATCTGCTTTAGTAAGGAAAACAAGTTTAGAGAGAAGGTCACATGACTAGATAGTGAAAGAGGCAAGAACTGAACCCAGCTCTAGCTGAAAAACTCAGTTGCTCACTTGTTAACTGCAGCACCATCTTCCTTCTGGATTAGGATCTTTTTTTTTTTTTTTTTTTTTTTTGATAGAGAACAAAGTAGGGAGGGAAGGGAGTTAAACCTCTGTGCTTTCTCTTTGCATTTCTTGACTTCGTCATTCTCCAACCTTTTTGTCCCTTCTAACTTGTAAATATCTTCCTATGCTGACCCTGGCCGTGTGTCTATATATTTTCCATTGCCAGTTGGATCTGATTAGAAGCTGGAACGATGCTGGTGAGTGCGGTAGTGACCAAGAGCAAGAGCATACACTAGCTGTGCCAGTGTCTGGTGCTGTGCTGGGATCGCCTCTGTTATCATTCATTGGCACCGCCTTTTACAGCTGAGGAAAGGAGGCATAGCAACTCTAAGGGTTTCAAATAGAAAAAGTCTTCTCTTGAAAAAATTTATTATAATACATGTTTACAGTATATAAGGATTATATTCATTGTGGGGAGTGGTACATGTATACAACACATCTTATTTTTGGGGGTCCCCTTGTCTTTGAAGTCTTTTTTTGTACAGACTTACTACTCTCTTGTGATTTGCTTTGTTGCTTTAAAGGAGGTACTACGTGGTTTTTCCTTTCCCTGTGGTAGAAAGGTATGAGGAATATTGGGTTCACCTCTTTCCTTCTCTTTTGCTTTTTCCATTTGATCTGTTATTGTTAAAATGTAAAGTATGTTTCACACACATCACACATCATCTCTGTCCACATTTCCTACCTCAGCAAGAACTAGTTTCTCAGATGGGTCTTTACAAAGAACAGAGGTCCAAGGAAATGGGACCCAGGTAAGGGTTTAGGGGCCAAGCGAGGTCTCCAGCATAGGGTATGGTACCCAATGGTAGGTTTCCAGTAGGCACTGTATCTTGGAGAGGAATGGTCATGGGGTGTCAGGCAGGAAAGATAGTCATGACACCCTCAACTTCGCCTCAGAGTTTTATCTGCAGTCAGTCCTGGTTGCTACAGAAGGTAATAGCACTGCCCAGCAGCCTCTGTTTGAGGATTGGCGACACACATAGCCACTTCTCAGCCCTCTGCTGCCTGTTAAGGAGCAATGCCTTCCAGAGATAATCTCTGGAAGGCATTGCTCCTTAACAGCATTTCTTTTTTAAAATTGAAGCTTAACAACTCAAAACCTGGTGGTCTCAGAATTATAAACTGCTAAATGTTAGATGAAAGAAAACTGTTTCTACCATGACTGTACATGTAATTTTTAAAATCCATCTTTCATTTCTCCACTTTCCAGACAATTGCAGCATGACTTTCCCATGGCCATGATTTTCAGCACAGATGATTTTTTCGCCAGGGAAGATGGTGCCTATGAGTTCAATCCTGACTTCTTGGAGGAAGCTCATGAATGGAACCAGAAAAGAGGTGATGAATTCATTCCCAAAATCCTGGGAAGCCCTGTTGTGCACACAGATTTTATCTGCTTCAGAATGTGTAACTTTTATGGAAACGAGCTTAATCAAAAGTTCTACCACTCTTCCCCCAAGCAGAATGCCATAGCATAACCTCTTTAGATTCTACGGAAAAAAATTACTGTAATGGGTTCCAAAATAGGTGGCATTTTAAAATTGTGTAATGACACTTTGTAATAAAAATGACAAAATATGGATGACGCTCACCCTTCTCTGACTATTGCATGTTGTTCACTGTTATGTAAATTGTGTTGCAGCAAGAAAAGCAATGAGGAATGGCATATCCCCCATTATTATTGATAATACCAACCTCCACGCCTGGGAAATGAAGCCCTATGCTGTCATGGTAGGAAGAAGTATCATTCTGAATTTTCAGTTATGGGCATTTTGTGAGAAAGTTGAAACATATGTTCTTTTCTCTTTTTCTGGTCTTCCATGACTTCATATTTATTAACAGTGGTTCTTGAAAGGAGCAGGTAAAGCAGGTTTCTCTGCTGTGTAGTGGCTGAAATTTGCTGAGATGCTAATCTCACCTCGGGGCACAATTTTTAAATTCTCCTTGGTGAACAGTCTTGGGTCTGAATTCCTAACAGCTTTCCAGTCTTGATTACTTTCCATACAGAGGAGTTTCGCTGAAACTTGCAGGGAAATATTGGACTAAGTGATACACGACCATGACAGGTTATAATAGGACTGCTTTTGGGACTCGGGATCACAGCACTGTGTACTATTGTCATCTGGGAGTTCCAGGGCAACAGAGTATTTTGATTTAAAAATAATTTTAGGATTATCACTGTAACCCTATTAAGGCAGTAGCATAAGAATATTTATATAACTCAGCTCGCCAAGGAAATGGGACCCAGGACAGGTAAGACTTTAGGTGCCTTTTTTCAGGGGTCTTTTTTTCCCAGACATATTTTGTCTCATGCTAATAACTTTTCATTCTCTATTGGGTAAAGGAGAAAACACCCACCACCATACAAAGTAGGACAGGAAGCAGACAGCTTCTACTTATGTCACAAGGAATCCCCTTGGTAACTGTAAAGCGTCCCTGGACTCACAGCAGTCTCTATTTAGGCTTTTTACATTTTGGGCAAGAATAGCATACCTACAGGTGTGCTTTTCTTTAACAATACTTTTGTCAGTTTTACAGTACTTAGACCCAGACTGGGACTGGGATGAATGTAAGAAAGAATAAGCATCAACTTTGTGTTTATTTCGGTTCATGATCAAGAGGTCATGTGGGAGAGAAATGAAAAGGACCATGAAGAGTTAAATGAATTCACGCACATCTCAAAACAAGACTTAGGGATTGAGAGTGGCTTTGGGAAGGCATATTACTTTTCATTCTCTGGATATATACAGTTTTTTCAGCCACTTGCAGCTATTAAGACTCAAAAAGATGTTTTCATGATATAGTAGTTGAATCCTTCCATAATTATCCAAAGAATAAAGAGGAAATAACATTCTTAAAAGATGTATTAATTGATAAATAGTAAGTTTTAGTACATGTATCCAATGAGCAATGATCAATTCAGGATATTATGATTATTCATCACCTCAAATATTTGTCATTTCTTTGTGATGAGAACATTCAAAATCCTCTAGTTATTTTGATAGTGGTTATAATTCTTTGATACAATGTGTACTATAATCATCCTTCTGTGTAATAATACACCAGAACTTACTCATCCTATTTATGAGAAAATCTTTCTACTTAGCTCTTTTCATTCTGTATTTTTCAACACAGTAAACAACAGTAATAACAAAAAGTTCAGTCTGAAATAAAGCAGGATTCAATTTATGGATGCAAAGAACATTTAGATATTTGTATGGGGACTATAATTGTTTTCTAAACTCCAGGAAACGAGGTGCAGTGCTTTGAGTCAGACTTTTGAGTAGAAGCAGGTAGAACTACTTCTGGAGGGATAATTATATAAAACATAGGGAAATCACTTTTACTTCATAAACTGTTTCTGTGGCACTCTCACTTCCAAAACCAAGGCTTGAGAACTAGAACAAGGCATTTGACAGAAGTAAATCTACGGTGAGCATACAAATGACTTTGAGAACTCAGTGAGTTTGTTGTTTGGGATATTTTAAATAGTTCAGTAATCTACTTTTAAAGACGTTCAACTTCTACATGCTGGATAAAACTGACCAAAACTTAACATTGTGAATTATAATCTGAGAGTGGCTAAGTATGGGAAAGAACTGACTGCATTAAGATAAATTAAGGCATTGGATTACCAGTAAAACAAAAGGAATTTTAGGAAAGCTTTGTAATAAATGTTAAATGGCAGCATAAACATACCCAAACATACATACTATGTCTTCAATGTTTTATGTACTTTTGAAAAATCAGGCACTTGAAAATAACTATGAAGTTATATTCCGAGAACCTGACACTCGCTGGAAATTCAACGTTCAAGAGTTAGCAAGGTACTTCTTTGTTTTTCTAGTTCCTCATTATGTATCCTGCTGTTTTCAGGTATTTCAGACCGAACAAAAGAATCTTTTCAGGCTGGAAATGGACTGGTAGTTTTCAGGCCAGAAATGGTAATTCTTGGAAATTGATAACTTTGAAATTATTAATGTGAAGACTTTAGTTTTGGGTCAGTTTTCTAATATAATGCTAAATGCTAAATCTCAGCTTGAACTTGATCCTTTAAAAGGACACATGTAACATTCTGCTAAATTGCTTCTTCATTAACATCTAAAAGCACTTTCCTCTGCATGGGATCGCACATGTCAATGGTGTTTTTGCATCTAGACTAAATAAAGACCTTTAGATGTTGAACAGTATGTGGTTTATGGTTTAGATGCTAATTTATAAAGCAATAAATGTCCAAATAATACTAACTTGGTTTTGAGTGCATTAATTCTGATAGTATCTGATGTTAATGTCAATGACTTAATCAGTGAGACCTTTTAGGAGTAAAGAGTAGTTCATCTTATGACTATAAGCAGATAGTGTTTTCAAAGAGGGTCTGTGGATCAAACCATCAGAATTGCCTCAGGTGGTTGTTAAATCCTAGAGTTTATGGACTACATTGTATAGTTAGAATCTTTGGTAAATATATTTCTAACTATATTCTCAGGTAATACTTGTGTCTGCTAGAATTTAAGATCCTTTTAATAAGCATCTCATAGCAGTCTCAGGGACTGACATAGTCCTGAATTGATGAGAGATATATGCATGTTATTAACAATCAAATATGTGATTTTTAAAAAATCTCATGCTGTTTGTGTTTTGAAGCACATAACTGAGATTACCAGAAGCAAAGCATTTTTGAAGCTAGCCTCAAGGTATGGAAGGCAAGCAGGGAAACATGAAAAACAGGAATAGAGCCTGAAAGATAATGGAATAGCAAGATATACTTTTGCTAGTTATGTCCTGAAGATAGTGTGATATTTATGTAATACAAAAAGTAAAGCACTTTGATATTTCTGCCTTAACTGTTTATTTTTTTCCATGTAGAAGAAACGTTCATGGAGTCCCAAGAGAAAAAATACACCGAATGAAAGAACGGTATGAACATAATGTTACCTTTCACAGTGTACTTCATGCAGAAAAACCAAGCAGAATGAACAGAAACCAGGACAGGAATAATGCATCACCTTCCAGTGGTGCAGGATACTGGAATTGTTATGCAGAGTTTCCACACCGGAGGGCTCATGGTAGCTTCACAAACGAGAGCTCCTTTAGCAGAAGGGGTGGTTGTCACCATGGATATTAGAGGCCTATCTTACAGCCATTCAGAATTTTCCTAAATAAGTTTTTACTTCAATTTTTGGTATTTATTGTTTGTTTAGTTTTAGCAGAGCTCTGATTCCAGTGTAAATAGTTAAACCCCAAAGTTTCTGAGCAGAGGTTACTATATTCATTATCATCGACAAGAACTTGTTAAAGTGCACCTGTGTGCATGGTCTGATGCTGGGCATTCTGAGATTTGATTAAAGTCTTTCTCTAGAGGAAGAATTAATTTGAAACTGAAATCCATGAACATAAACAGTCATTGAGGTTCATACACAAAACTATATTATATGTGTTTCAGTGCCATTTTATTAATTATCTTTCAAAAGCTTCATCTCTACCAGAAGCGAGAGAGGTAGGGGAGAAACAAGAGGCAGAAAATGTTTTTAGTGCCACTGCTACTTGATAATATGTATCCAAACACGTGAGACATGTGGTTAATGATACTGATTTTCCTTTAAAATAGGCTAGAAAGTTTACATATAAAGGAATATTATTCTTCAAAGTGGACACTTTGGGAAGTTACTCCTTTATTTTGATGATCTATTACCCTTAAGATGTCTGTGGAACCTTGATCACTAAACAAGTGACTCAGGAAAATCAGTGTCATTATTTGTAATGCTTTGTGTTTAACTACTTTATTCAACAGAATTAAACCTAACTTTTGTCTGTTGTCTTATTGTGTAAATAAAATTAACCTGCCTTCATAAAACATCAATTTTGAGAAACAATTAAGCAATTTCTAAAATTATGTCTATAAATGTAATTACTTGGCACCCAAAATATTTGGGAGTGCAAGGAATTAGGCAGCCCAGGATATAGATCACATGAGTATGTATATAGATCACCGAAAGATGAGCAGTCTGGATGTTTTACATGGCATCATTTGAGACAATAAACTTCTACCTTAACTTTGGAATGTCTCTTATATCCAAATTAAATCCCAGCACTTCAGATTAATTTGGTATAAGACCATGATGGACAAGACCATAGGATGTATGCTCTATGTATTGTTGGCCAACAGCTTCTAATGTTCTGTGAATTATTTTAAGTGTCTTAATAATGGTGCTTTTATGGTTATTACAAATTGTATATTGGCATTGCATTTGTATGGATTTGTCATTGAATTTTTTTGGTTCAATAAATTTATCTAAATCCCAATGAATTCAATCATATGATAATCTATTTTTCTATATCATAAGCTTAGTTATGAGTCTTATAGGAGGCATAAAGGTAAAGACAAAAGCAACTTGATATTTTCTTGCCTATATACATCTGTGCACATTAGAAAGACTATTTTAGCCTGGCATGGTGGCTGTAATCCCAGCACTTGGGAGGCTGAGGCAGAAAGATCACTGAGTTTGAGGCCAGTCTAGGCTAACAGAGCAAGACGCTGCCTCAAAAAAACAAACAAAAAAACAAACAAAACCACAAAGAAAGCAAAAAAACCTAAAAACAAACAAAAGACTTAACATTCCATTAACATTGTGGAAATCTACTCAACATCTTGATGACTACCAGCAATGAATTATTTTATTAGCATTTATATCTGTTGAATAATAAAGCTTGGCTAACAGACATAAAACACATTTTAATGAACCTAAGCTGCTGTTATAGTTTTTAAAATTGTGTTTAAGTACAGCACACAGTAATTTTATAGTAACAATCCACTTAATAGTACTCCTACTTTCCAGACCTAGGTAATTAATTCTGTGTATTTTAGTCAATACATGGTTACTGCAGAACCAACTCAAAAAGAATGGCTTTATCTAGATTAGTAGAGGGAAGTGCTAATGAGTCCCTCACGTCCACAGGAGTAGTTCAAAGGGCCAGATTCAAGTACCCGTGGTTTTGTCTGGCTGGTTCTCTGGGCTTTTGGTTCACATGGGCTGAGGGAACCATCACAAAGTGGTTCTGGGCCACAGATCCAGAGCTTCTCTAGAGTTCTGAGTTTCCTAGCCTATTTATGTCTCTTCTTTCTCTAGATGACTTCTGAAATACTTGGGTTTGGTAGCTAAATGACACCAACTTTATCCTACTTTTCAACTCCCATTTGCATCATCTTTTGAACACCTAACATTGACTTGCATTACTTCGTGTTACTATTTGCATTATTCATAGAGCTGACAAGTACTCTGTAAACACAATACGCTCTTATTGACTGTTGAATACATAACACAAACTTACCACTTATTCCTGTCATGCAGTATACATTGACAACTTTGGAAGTATTGTCACTTCTAGGATGGCAATGTACATATATACTCAGGCTTTACACTTTGTTCATGTAGCTTGGATGTTGTTGTAATTCATAAAAAGGAATGTATACCTTAGATACCTCTACAATGGGTGGTCTGAATGAGAAGAGAGGAGGTAAGGATGTTTATGGTTGAATCCTTAAAAACAGAATTCCTGTTCATGTGAGACTTGTTTTGCTCCCTCTTCTAGAGTGGAACACTGGGAGAATGATTAGGATGAGAAGGCCATAGTGTTTTATGAACAAAACATAAGTTGCAAAAAGACTAGCAGAACACTTAATATCAGAATTGACTATTACATTAATGATTTTTTAGAAGAGAGATCAATCATGGATCACGGTTAAGCAAAGGAACTTTTTGTGGTCCTGGGGATGGAACCCAGATACTCTAAGTTACAACACCAGCTCACAAGTTAAGATTTTTATTTTTATTTTTTCTGGTATTAGGGATCGAACTTGGGACCTTGTGGCTTGTGAGGCAGGCATATGAACCACTGAAGTAAATCCCCAGCCCAAGTTATTATTTTTAATTGGTGCTAGGGATTGAACCCAGGGTCTCTGCACTGAGCTATAATCTCCAGCTTTTTTATTCTTGATTTAGAGATAGGGTCTCACCAGATCACTAAGGTGGGTAGTCTGGGCTTGAATTTGTAATCCTCCTGCCTCAGCTTCCCATAGTGCTAGAATTACAGGTATGTACGGCCATGCCAAGCTTCACAAATTGACTTTTAAAAGGATGTTAGCCAGCCGGGCGTGGTGGCGCACGCCTGTAATCCCAGCACTCAGGAGGCTAAGGCAGGAGGATCGCTGTGAGTTCGAGGCCAGCCGAGGCTACATAGTGAGTTCCAGGTCAGTCTCATCTACGTAGTGAGACCCTGTCTCAAAAACAAAAAACAACAAAAAAAGAAAAAGAAGAAAAGGATTTATTTTTCTAGTCAGGATTGGTAGCACGTTCTTGTAATACCAGCACTCAGGAGGCTGAGGCCAGCCTGGGCTATGTTCAAGGTCAGCCTGAAGTACACAGTGTGACTGTCTCAGGAAAAAAAAAAAAAAGACTTATTCTTGGATTTGAAATGTTTATAATTAGATTTGAATACATGATATTACACATACATTTAAAAGGTGAAAGATTTATATGATCCAAAGAGAAATCAGAGTATGTACATACATTTAAGATATATTAAAACACCTGGTTTAAGAGCGTCTTCATGCTATTATGTAGCTCCCACTAGAGCTTTAGTATAAACATAAGACAGTAACCAATGTTACTTTTGATTTGGTAATAGGTTTAACAGGCACCACATTCTACCAGGTGTATCAAAACCAATTTGAAAGCAAGAGTTTCAAGTTTCAGTCTGGATAACTAGTTTGCTTTTAAAAATTAATTATAACCTCACTATAATATCTTTATTCATTTTGATTTTTGAACAGGGTGGAACTATAGCAAAAACCAACACATGTATTTAAGACAACTTTCATAGTAAGTTACTTCTAAAAAACTCCTAAAATTGGAATTCAATAGAATTATCTGAGTCAAAGAGCTATACTTAGAAACTTTATTTCAATTAGCCAGTGACACAATCTAAAAGGATGTTTATTTATAAATATGTGTTGTGATCAAATTCAATGAAATATTTAAATGAGATTTTTTAATGTACAATTTTAAGATGTACAACTGAAAACAGAATCAAGCAAAGAACATTTGTGATATGCAAATATAAACTGTGAAACTTAGCCATGCTTTTTCTTGTTATGTAAATACTGATAAGCAGTTTGAAACTGTACTACAGACTGGAAAGGTTAAGAGTAACTATTGCTATTTATGCTTCTGTTGCCTTTGCAATCTCTTAGATATATTCTTTATCCTACTTGTTTCCTGCATGTTGCTCTTACATTCTTCTGTGCTGGCTTGTGAATTCTCTTGTCCTTTGACGAGAGACATAGTATAATGAGTTTTCTGTCCAAGATAATCTTCTGAACTGGAAAGAGCAGTCCTGGTAGATTCACTGATAGATAGATGTTGATTTTCTCCTGCAGAGCTATTCAGAAGGGCTTGGGTATTTATCATTGCAAGTTCTTCATCAGCTATTGAATTGCTTTCCAAAAGAGAAACTTCATTGGCTTTTTTAAGTGGAGTCATCTGAGGAAAATTCAATTCTTCTTTCTTTATAGGTATTTCATACTTGGTGCCACAAATCCTTGGTGGCTGAAATGCCTTCTGTGCAGCTGGGGAAACAAATGTGCAAATGGGACTCATAGGGGGAGGTAAAGGCACACGACTCAGGAAATCCAGGGCTCTTCTTTTATTGCAGTTTTTTGGGTCAGTCATTGCTTTCTCTTCTTCAGAAGACTTTGAAGTTTTTTTGGCTGATACTGGTATAGATCCAGACTTCCCTTTTGGCGAACAAAGTGATAAAGGACTCTGACAATTTATCTCACTACTAGAAGACATCTAATAAAGTAAAAAGCAACCTATTACAATTATATACTAGTGTAAGAAAACAATATCAAATTAACTTTTCACTAAAAGTACTGTTTCAGAAGGAAATAATTTTACGTAAAAAAAATGATAAGATAATGAAGAGTAACACAAAGACAAAAGTTGCAGACATAACTTATGCTTTAATCTTTTTTAAAAAATCACTAACAGACCAAATGAAAAGAGGCATTTTAAGCCGGGCATGGTAGCACACGCTTGTAATCCCAGTACTTGGGAGGCTGTGACAGGAGGATCACTGTGAGTTCGAGACCAGCCTGGGCTACATAGTGAGTTCCAGATCAATCTCAACTACATAGTGAGACCCTGTCTCAAAAAACAAAATAAAACAAAAAAAAGAGGCATTTTTAAAACCATCTTAAGCAAGGGCCCAAGTTTGATCCCTGGTACCAAAAAATTAAATAAATAAATAAAACTATCTTAAAACATACCTACTTTTTTAGCTTTGTGACCTTAGGTAATTTTTTTTTTTTGAGACAGGGACCTATGTAGCCCAGCCTAGCCTCTATCTCATGGCAATCCTCCTGCCTCAGTCTTCCAAGTGCTGGGATTACAGAGGTGGATCACCACACCTGGCAAGGTAATTGTTTAACCTCTTTATACCTCATGGTAATAACAGCTTTCATCTCATAGGGCCATAGTGAGGATTAAAGAGTTACAGCTGCACTTACCAAGTGTTAGCTATTTAGCTACTATCAAAGACTTTAGTTTGATTTGCATTCCCTGTAATTTAATGAGTAAAGCTAAATTTAGAATCAACCCTAGTGGAATGGGATAGTTCTTCTAGCAAAAAGAAAGGGCTTTTCCAATCAGATGTATTTAGAATGCTAAAAGTGAAAGCGTTTGTAAAGTGTGTCCCCAAAGACTTACATTCTTGCTTCATAAAACAAGATAGTTTCCAAATAGCCTATACCTGTAGAAGCTACATATCAATTAAATACCCTTTCTAATTAAGTTTATTACATTTACTATGCTTGCTAGTTATTTACTAGACTTTCCTCCATAATATTTCTTAAATTCATATTAACTTACCAGACACTTGTTTCCTGTACCAAGGACTGTCTGAGCAGTGTGTGGTTCTGACGTACAGTCTTTAGATGGGGTGGACCACTCGGAATCGTTTACATTAAGTAAACGTGTGAGCTTCTTTTCTGCATCATTGCAAAATGTATCAATATTCTAAGAAAATAAGTTGGAAAAACCTGTTTTGTAAGTTGCAAACACATGTTTTCAGGAAACATTTCCTTTAAGAACAGAACTGAAACATTCAGACCAGAACAAATGAGACACCCAAGAGGTGACAGCAACTGTCAAACATGCCAATGCAAAAATGCAAAACTAATACCAATGATTAGGGGGAACCTAGTTGTTGGAGGAAGGTGCTGAGGAGGGAGAAAAAAGAGGAAGTGTGTATGTGGGAAGTAAAGAGACATGAAACCTCCCTGGCCATCTGGTTCAATCAGCAAGGTATCATGATACTTGATTGAAGTTGGAAGACTGGGGCTTATGTTTAGTTCCATTTACTGTCTAAGAGCGGAGACCATCACATCCACAAGGTGCTTTGTAGGGCATTAAAATCAAAGAACTGCCTCACACATCTCACATTTATCTCAAGCATTAACTCAAATGATATACAGGTTAAACTACGTGGAACTGGTCTTTACAGAGCCTTAGTTGGTCAAATACCAGCACCTTAACAATGGCATAATTTCATAACAGAGTATTTGTAAAACTTTAAAAACCTGGGAAGCAGACATATACACAGAAAAATGCGTATGTGTGATCCAAGGAAAGTAGTTTTAGTGTTTCTTATTTGAGAATATCTTCATTCAAATCAGAGGCATAAACTGCATAAGATATTACATCTACAGTGTAAATGTAAACTAGTAGCTTACATATTATTAACTAGTCACACTGCCAAATGCTGTGAACCACAGGTAACTTATAGTACTGTTGTTTTCAATTTCCAGTTTTCCTCCATGGTCTATATCTCTGAATACCCTTTCCATAATTTGATTTAACTCAGTCCCCTTCAAGTCATTCTTTCCCATCTGGTAGCTGTCAGTCCCTTATTGTCTTATCCCTTCCTGGGCAATTTTGTTTTTGTTTTTTGAGACAAGGTTTCACTACACAGTTGAGACTGCCCTGGAACTATGTAGCCCAGGCTGGTCTTGAACTCACAGTGATCCTCCTGCCTCAGCCTCCTGAGTGTTGGGATTACAGGCATGCGTCTCCACGCCCAGCCCTGGGCAATTAATATATGAGGAAACCTCATCTCATGTACTACCACAACTATCCAAGTTATGCCATTTCTTTGTATTGGACAATCATGTAGAAAAATACTAAAATATGTCATGATGATGAAAAGCAGTTTTACCTCAACAACATTTTTCATTTTGTTGAGCTGCTCTTGAAAGTGGCCCTCTTTTGGACTGGCAGAAAACATGGAAAAATCCACAGCAAATAAAGTAGGAATTCCAAATTTGGATTCTGGTCGCCACTGGAGGTTGCTTGCAGCAATTAACATGTTAGGTTTAATAATATCTTCATTAAGATCTATCCAAAACTTTATTGCCAAAAAATTATGGTATTCATCTGTCAAATAGACCAGTGGAGCAAGACCTAGAATGCAAAGAAAAATCATTAGCTAAATTTAAAAACATGAGAGACTGCTATATACTTACTTTAGTAGAAATGAATGGTTAAAAAAAAATCAAAATAACAATTTAGAGAAGACTTGGGATTTCTAAAATGATCTGTTTGCTTGAGGTGGTAAATTTCAATTCCAAATATTCTGTCACTGAGGTCATTGTGATGCATACTTATAACAGTTAAGGTGGGAGAATCTGCAATCTTTCTGAAAAAAAATTTGGCATTGCCTTGCTAGGTGACATAGTCATTTACCTTTCCACCCAGCAACACTGCTGCTAGCATTTCACTATGAGGATATATCTTCAAAACTAATATACACAATTTCAATCTAGCACCCCCCCACACACAATGGTATAGTGGGCAGTAGTAAAAATGAAGAAAAACTCTACCAACTGATTTCCAACACACTATATTAAGTGATAAATGAGAAGAACAAAAGATGTTAACCTTCATATAAGGAGATATAAAAAAAAAGTCTATTTGTGCAAAAGTAAAAGAAACAGCCTAAACCTGAAACTAAAGGAGCAGGGTGTGGTAGGAAAAAGGACTAACCCTGGGGTAGCAGACTTGAGGAAGTGACACTGCTCTAATACATCATTTAATATTGCTCTGACTCTTACAAGCACAGACAGATCTTAATTTTAAATATCATGTTTTGTGAAAAAGGAACCAAAGTTCTAGGGCTGTGGCAGGGAACATGTAAGATGAACCTGGAACATCTGTGACACCAAAAGGGAAGTACTCAAAAAGCAAAGGAAGCTCAAAACAAGTGTCAGCCTCTATGGCTCCCATACCTAAAGCTGGTGGGATGTGAGAATAATGAAAGTAGTGGGTTTTAATCCACAGAGTAGGATAAATATTTCTAAATCCATAATGATGTAGTTAAATAAGTAAGCCAGAGGAAAAGACAGTACTTCTTACAGAATTACAATGAATTCTAATTAATGTAGAATAAATGATGGGGAAAAAAAGAGATCATCATCAGGAAAATATTACAGTAATAACTGTTGCAAGCAAGATCAACTGAGGGATATTAAAACTAATGGGTGAGGGATTTAGCTCAGTGGTTCTGCCGTCTGCCTCGCAAGCTCAAGGACTAGAGTTCAATCTGCGGTACCAAAACAAAACAAAAAAACTAATGGGTGAAATTCTGTGATGAAATGGGATTTTAATAGTCCCTCTCTCCCAAGATATTTTATTAACTACAAAGGGAAAGGCAATTATTATATAGGAGAGAAAGCTGGCAGAAAGCACCTTAACCACTTGGTCACCAGTACCAATGATAAGAAATAGCAACACCATATCCCTTTGATCTGATGTATGAAGGACATAGCATCATTTCCATGGCAATCCTGCCCAAAGTGCATTGCTTCATTCCAGCCATGAGAAAAACATCAGACAAATCTAACTTGACGGAAATGCTACAAAGTAATGATCAACCCATTCAAAAGTTTCACAGTCGTGAAAAATAAAAGGTGACTGAAATTCTGTTAGACTTGAGATTACTGAGAAATAATGCGTAAATAGAACATGGGATCCTGTTTAGGATCCTGAAACAGAAAAAGGGAAATAGTATAAAAACAAGGACCTTGGGGACGTGGATTAGTGTAGTAATCTTGCATAGAACACCCAAGAGCTCGGGTTCAATCCCCTCCCCGCAAAAGAACCAATAAACCACATAACTTTAAATTTAAACAACCTACAGTATAAGCCAGTGATACAAACTTTTAAGAGCTTTCAATGATAACAGCCCACTGTGGCATGTGTGCCATGGGTTCACCATCACTTGGTATAGGCAAAAACACTGTACCAACATTAACTTTCTGATTCTAATAATTGTAGAACAGTTGTGCAAGATAACACTAGAGAAAGCAGGATGAGGAATATTTGAGAATTGTACTATTTGTGGAACTTTTTGAATGTCAAATAATTTAAAATATTATGAAATTCTAATGCTAAAAGCAGAGGCTGCTGGATAAGCTACAACAGGACTAAGATAAGGAAAAGTTAGAGTTGGACTAGGCACTAAACATTCAATCCCATTATTTATAATTTGTTTCTATTACTATGCCCATTACGTGCTCCCAATAAAAGGAGTGGAAAGAACTGTCATTCTCAGATAATAATTTGTTTATCTTGTTGTAAATGATGGCTTATCCCTTCATTTTTTCCAATTACAAGTAGATTATTTTGATATTAATTTTAAATATTAAATATGGCTTTTGAGATATTCATTTCCCAAACTCATTCAGCTTTCTAATTTTGAAAACTGCCTCTAATTATATTCAAAATTTAGTTATATTATTGCCCTTCTCTCAAACGTCCTTTAAAATATCATGTTTGACAATGATAAACATTTATTTTTATTTTTAATTTTTGGTACCGGGGATCGAACTCCGGTCCTCGTGCTTGTGAGGCAAGTGGCAGAACCACCAAGCTAAATCCCCAGCCTGATGATAAACATTTAGATTACATAAAAGTAATTAATACATGAGGAACTTTTAGAATGCAAAAAAAAAATCCTTATAGGGTAGTTTTTTTTTTTTTTTTTTAAATGAGAGGTTTCCTATCTGGATCAAACTGCACCGAAAGAAAATACAGTGGTCCCTTGACCTACAAACTCAATTTGTTCCTGAGGATGGTTGTAACTCAAGTTGGTCAACTGCCTTCAGTCTCCTGTATAATTTCAGGCCACATAATCTTCCAGGCAGATCTCAGTGTCCTACAGAGATACTGGCCCAGGATTTCTCAACCCCACAACACAGGAAAACATGTTGCAATGCTCCTTCCAGAACTTTTTCAGGGTTAAATCTGTATCTGGAAATATAAGCAGCTGGCATTTGGATTTTAACTCAAGACTTTGTTCCTAAGTTCAAACTAAAACTCCAGTTGTAACCAACTTGTTCATATGTCAGGCCGGTCACAACTTGAGGGTCTACTGTAACTGCCAAATGGACCTGGTGGCACACGCCTGTAATCCTAGCACTCTGGGATGCTGAAGCAGGAGGGTCACAAATTAGATCTGAGCCTGAGCAATTTAGCTACTCAATGATACCCTATCTCTATAAAAAACATAAAAGGGCTGGGACTATAGCTCAGTGTGAAGGCCTAAGGTTTAATCTCCAGTATGGGGAGCCTAATTTCTCATTTCTTTATTGGCAGATATATAT
>NW_022900950.1:36055945-36062537 GCF_012274545.1 Fukomys damarensis | reverse complement strand
ATGTGTATTTTTGGTACCGGGGATTGTTCTTGGGTCCTTGTGCTTGTGAGGCAGGCAACGGAACAACTGAGCTGAATTCCTGGCTCTCATTTCTTTAATTACAAAGCATCTTGCACAAATGGTAACAACTAGAAGAGTTTTAAAAAAATTTAACACCTTTGAAATGTCGACACTAAATAAAGTTTCATGAAAATACAAGGATAAGAAGCAAAGTATCTGTAGTTTTATAAACTGGGCTACTCTGAATGTGTTGAGTTCTCTGTATCTTTTCCAGTTCCTTTCAGAAAACCTCACTGAAAAGTCAACGCCCTTAATAGTGTATAACAGCACCATCGCAGACCCCACCTGGTGTAGATGCCAGGTGTAGGTGCAGATGCACGCAGGACCAAGGTGAGCTTGCTCTCAAAGTAGCAGTGTTGTCTTGCCTAAGTAAGCACACTTCCTGAGAGGAGGGGACTACCCAGTGACAGGCCTCCAGCCTTCAGGTCCCCACAAGACAGGATGACCCTTTCTTCTCCCTCTTTCAAACCCGATGCCTTCATTCCCTCACAGTGTTGCTCCTGAGGGTACTTGCCAGTCAATCTCCTGTGTGAAAGCTAAGTCTACTTCCCAGGCACCCAACTTGAGAAATGTCAGTTCATTCTATATCACAACATTTCTGTAATGTGATAATAATATACTAGATTGAAAATATGGTTAAGTCCCTGCCGGGCGTGGTGGTGCATGCCAGCACTCAGGAAACTCAGGCAGGAGGATCGCTGTGAATTCGAGACCAGCATGGGCTACGTAGTGATTTTCAGGTCATTCTCAACTACACAGTGAGACCCTGTCTCCAAAAAAACAAAACAAAACAAAACCAACAAAAACTACAAAAAAAAGAAAATATGGTTAAGTCCTCATTTCATTACCAACTCTCCAAATGTTCCATTTGGTTTTGTTTTGGCAGAATGAAGTCTAAGAAAGAACCTATGAATACAAGTCTAAATCTGTTTACAGAGCTATGACCTGGGCAGGAGCGATCAACTCTCTGAGCCATGCTTTCCTCATCTTTAAAATGTGATGACGATGACAATGGCAAATTAACAGCATTCCCTCGAGGAGTGCGGGAGATATCCTACACTGGAGGTTCCTAACACTTTCTGCCCCACTCTAAGACATGGAGACAGAAAGAAATTAAGTCTCTGTCCTCCAAGAGATCACTGTCTTATTGGTGTTAGGGAAGGAAGATTGAGAAATAAAGAGGCAGAACTGTGAATTGTGTGGTGAGGGCTGAAATAGTCAAACATAAACTGCAACAGAGGCTGCAGGAAGTAAGCTCTAACCAGGCGGTTATCTGGTTTAAGATGAATAGAGTGGGAAAAATACTTCACAAGAGAGAGAACAAAAAGGCATTCTAAGCAAACTAGTTTAAATGTAGAAAGTGTAAAAATGTCGTACTGTATCAGGATTATAAAATTGTGCATTTCAGCTGAGGTATGTGGGGTGATGGTTTAAGGAAGAGAGGAAGTTGAAAAGTTTTTTAGGAATATGAAAGAGTGGGTTTCATTTTCGAAGGCACAGAGAACCACTGAAGATGTTAAATTGAGAAGCATCACGATTAGACCTGGGTGACTCTGGTGTAAAGTGAAACTTTGAAACTTCCTAATATAATTTCTTTTCTCTAACATGTAACATCAAGTTAGATTTTTTTTAAAAGGAAGTAAAAATCTGCAAATGATCTAGTATCTAAATTAGTACATAGAGTTACTCACTCACCTGGGGAAAATGAGACAATATCCTCTGGGGATATGGAATGTACAAGGGACAGAAACTGAGATATCCAGCCCCACAGTGCAAACGAAGAAAAAAGGCAGCTATTTCTGAAGTAAGCACAACAAGAGCCAAGAGTTACACCAGGTTCTGGCAGGTCTCCTCACCTTTTCTTCTCCCATACCCCTTGCTTCATCGCCACTATCTGCTTTGGGACCATCGGAGCTAATCTTGAGTGAGTCTCCACAAAATCCCAGGCTCTAGCTCATTCATGCTCTCTTGAGATGCTGTCCAGGAAGCTGCCACATAGCCTTTTCTGATGACATCACCTATCTCCCTGATTCCAGGAACCCTTTCGCTGGCCCTCTGAACTCAGTGAGCCTCCACTACTCCAACCTTTACAGTAGCTGCTCTTTACCTGGCTCTCATCTGGTGGCACTGCCATCCCCACAGACCTCACACTATGACAGATGTCCTCCTTGCTCTTGGTGTTGCTCACTCGCCCTAAAAACATTCAACTTGGAATCCTTTGCTGTCTATCATTCACTACTTCTTGCTGCAGGCATCTATAGATCCCCGGGGCACTCACTTCATTTCCTGGAGATTTTTAACTCATCATCATTCACTGTTACTCTATAACTCCTTTGGTAATGTTTCTTGCTGATTTCAGTAACATGACAGGTAATTCTTCCCAAACCCTGGGCGCGAGGTTCTTTGTTTTCTTCCTGAATGATCAGGTTATTCTATTAGTAACCCAATGGACATACTCAAGACTTTATTTCCAATAATGTTAGCACCTTCAGAATCTGTAGTACTGTATCTTATTCTTCAACCACTTTGCAGCATGCTCCTTCTAGAGCTCTAATTCAAACACTCCTTCAGCACCATTTCCCACACTCAATTTTTCATACCCCCTGTTCATTTCTTCTCATTTCCCGGGTGTTTCTTCTTTGGTCTTTATCATGCTCAAAGCCCAAGATCAAGTATTAAATCCTTCCATTGCATTTATCAAATTCTTTGCCTTTCTTACTTGTATTATTCATTAAACTAAGCTACAATCCTACTTAAATACCATCTTCAGTGACTTCATGCACACACCATCACAAGTTATCAGAACTAGAAGAATATTACACAAACATTCATGAACATGAACCTCTGGTGGGCCTGTGAGTGCTCCTGGATCAGTCACTGGGCTACATTTTGGGATGATGACTCTATGCCTTTACTCTTTGGTCAAACCTACAGTAGTCTTTTCTCCATTCTGTGTTGTGGACTCTGCTTTGTGTTTCAGTGAGGGAATAGAAGCAAACACAAGTGTCTCTTTTACATCAACTCCTCTACTTGCATGTGTACCTAAATATGGCTTTCTGCATACCACATTCTCCT
Source organism: Fukomys damarensis (assembly GCF_012274545.1). NCBI lineage: Eukaryota > Metazoa > Chordata > Mammalia > Rodentia > Bathyergidae > Fukomys > Fukomys damarensis. The sequence continues at coordinate 36,059,402 of NW_022900950.1, read as the reverse complement.
CAGTATTCCTCCTTTCTCTTTGATCATTCTTGTTTCTTGCATGGTTTCCTTAACATCTCCCCCTGCCTCTAAGCTTTATATTGTTTGAATTAGGCTTTGGCTCTCTTCTCTACACTCATACTCAAAGTGACCTCATTCAGACCATGACTTCAAATATCACCCATGTTGATGACTTTTGAGTTTATATCTTTAGCCTAGACCATTCCCCGAACAAAGTCCTACAATCATCAAGTTGACACCTTGACTTAGATGCCTAATAAGCACCTAAAACTGAGCTCCTGAGTTTCTCTTCAAATCTGCTTTTTTGGTAGTCTTTCCTTCTCAGCAAATGGTATCTCCACTTTTCCAGATGCTCAGACCATCCTGCACTGTCCTACCTTAAAAACAGAACTAGAATCAGACTATTTCTTGCCATGTCTGTTGCTTTTGTCTGGTTCCTCATCATCTCTTGCATAATTTCTTGTAATATACTTCAAATGGTTTCCTACTTTGCACCTTCACCTTTCCTGCACACTTTTCTCACCATAGTAGTCTAAGTGATCCTGCAGAAATGGATAAAACCCTATCCCTTGTCTATTTGAAACCTGTAACTCCTCAACACTCTTACAGTAAAATTAAAGTCTAACAAAGACCCGGTCCTTCACAGCCTCTCTTCTGGCTGGTACTGGCAGTAAGCACAATTCTGCTACATTGTAGCCTTTGTAATAGTCTGGATGTTATTCCCCAGATGCCACATCCTCTAATCCCTCAATTCCTTGAAATCACATAAAAATATAAAACTCTCACCATGAAATCTTTCCTGATCTCTTGGGTAAAATTATATTCTTTGCTCTTTCATCTGACATCACTTCCTCTTCCCTACTTAATTCTTTCTCTTAATGCTCACAAATAAAACAACATATGTTACTTTGGTTTGTAGTTCTACCCCTATGCCACAATGTTAGCTCCATGAGGACAGGGACTTTTGTCTGTTTTGTTCATTGCATGTGCACCTATGAGAATAGTGCCTGACACATAACAATTATTTAGTAAGTACTGACTGAATAAATGAATAAAAGCTATCCACTCCTTGTATCAACAATAAGATGTATGGAGGGAATCAAAACATGATCAAGATGAAATTTAATGGTATGGCAACAATGGTGCAGTAGAAGAAAAAAATCCTTGGAGCAGTAAAATGCAACTAACTAAACACATCAAGAAAAAGGAAAAAGGCTAGAGATGGAAAGGTATAGTTTGTAGTACACAGAGAGCAAGTGAGTGAGAGAGAAGCACATCAAAAGACAAAGAGCACAACCCGTAAGAAAATAAATCAATAGAAAATTTCTAAATTCTTCAGAAATGATTCAAGCTATTGAACTTAATAACAGTACAGATAATAAAAGTTTGAATATGAGATGATAAATAGCTTTGCAAAAATGAAATAAAGGATATTACAGGACCAAAGAAACACATCAGCACATCTTCACAACAGGATAGATACATGAAATTTAACAAGGAATAAGACATATGCAGTACACTGCAGAAAATAAAATTAAGGACATAAAGGCTGGATATAATTCTAGCGAATGAAGATGGAAGAAAGAAACAGAAGCCATCAGATAAAGGCAAAAATAAAACTAATCTAACCTAAGGCTAACTGGTATTCTTGAAGGAGGATCCTAATAAATGGAGTAGCAGATTTGCTAAAAGATATACATTTCCCAGGAATATAGAAAACACTGAAGCTGCAGATTAAAATAACATATATATTATTAATACATAGCTTCATTCTGACTTCAAAGGATAAATCTTTAGGCATTCCCTACATAAAAAGAAAATCACCTAAATGGGGAAAAATCAGGAGAGTCCCAGACTATCCCTTACTAGAACAACAATTTCTATAAAGTTCTAAGGAAATGGAAAAAGTATGACCAGATAATATTATACAGGCTGAATATCCTATATCCACAATGCTTCAGACCAGAAGTGTTTTGGACATTCAAATATCTGCATATACATAATGAGACAGCTCATGGAAGGGATCCAAGTCTAAACACAAATTCACTGCATTTCATACTCATTTTACTCACGTATACTTACGGTAACTTAATACCGTATTTGGGGGTGGGGTACCGGGATTGAACTCAGGACCTTGCAATTTCGAGGCAGGCGGCAGAACCACTGAACTAAATCCCTGGCTTAATACTGTATTTTTTAATGTGGTCACATTTTGTTGTTGCTTTTTTTTGGTACTGGGAATCAAACTCGGATCCTTGTGCTTGCGAGGCAGGCAATGAAACCACTGAGCTAAATCCCCAGCACTATGTGGTCACATTTTAACTGCAACTGTCACATGAATGAGGTACAGAAAAATTTTCTATTGGGAAAGTCATGTCAACAACCATAAGGTTTCAGATTTTGGATCATTTTGTACTTTTGTTTTTTGGATTAGGGATGTTCAATTGTATTCTGCCCAATACAGTCTCAGAATTAAGGCAACCAGGTACTCAGTTCAAACCTGTGATGATCCCATGGAACATGGTACAGTTGAAGCCTTCTCAGAAAAAAAGATTAACATAAACATTAGTCAAAGAACTGAGGAAAGAAGAACCATTAACAAGGAAGTTAGTAAACAGGAAATCCACCAAATATTTAAGTCCTTAGCCTGTACCATGAACTATTTTAAGAGCTGGGAATATGGCAATAATGAAGTCCCTGCCCTTATAGAGCTTACTTTTTTGGAAAAGAGAAAACAGGTATTGTCAGACACTGAGAGATGAGGAGTGCTATGGAGAAAAATGGAGCAGGGTAAAAGGGAAGAGGACATTGGGGAGTGGAGGAGGCACTGCTCCTTTAGGAAGGGTGGCCAGGAAAAAGGAAGCCTCTTACAAAGCTACATTTGGCAAGAGTCTTGAAGGTACCAAAACAGCCATTTGCAAGTCTGGCTGTGGGAAAGATCACAGTGCACACAGGCTCCAAGATGTGACGGCAATGATGGTGTCACAATGGCTGAAGTGGAATGGGAGAGCTGGGAGGTGAAGCTGAGGTCCCTAGGATACAATAAATAATCAAGAAATGGAAGGCTCTGTGCCTAAGGGGGATTAGAGCTGGACCCTGATACACATGCAGTGTTTAGGGAGACAAGAGAGTATAGTTTTAGAGATAAAATGTATGGAAAGAGGAATATGGCATGGCACCTTTAAGAAGAGATGAACTGTACTAACGAGAGGTTGTAGTAAGAGGTGAGCATGCTGGAGGTTTGAATGTTAATTTACTGAAATTATAACTATTTGACAGTAATTGCTACTGTGCTGCAAACATTTTTAAAAATTAAGAAACATGGAATGGGATGTAACTTGTTACCCTGAAATAATGTAAAATTGCTTGTAAGAATCAGAGGGCTAGGAATTTAGCTCAGTGGTTCTGGCACCTGCCTTGCAAGCACAAGGACCCAAGTTTGATGGCCGGTACCAAA
>NW_022900950.1:36045678-36055862 GCF_012274545.1 Fukomys damarensis | reverse complement strand
AAAAAAAAAAAAAAAAAAAAAAAAAAAGGAATCAGAGGTCAAAATAGGCCAATTTTAACATCACTAGTTAGTAAATTTGCCAACTGGTAGCTCCAACTAATTATTAGGGAGACAATTTAAAAGAATGTGTTGCAAAAGAATCAATAAAAAGCTACAGTTAAATACACTGTGAGTTACCTATTTTTCTCACAACAGAAACTACAAATCCAATGAGGTCCACTTCAGAACAAGATGGCTGAAACTCTGGATCTAATAGTCTGTTGAAGCAAAGTGCCTCCCTTGGGTGATAAATCTGGAATAAGATTTCATTTGAAGCCTATAGAGAAAAAAAAGTATATAGAAAGTCTATGAAGTAATATTCATTTATTAAAATTTAAAAATTATAATAAAAGATTTGTACCGTTAGTTGTTGGTATTGAGTTTTTTTTGTTGCTGTTAACTGTATGTTCACTCTTCCAGATCTACTTTTAGATTTTGATGCTGCAAGATGATAGATTCTGTATCTTTTTCCCTCGGTTAAGAGGGAATATAAATCTGATGATGGTCTCCAAATACACAATATAACTGTTTAGAGAAAGATGAAAATAACACAATGGGAAGGGAAGAGTTTGTAATCATTAAAATTCTTTCTTAAAAATAAGCACAAGTAACAATAAAAATCAAAGGATTCTATTATGACTGTGAGCACTGGTAACCCATTTTGTTCTTCTGATATACATACTTTATCTAGCAATTGCAATCTTTTAAAAGTAACATTTCAGGCCGGGGATTTAGCTCAGTGGTTCCAGCGCCTGCACAAGGACCTGAGTTTGATCCATGGTACCAAAACAAACAAAAGCAAAAATAAAAGTAACATTTCAAAAATCAAAACTGATAAAATAAGAAATTTGCATACAAACCTGAATAATTTTCTTTTCTCTCATAGCTTACAACACGCAACTTCCACACAGTTGTGACATCCCTCGATAGACCTTGCTCCCCCTGCTCCACAGATTTCATGGCCCTCCTGAACTCCGACTGGATCTGTGCTTGTCTCTTATCATTCAGCATTTGTCTGTAATTGTTCAAGGCTCTTACTTGCTCTTCACTGAAATAACCCTGTGATCATTTAAAATATTGAAAGAAAAAAAAATAAAACAAAATCCATCTACTATAACTAGATTGCTTTATACAGGAATAAAGTATAACAGATTTGCGTTCGTTTTAAAGGCAGGGATTACTATACTCAGTTTATCACATAATATCCTCAAGTGCTCCCAACTGTTTATTAATCTCTTTGAGAAATTTTCCTAGGGCAAAAAAAATTCCCCAATTATAAATGTATTTTAATCAATCACCACCATCCACATTACAATTGGCTACCATGAATGACTGCAATATTTGAGACACCAATTTGCGCGTGGAAAATGTACTAATTCATTTGATCCTCACAATACTTCTTTGAGATAGGTGCTATTGTTTCCATGTTACAGCAGATGAAACTGAGGCATAGGGAGAATAAATTACTTGCACAGGTATTGGAAAGAACGACTTAACCTCATTCTTGTTATTATTTTTTTTGATACTGGGAATCGAACTTGGAGCCTTGTGTTTGTCAGGTAGGTGCTGCACTGCTGAGGTACACCACCAACAAGAACTTCATTCTTAAGAATGCAGTATAAAGTATAATTTCATTAACTCTTTGGAACAGTAGATGTAACTGAAAACAGACATGTGCTATAAACACTTATCTTTTTGCCTCAAAACTTCTCTTGAGTCACTCTAGCAAATTTCTGCCTGTACCTCTTGGGAATTTTACCCTGTATAATAAAGATGAGTGAATAATAAAATACAGCAGGAAATGGAATCTAAGTATGCAACACACTAGCCTGCTGTTATCTTACACATTTTAATGTCTGTGAGACTGTAAAATCTTTGTATCACTACAGGTCATTCTAAATACACATAGTATTAAGTTTACACATGCATTTTATTAAAAAAAAAAACCCTGCATTTTAGAAGGCCTACAACATTGTTACTGCAAACAATTTCTTTTAACAAGGCTATTTTATTTTTATTTTTCTTTTAGTACTGGTGACTGAACCCAGGGCCTTCACACTGAGCTGCATCGACAGCCGTTTTATTTACTGATTTCAGAAAGAGTCTCCTCCTTAAACTCATAATCCTCCTGCCTCAGCCTCCCAGAGTTCTGGGATTGAAGGTGTGCGCCAACTTCCAAATTCATTCCTGGAAGCAAGTATCACTTTGATTCCCAAACCAGGGAAAGATACAACTTAAAAAGGAGAACTACAGACCAATCTCCTTAATGAATATAGATGCAAAAATCCTTAATAAGATACTAGCAAACAGAATACAGAGGATTACCAGGAAGATCATCCATCCTGATCAAGTCGGATTTATTCCAGAGATGCAAGGGTGGTTCAATACACGAAAGTCAATAAATGTAATATATTATATTAACTATTAACAAAGTCAAGGACAAAAACCATATGATCCTCTCAATAGATGCAGAAAAAGCATTTGATAAAATTCAACACCCATTCATGATAAAAATACTGCAAAAAATTGGAATAGATGGTCTATACCTCAACTTAATAAAGCTATCTATGAAAAACCAACAGCCAACATCATATTAAATGGTCAAAAACTGAAAACCTTCATGTTAAAATCAGGAACAAGACAAGGATGCCCATTATCACCACTCCTCTTCCATATAGTTCTGGAAACATTAGCCACAGCAATTAGACAAGAGAAAGAAATTAAAGCAATAAAGATGGGAAAGGAAGAAGTTAAACTGCCATTATTTGCTGATGATATGATGCTCTACATTGAAGACCCAAAAGACTCCAAACAAAAGACTTCTAGACTTGACAGATTCAGTAGAGTGTCTGGATACAAGGTGAACACCCAAAACTCAATAGCCTTCTTATACACAAATAAGAGACTCACTGAGAAAGGAATAAGGGAAAAAAATTCCTTTTACAATAGCATCCAAAAAAATGAAGTATCTAGGGATCAATCTAACAAAAGAAGCAAAAGATCTCTACACTGAAAACTACAGAACTCTGAAAAAAGAAATTGAAGAGGATATAAAAAAAATGGAAAGATATCCCCTGCTTCTGGGTAGGAAGAATCAACATAGTGAAAATGGCCATACTACCAAAACTTCTATATACATTCAATGCAATGCCAATTGAAAGTCCAACACTATATTTCACAGAACTAGAAAAAAGAATCCAAAAATTCATTTGGAACCATAAGAGATCTAGAATAGCAAAAGCCATTTTAGGCAACAGACACATGGCACCGGGTATAACAATTCCCAATTTGAAACTATACTACAAAGCCACTGTGATAAAAACAGCATGGTACTGGCAAAGAAACAGCCTGAGGATCAGTGGAACAGACTGGAAGACACAAAAACAAACCCAGATGTACTCAGCTACCTAATCTTTGAAAAAGGAGCTGACCATCCTCAGTGAAGGAAAGATAGCCTCTTTAATAAATGGTGTTGGAAAAACTGGGTGTCAAGCCGCCACAGATTAAAACTAGACCCTTATCTTTCACCATGCACTAAATTAAAATCCAAATGGATTAAAGATCTAAATATTAAAACAGAAACATTAAACTTGCTGGAAGGTAAGTTAGGCAGAACTCTAGAAGACATTGGCATAGGAAAAGACTTTATGAACAAATCCTCAGTAGCACAGAAACTAGCAGACAGAATCAACAACTGGGATCTCATCTTATTAAAAAGCTTCTGTAATTCAAAAGAAACCATCAGCAGAACTAAGAGACAATCTACAATGTGGGAAAAAATTTTTACCAGCTGCTCCTCAGACAAAGGACTATTATCAAGAATATCTAAAGAACTCAAAAGAATCAGTCCCCCCAAATATAAAGACCCGATTCAAAAATGAGCATCTGAAATGAACAGACATTTCTCAAAGAAGTAAAAGCAGCAAGTAAATATATGAAAAAATGTTCCACATCACTGATCATTTGAGAGATGCACATGAAAACAACACTGAGATTCCACCTCACCCCACAAAGAATGGCTGCTATCAAGAAATCACACAATAACAAATGTTGGCGGGGTTGTGGGGAGAAAGGAACCCTTCTCCATTGTTGGTGGGAGTGCAGAATGGTGCAACCACTATGGAAATCAATATGGAGATACCTCACAGAGCTTGGACTGGAGGTTCCATTTGACCGAGCCATCCCTCTGCTGGGTATCTTTCCAAAAGAACTAAAAGAATCATATCACAGAGAAGTATGTGCACCCATGTTTATAGCGGCACAGTTTGTAATAGCTAAAACTTGGAAACAGACCATTTGCCCATCTGTTGGAAACTGGATAAAAAGATGTGGTTTTTCTATAAAATTGAATATTATTCAGCCATAAAGAATGAGAAAATATTGATTCATTCATAGGAAAATGGATACATATTGAAGATATACTCCTAAGTGAAATAAATAAGGCACACATGTGAAAATACCGAATAGTTTCTCTGGTGTGAATAATCTGCAATAATACAGAAGATCCTAATAAGATTACTGACATTTAGAAATGGGAAGAAAGGAGCTAAAGGTGTAGGGAAGGTGAGATAGGTAAGGGAAGGGTAGTAAGGGAAAAGAAAAAAATGTGAGATAATGAAAAGATGGAAATAAAGTGTTTGTAGATGGGGAGGGGAGGAGGTGGTAAAGGGAGGGCAGGGACAAGGGGCAAAAATGAGAACTAAGACCTGTCATGTAGGGGTACAAATTCCCAATAATGAATGTAACTATACTGTATCCCTAAAATGTACCAATAAACTCAATTAAAGCTGAAAAAAGAAAAAAAAAAAAAAGGTGTGTGCTACCGTGCTGAGCAGTGTTTTAGAAATTGATGGCTATTTTCCCTTCTAGTGATAATATTATTTAATTCAACTGTCAAATAATAATCATACCCTTAAAGCTTTAGAGATAACCTACTTTTAGGTTTTTATCAGATAGAAGGTAGGAATGAGGCCTTAAGAGATAAGTCACTTGTCCAGCTACAGAGTGGGTGAACTTAAGACATGCATCTCTTTCTGCACCCTTATAGAATCAGTAAACTCTACAAGAGGACCAGACTAATATTTTGTAAAATTTTGTGAGTGGAGTAAAATTATCTTTATGATGACACATAGAATCCACAAACCAACAAATACAGCTTTGATTTAGAGACTTGCAGCAATACTCACCAGCTTTAAAACCAGACTCATTTCTCTCAAGAACCCAAATTGTAACATCTGAGAACATTAGGGAATTCTGTTCAGAACGTTCAGAACAGTACTGCTCGCATTATGACAGAATATTATTTTGTTAGTCCCACTATTTAAGAAAATTAAAACTATATTCACAAGATTAAGTCAAATAAATGAAAAGTTAAATCAATAAACAATCAGTAGGGCCAGGGATTTAGCTCAGGGGTTCCACTGCCTGCCTTGCAAGCACAAGGACCCAAGTTCGATCCCTGGTACAAATGAATCAATGAATGAATGAATAAAACAAACAAATAATAAAATAAACAACCAGTAGTTTACCTAAAATATTTCCCCCTCCTAATAAAGTAATTATGAAATCTGCATTATTTTAGACATTTAAGAGTAAAAAATTTAATTAAAAAGTTACCTTAATGAAATGCTTTAGTAATAGTGATTAATACTATTTATATTTATATACACTACATAATTTGATTTTAAACAAACTATACATAGCTATTTTATTCCCAGTTTGCTTAGTAAAGCCATAATTGTAAAGCCTACAACATTTCTAGCACAGTTTAGTGTTCCCAAAACTGACCTTTCCTAGTATCCTAGAGGTACAGATTTATGAAATAAACTATGCAGGACTTGAAAAAGAGCTGAGGACATGGAAATCTAGACACTGCTTGAAAACAGTTGCTTTACCTTAAAATCAATGTTTTCCCTACATTTTAAAGCTTATTTATTTAATATATAAGGTTCTTCAAACTTCCCTTCTTCTTCCCAATACAGAATGAAAACACACCACACAGGTCTGGCACATCACTGAAGACTAGAAGCGTACGCATCCGCTTTGGGAGACACAGCATTCCCATCTTTCAGGAAGAGGATCAGAGCTTGCCATCTGCTTCTCTTTCTCTCTCACCTCAAGGTAATCTGGGTCTGGTGCATTCCTCACTGCTTCGTAAAGCTCCGCACCATCCTGGAGAGCACAGACCTCCTCTCTTGATGCTGCGTGTGATGGTACACACCATTTTGTCGTGTTTTCTAGGGGGGAAAAGAGCATTATTAATTATCCAAACCAAAAATTTAACAAAAACTACAGAATCAAGCAAATATCACCTAAAAAGGGAGATCCAGTTTTTAAAAATGTATCTACGTTTCCTTGAAAACGTGCAAACCAGTATAGTCATGGGTTTTTTTCTTTAAATGTCATATTTGACTCAGAGTAACTTGTAAATTAAATAAATGATTTATTGATTCATTTATTTATGAAAACAGCATGAACCAGTGTTTTGTGTGTGTGTGTGTGTGTGTGTGTGTGGTACTGAGGATTGAACTCAGGGCCATCATACTTGGCTACAATCCTATTTCTTTTTTTTTTGGTACTGGGTATCGAACTCAGGACTCTGCACTTGCCAAGCAGGTGTGAAGCCACTGAGTTTTATTACTGGGCCTATCTATTCCTTTTTAAGACAGGGTCTTGCTAAGTTGTTCAGTCCAGGTTTGAACTTGTCAACCTCCTGCCTCAGCTTCCCAGAATCCTAATATTACAGGGATGATACACCATGTCAGGCTGAGCTGGTTGTAATTTTAAGTAAACAAAATACTGGGAGTCTAATCTCTCTTAAGGTTTGTACAGAATATGAAGTTAAATAATACAGAAAATCATGGCAAAATCCATGAAAACATAAAATCTTCAACAATAATAAAGGTAGGTTTAAAAAAGTAAGTTTACATCATTTAAACATAAAGGCAGTCTAATTTTTATTAACATTGATGCCACAGGGACAATAAGCTCTAGTTCCAGGTATAACATAAGAAAACTAATAACTTCACAAATGTAAAGTTGTGTAATGCAAATAAGGATATTAAGGAAGAAGAGTGCCAGACAGTTTAGGGCAAAATAAGCTGATAGTTTTCCTCTTCCTGCTCTTCTTTTATGTAATACTAATAAAAGGATTCCATAGATATCTTACTGCTGAAGTTTACAGGAAATGAACTTAAAGGTCCTGAAAAATACTAAGGGCATGTCATATTTTATTTCTCAAGCCAATTATAAATTATTTAAATGCTCAGTGGTTTTTGTTTTTTGGTACCAGAAATCAAACTTGGGACCTTGTGCTTGCGAGGCAGGCAGCAGAACCACTGAGCTAAATTCCCAGCCCCATTGCTCAGTGTTTTTAAAAAGAAAGTGATAATGTAGGGCATCTGTGTATCTGGATAATAAAAATTAAAAAAAAAAAAATCAAGATCCAAATGCAGAATTTCAAAAAGAATTACTCCAAGACAATTTTAGAAGACTCTAAAACTTGGTTCTCCTATGAAAAATAATTAATTTGAATAGACAGCTCACTTTACCTTCATGCTCTTCAAACTGTGCTTGAATTTTAGTGAATAAGACTTCCAGTTTCTTTTGTTGGGCCTCTGTATGTTTTGCTGCTTCCTTTTCTTCTTCTCTTTCATTGCGAAATATGTATAACCCAGATGATGTCTTTTCCATCCACTATAAAATGTGTTACATTAAAAAAATAGTAGGGAGGGAACATTCAAGATATTTGCCTCAAAAGAAAAAAATACACACTAATTCATGAATATATGGTACCTGTATAGGGTATATTCTTTGAACAATGACATCAGCACAACCAACATTTCCTCCATCACTGAACAGTGATGACAGGGGCAGAGGGAAAGGCCTAGGGTCAGGAAAAAACCCCAGCTTGGTGTACCAGCAAGCAGGCCGAGTACTGTTAGCTGAAATCTGAACAAATAAATAAATAAATCGATTCAGGAGTTAAATATATATTCAATATTTAATGTGGATACAGAAATATATATTCAATATGGGTATTTCATCAATAAAACAAGAACCAAATGCAACAACAAAAAACATTTTAAAAATAAAGATCTCTTAAAAATTATGTGAGTACACACAAATTCACTTTAAGGATTAGAAGACATAAATGAGGAACTATTGTAGAAAAGAGAGACCAAGAGATAATAAAATAGAAAAAAGACAAAAAGACCAGAAAATTAGTAGACCAACCTAGGAGGTCTAGTACCCAAATATCAGAAAATCCACACATAAGGAAAATTATCAAAGAACCACTTCAAGAAAATTTCCAGAACGCACTGAGTGCCACTAAGTATTCAGAACAATAAAGGGCGGGGGGGTCAAAAAAGTCCTCTCCTACGAAATTTCAGAACACTGAGAAAGAAAAATGCTCCACATAATGAAGGACTGAGAGACGAAAAATATCAATTAACTTAACCATATGCATACAAAGAGCTGTAGTAGAAGCAAGACACTAATAAAAATGTCTTCAAAATTCTCTGCCAACACTGCCATATGATCTCAAAGAGCTGCAGATTTCCTTTCTCAAGAAGCCTCTGAGCTGAGTGTGGTGGTGCATGCCCTTTAATCCCAGCACTGTGTGAGGCCGAATAAGGAGGACTGCAAGTTCAAGCCCAGCCTGGCCAACTTAATGACTCAGCAAGATTCTGACTCAAGAAAAAGAAAAAAAAAAAAAAAAAAGTAACTTAATGACTCAGCAAGATTCTGACTCAAGAAAAAGAAAAAAAAAAAAAAAAGCGTGTGTGTGGGGACTGCGGATGTACTTCACTGCAAAGACCCCTGAACTCAATTCCCAGTAATGGGGGGGTAGTTCCTGAGAGTAATGAGTGCCTAGAATAAAGAGTAAGTCTAGAAAGATGACATGAAATCCAGGAAAAGGGCTTCTAGTACAGCAAGATTTCTAGAATGGTAAATGTAGAACACATGAAGAAAATAACTACTCCAGAACAGAAGAAGGTGTGTGGAAAGGTCCAGGGGATCTCCAAAGTGAAGTAAATGAAGCACAAGAAAGTATTTTAACAGTCTGGGGAGTACTGTTGTAGATCTTGTGTGGAATGAGTCAAGTTGCAAAAAATAGTTTTGATAGTCATTATAATGTAAACACAGAATGTAGACTTCGCCAGAAATCATGCTGCATTAGTAAGCAGAGGAAGAGAACTACATAGCACTGTTGGTATAAAAGCAAATTCTCATCTTCCATAGCAGGAATAGTTAATGTCTAAATTAAAAGGGAAGATAGAGCAATATAAGCAGAAGAAACAGCCAGAGGGAGTAGTAGTAGTTGCTTCTGCAACACAAACAGTGGGTACCAGGACTATGCCATGGGTGGCTTTTAGGGAGGAGCTCATAAGCCTTATATTATTTGAGTTTCCAAATTACGCACATGTATTGATTTGATAAAACATAAACGTTAACCAAGAAGATGAAAGCCTTTGTAACTTTGACATATTAAGAAATACAAGTCAAAAACCCATTTGTCTAATGTAATGCTTTCTGTAAGAAGCAACTCACTGTGAAGTTAATGCCAAATAAAATCTCTTTACCTGAAAAGTGTTTAATTTATAAAATGTTCTCCTAAATTAGAGGGATCCAGAATACAACAGATGTCAATTCTTTACAAGATTAACTCAGAAGTAAATCTGACCATGTAGTATTATCAGTAATTTTGAAAGGTAAAACAGCAGAGCATTCAATATGACAATGTCCTGTTACAGTTTCAAATTTATAGAAATGAAGAGTATATTTTATACCCAAGCAGCACTGAAATCTAATTTTCTAATTGCACTGGAATACGATATGATCAAATAATCAGGATAGACGCAAAGCTATGAGAACAAGATGGAAATAAGAAATTACAGGCACCAGAGAGCCATGCCTTCTCCAGCCCCAGCCGCCATCACTCAAGCGCAGGGAGGTAGGCTGAGCCCCGATCCACCGATCCACTGTTGGAAGTAGAGCCACGCCTGCTCCTGCCCCAGCCGCCATCACTCAAGCGCGGGGAGGTAGGCTGAGCCCCGATCCACCGATCCACTGCGGGAAGTAGAGCCACGCCTGCTCCTGCCCCAGCCGCCATCACTCAAGCGCCAGAAAGGTAGCCGCGC
>NW_022900950.1:36040593-36044845 GCF_012274545.1 Fukomys damarensis | reverse complement strand
TAAGCAAGACACAAGGACAGACTTCCAGTTTACCAATGGCAAACAGTAGGGCAAATGAGGATGAAGAGGCCGATAGTGAGCCACCAGGACACCCTGAACTCAAAGCACAGGAAGTAACAAAACAGATCAATCAGGCTCTGGAAAAATTCAAAGCAGAAATAATTTCCCAGATAACTATAGAGATAGTGAGCAAAATGGAAGTCGTGATTCGAGACTCTAGAGCAGAAACTGACAAAAAAATAGATGATCTCAGGACCATGATAGAAGCCATGAAGGCCCAGCATAAGAAAGAAATGGAAACAATAAACGCCCAACACAGGAAAGAAATGGAATTCATAATCCAGGAGATTAAACACTCCATAGAAAGTGTACGCAACATAATAAAAGAATGCGAAGATAGATATAGAAGATAAGATTGCAGTCAGTGACCATGAAAAGAGAGGTCTCTTAAAAACAGTACGGGATCATGACAAATTGATCCAACAACTCCTAGATGATGCAAAGAAGAATAACATAAGTCTGATAGGAATCCATTAAGTAGCAGGAGAAAATACAAATGACTTTAAGAAGCTGTTCACAGAATTAATGACAGAAAACTTCCCAAACAGAGGGGAAGAATTTGACATTCACATAACTGAGGCATATAGGACCCCAACTAGCTACAATAAAAAAAAAAAAAAAATCTACATCTAGACATGTAATAATCAAGATCCCAGAAACCCAACAGAAGAACAAAATACTATAAGCAGTAAGAGAAAAGAAACAAATCACATATAAAGGAAAGCCCATCAGAATCAAAGCAGACTTTTTAACACAAACCCTTGGGGCAAGGAGAGCCTGGAATGAGATATTTCAAGTACTAAAAGAGAACAACGTGCATTGATTTAATTTACCTTTAGCATGAGAGAATCTGGGGCTTCAAGCGGTGTACAGGCATCAGGAGAGCCCACCAGTTCTGCTCCGTGGATAATGATCTTCTGACCCACAGCCAGCCTCCCACTCTTTAAGAGAGCTAAGAGAGGAGCATCTAGCTGGGCCTTGACAGCATACCATCCATCTGTAAGTTCGATAACGGCCACTTTCTTGGTATCTGCAACACTGGTTTTATTGCTAGAAGTTTCAGGTGTATTTGTGTTTGATGAAACAATGTCAGAAACACACAGAACAAGTGTTTTTGCAGGTGTATCATCCCTTTCCATTATCTTTTTTAAAGCTGATCTTCTATTTCTATCAACTTCCACGTCATATCTAAAAATGTTTTAAATGCTTATTTTAGGAATTGTGCCTTTAGAATTTCACTGTAAACAAAGCCACCAAATAATTAAGAAAATTTATCAAAGAAATACTTTAAAGATAATCTAAACATTTTTAGTCAGAAATATACTGTCTTACATTGTTAAAAAAGCAAAAAAAAAAGCTAATTTAGCAAATCCCGAATAATGGATCAAATTAGTAATTCACATTCTTTTCATACAACTGGAGGTTAATGAGGGAGTAGGGAAGAGGGAAGCAAGAGCATGCAAATGTGTGGTCTCTCTTAAGTGAGGGCTGGGAGATGAGAGAACAACTTTATACAACATGAAGACAAGGAAATCACACCGAAGAGGTCTGGATCGTACGACAGGAGATGATTACTTAGCATAATGCTTTAAACTTGCCTGTATTTTAGTTGAAGAAGGACCCTTTCTGGGCTTAGGCATCTATTAGCAAATTGCTGAGGAAAAGCAAATTCCATAGCTGCCAGTTTCCATATGATCCATCTGTAGTGATTATAGACCCAAACTCTAGAGATAAGCTTAGGATCCACACCTGGAGTGTCACACAGAGCCCTGAGGAAATAAATATAGAAGAAACAAGAAACCACATCAGACACGGAATTCAACAACTGTGACATGATTATCCTCTGTACCAAAAAAACCCACAACCCCCCCCCAAAAAAAAACAAAAACACAAAACTATAGCCAAGACTGTTCAAGTTTTTATGTGCAAACATATGATCTATAATTTCAGAAATTTATCATGTATCAAAATAACATACAAATAAAAACTCTACTTAATGAAATGATCAATAAAATGATTTAAATTTACATAGGGTTCTTCCTCAAAAATGAGATTTTAGACAATTTTTTTTCTTATTACAGAGAATATTCATAGAACTCACACCTGAGGGCCTGGGATTTAGCAGGTGCAAGGTAATGAGTTTGATCCCCAGTACCAAAAAAAAGAAAAAAAGAAATCATCACACCTGAATCCCCTTTCCTATTCTTGGTTTCACCTTAATATCACTCCTTATCTTTTCAAATCTCTTTATTCTTCATCCTTTCATATTCTCACTCTTCGATCCTGTTTGCTCCTCCAGGTACTGCCCCTTTCTTTACTATAGTTTGGATAAAGATGTCTCCTCCAGAATTCATTTTGAAATTCACCTCCAGCACAACAGTATTGAGAAGAGGGGCCTTTGGGTCACTGTGGGTGTACCCTTAAAGGACCCCTTTCTCTTCCTCTTGCACACTGGTCATGAAGTGAGCACTTTTGCTCAACCACACACTCCTGCCACAATGTGTTCAAAAGCAATGAAACCAACATATCGGGAACTAGAATCTCTAAAACTGTGGCCAGTTTTAGAGATTTGTAAGTTAGTTATCTCAGGCTTTTGCAATAGTAACAGAAAGCTAACACATGCATCACAATGTTTTTTTCTCTCTAGTAGGCATTATCTACCAGCATTGAAATAAAAATACATTTTTGCATCTTAAAATGTAAGCTTAAACTTGTTCCTTTTGATCTGACTTCCTCCTCCAAATACTGACTCTTTTTTCTGCTTCTGTCTTTGGCAATTCCTGAAACAACTGACTATATTCTCTCTCCTACTCTTTAACTGCCCCTTAACTGCACTCTAATCTGTCTTTCTCCCTTCCAAATCCCCCGAATGAGGAGTCAGCAGATGAACAAAACAGATCTAAAAAAGTCTCATGCAGATGGACTCAAGAGGGGCATCATTCCTGTGATTATTGCCAGTAAGTGTGAGGCCAGATCAGAAAGGGAGCGGGTAAATCTTGAAAGCAAAAAAGGGAAAAAAAGCTCTTCAAGAAAGAGATTCCTGGGCCGGGGATTTAGTTCAGTGGTTCTGCTGTCTGCTTTCCAAGAGCAAGGTCCCAAGTTCTAAAGTACCAAAACAAAAAATAAAAACAAAAAAACCCCAACCAACCAACAAAACCAAACAATAGCAACAACAACAACAAAACAACAACAAAAAAGAAAGACATTCCCAAAAGAGACCCAGGAGAATAAAGGCAATTCTGGGCAACAAAGGCAAGGCAGGGGGCATCACAATCCCTGACTTGAAATTATGCTACAATGCTGTGATAAAAATGGCATGCTATTGGAAAAAGAACAGGCCTGAGGATCAATGGAACAGACTGGAAAATGCACAAACAACTCCAGACATGCTCAGCCACCTTATCTTTGACAAAGAAGCCAAGTACCTTCACCGGAAGACAGCTCCTTCACTAAATGGTGCAGGAAAAGCTGGTTTTCCACATGTCTAAGATTGAAACCAGATCCATATCTTTCACCATATACTAACTAAATCGAAATGGATTAAAGATTTAAATATTAAAACAGAAACAATCTGCTGGAAGATGGAATAGGTAGAGCTCTAGAAAACATCGGTGTGGGCAAAGACTTTAAGAACAAAACCCCAACTGCACAGGTACTATTACAAAGAATCAACAACTGGGATCTCGCTTATTAAAGAGAAACCACCAACAGAGTAAACAGACAACCTAGAGTGGGAAAAATGTTTTCCAGGTATTCCTCAGATAAAGGACTACTATCTAGGATATATAAAGAACTCAAAAATATCAGACCCAAATTTAAAGACTCATTCCAAAAATGGGCACCTAAAATGAATAGACACTTCTCAAATAAGAAATAGAAACAGTAAAATATATGAAAAAATATTCAACATCACTGGTCATTCATGAGATCCAAATTAAAATAATACCGAGACTCCATCTCATCCAGAAAGAATGGCTATTATCAAGGAGTCAGCCAATAACAAATGCTGGTGGGATTGTGGGGAAAAAGAAACCCTTCTTCACTGTTGGCAGGAGTGTAGACTCATGCAACCACTCTGGAAATCAGTGTGGAGATTCCTCAAAAAATTAAAACAATGAGTTCCATTTCACCCAACTATTTCTCTTCTTAGTATCTTCCTGAAAGAATTAAAAGCATCATACCACAGCAATAT
>NW_022900950.1:36009326-36040539 GCF_012274545.1 Fukomys damarensis | reverse complement strand
ATATATATACACACACACACATCCATGTTTATAGTGGCATAATTTGTAATAACTAAATAATGGAAACACTCCCAGGAGAGAGATGTTGTATATATATATGAGCTGAGTGTGGAAAGCCTTTAGTAATAGCTCAAATCTTACCAAATACCAGAGAATACACATTGGGGAGAAACCTTACTTGCATACCAAATATGGGAAGGCTTTCAGCCACAGCACCAATCTTATCTTTCATTACAGAACACACTTTGTGGACAGGTCCTATAAGTGTGGGGAAGCCTTCATACAGAGCTTAGGCCTTCTTAAACATCAGAAAATGCACACAAAAGATGCGTTGTACCAATGTAGATTGCAGAAAGGCTTTTGGTGACAAAGGCAGCCTCATTGATATCCACATGGAGGAGAAACCATATTAGCATAATGAGTGTGGGAAGAGCTTCAATCAGCACACAGGTCTCAGTTCATATCAGCGCCTCCACACTGGAGAGAAGCCCTATAAATGTAAGGAATGTGGGAAGCCTTCAACTACAGCTCAAAGTTTAATGAACATCATAGAATCTACACTAGGGAAAAGCCCTATGATATAATCATTGTGGAAAAACTGTAGCAACATCATATTTTTCCAAATATCAGAGAGTATATATTGGAGAGGGAGAAGTGCTCTGTCAAATATGGCCTTTGGCTGTTGTCTTTGTAAACATTAGAATGCAATGCAAACAGCTGATAAGATTTTGCTCCACTCTGTATCAAAGGCTGCCCTTGAAGTGAGCTCTGCAGGTCCACAGATAGCAGCAGTGGGCTGTGCCCTGGTCACCTCCCAGGGCAGAGTCCCCTTCCCTACATTGTATGACCCCATGAATCATGCCAGCATTGTCTTCTGTGTAGTTAAACTGATGTGTATCCAGTATAATAAAGGAAGAAACATTAAAACTTGTTTAGTAGCCAGGTGTGTTGGCACTCGCCTATAATCACAGCACTCGGGAGACTGAGGCAGGAGGATCGCTGTGAGTTTGAGACCAGTCTGGGCTACACAGTGAGTTCCAGGTCAGTCTCAGCTATAGTGAGACCCTGTCTCAAACACCCGCCTCCCGAAAAAAAACAAACAAAAAAAACCCAAAACTTGTTTAGCTGTTGTGTTCTGGAACTATAGTTTGTAAAATACTGAGCCATCTGCATAGAATTAAGATTCAGAATAAACTTAAAACATCAAAAAAAACATTACTAATAAAGTTAGTAATCCCCTCTGCATTGCTAAATCCAGTTAAGTGATTATCAGCTCTCATCTTACGTTACCTACCAGCAGTAATCATCATAGCTGCTCATTTACTATTTCCAAAATGTTATTTCCCTTGGCATGCAACACACTCTTCTACATTTCTAACTTTCTGATAACTGTTCCTTTCTCATGACATTAGGTCCCATCTATATGCTGACAACCCAAAACTGATTTCTTTGGTCTCTACTTTACCTATGAATTCCACACATGTACATCTAACTGGCTAACATCTCCACTTGGATGTCCACTATCAGACTCCAAGCTTCAAACATTCAAAATTGAAGTCCCAATTTCCCTTCTACCTTTGTTCTTCTCAATTACAGCAGTGTTACGTGGTACCCATACTTCCAGCTGCTGAAGCCAAATCTTCCCCTCACACTCCACATCCAACCCTAATCAAATCCTAATGGTGTCACCTTCAAACTATACATAGAATCCAACAGCTTTTCACCAGCTGCCACCCTCATGGTTCTGCAACCATCTTGCACCAGGGTTTCTGCAAGAGCTTCCTAAGTGGCCTCTTGGTTTCATTCTTGCTTCACCCCCGCAGACCAATCTCAACAAGTAGCCGGAGTAATTTCTTCAAAAGTAAGTCAGATCCTATCCCTCTGCTCTAAACCTTCCAATGGTTTACTCAGAGTACAAACTGCTATTCACAGAATAAGAGCCAAGGTTTTCATGAAGGTCTATGAGGCCTTCCCTTTCTACCTCACTCACTCCTACTCTTCTCCCCACTCCACTCCAGCTGCACTAACTTCCTTCTTGTTCCTCAAATACTTCAAAAGCACATTCTCCCTGAGATGCTGTGATACCTTCCCTGACAATCCTTTGCTCAGGGAGCTGTACCATCTCCAGGGTATGTGAGTGAAGCCTGTCTGGCCACTTTATTTAAAAGCTGCAGCTGGGAGTAGTAGCATATGCCTGTAATCCCAGCACTGTGGAAGGCTAAAGCAGGAAGATTACAAGTTTGAGCCCAGCCTGGGCAACTTAGTAATTTAGCAAGATCCTTTCTCAAAATAAAAAATAAAAAAAGTCTGGGAATGTAGGTCACTATAAAGGCTCTGGGTTCATTCCCCAGATTCATGGGCCCTGAAAAATTGCAACTCTCCTCATCTTACCTCCTCTACTATCTTTCAAGCTTTATTCATTTTCTATTTTCATAGTACTTATCACCTCCTGATATACATCTTACTAACTTAAAGAATTTTCTTCACCTTCCACTCTCAGTAGAATGCATAACTCATTAAGAATGTTTTGCTTTGCTATGCCTTGTGCTTAAACTACTTAGAACATAGTAGATGCTCAACAAATATTTGCTGAATGATCAAAGGCAACTGAAAAGAGCTCAAACATGCTCACTTTATGAACTCTGACCACTTGACAAGGTAAATGTTCTCTACATTGTGCAGATTGTATAGTATAAGAAAATAATGTAAGTGCTGTAACTATCCTTTTCCTACCAGAATCTATAAGCAGATGTGTTATGTAAGATGTTATGCAAAATGTACATGGGCTTACTTTCTTTAAAGTATTCCAAAAAAGTTAAAACATTTTTCAGGAAGAAATGTTTTATCACATTTGAAAATTAGTAATTCTGGAAAGATGTAAAGGTTAAAAAAAATAAGGGCACTAAAGAAAGGATTCCCATCTTTTCCCATAGCTTGGGGTAATACATCCTGATAGCAAAAAAAAAAAAAAAAAAAGTTTGTGCAAACAGAAGAAAAAATGATTATAGTTTCTAAATTGTTGATGTTTTAGAGCAGCAGTGTCAGATCTAAGGCAAGCACATGACAGTGGGCTGAAAGTGGTATCACTGAAAGTTGTAAAAGGTTTACTGTCACTGCTTTAGGGAGGATATTTTCTAGTTATTTAGTATTACAAATACTTAAATTTTCTGTTTAACTTTTATTGATAGTTCATATTTATAAATTATACAACGAAAGAGAATGTGACATAAATGTGTGCATGTTTGTGGGTGAGCGAGTCTACCACAAGCCACTCAAATTTAACTTTTCTTACCAGCTTTAATTAATGCATAAGAGAAACAGCCAATATAAGAAAAGCTTATTCATTAACTTCTAGGACAAACCACATTCACTCTTCCAGAGACCAGGCCCATTGAGGGAAATAAAGATGTCAGGGATTACTTCTTAAAAGATTTTGTCAGAATATCTGCTGAACCACAATGTAATTAAAATGATTCAATATATAAAAATTAAATTTCTAGCCAGCTTTAGTTTAAGAGACATAAAGACAAAAGGTCAAATGTGAGGGAGAAAGGAATGACAGAATATGTAAAAGTTAACACATTTTGCACAGTACCTATAAAATTCTTCTTTACCAGCCTTTCCATCATTGGCAGGTATAAGCCATCCACCATCAGCCAACTGTATTCCCTTTCCGGCCTGTAAATCTTCCTTACCAAAATAATCCTGAGTGTGAAACTGAAAAGACTCAGCATTTTTGCTATTAATTTTCATGCAATGTTTAGATACGCCATACATATAGAGCTGCACAAATAGAAAAAATTAACAAAAAACAAAGTAAAAAACACCACACACACACACAAAAGTAGTAACATCCCAACAATGAATGTAACAAAACCTTTTCATGTATTTATTTTTTGGTAATGGGGAATGAACTTGGGACCTTGCGCTTGAGAGGCAGACGGTGGAACCACTGAGCTAAATCCCGGCCCCTAAAATCTTTTCATTTAAATACTAAAATACTTATTATAAATATATTTACTGGCCTGATGGTAAAGCTGACTGGCAGAGTGCATGCTAAGCATGTGCAAGGCCATGGGTTCAATCTCTAGTACCACACACACAAATGAAAATCCCCTCAAAACAAAAAACCTTTACTGGAAGCTAGGAATTGTAATGTATTATAAATAACCTATACCTTCAAAAGCCTGTGCATGTTTCATTTCTTTTGTGTATATGCCACCTCCTGCTAGAATGCCACAGGAAGGCACTCTGGGGATTAAAAAATAATTTACCAAATCTATTAAGTTCCAAAGGGTGGAAAGGAGAGAATATGGGAAAGTGCAAGTAATTTAGGGAGTCTGACCCACCTCTGAGGTCCTTTCTTTCACTTCAATGTGCATAACCCTTCCTCTGAGACTGTGGCTCTTCCACTTACTAGTTCTATGGTTCAGTCCTCTCATTTATAAAACAATGGACAAAATACTAGTGTCTTTCTTTGGGGTGGTTGCGAGGATTAACTTAAGTGATATATAACTGATGCATGTAAAGAACTAAGAGTTCCTTGAGTATAAAAAACAATGTTAGCTGGCGATACTATCAACATTATTCCCACCTTTCTGTCGCAAAAAAATTCTACCTAGATAATTATGGCTTGCCCACAATCTTCTTCTAAAAATATAAATAAATAGCCTTTAGAAGGTTAATGGCTATCAATTATTCACACTTTACATTCAAGGTGACCACTTTCCTATAAAGCCTAGATTTGAAGAATTAAGAGAAAGAACGATTTTTAGGCACAGAGCACTTTGACAGGGTAAGGCAGGTCTGGCAAAGGAAAGGGAGGAGTCCACGGAAGGCTGATGTGGAAATATGATTTCATTCATCTCTTCTAGCAGTGATATGCTGATTCTTTAAACAATCTGCAGATATGAGTTAATAAAGTCACCCTTTAGTATAAAAGCTCTAAGACTTATAGACAAAGATGTACCTGTTTATGAGAACATGCAGAGGGAACTCGGCCTCCCACTGCCGCTTTCAGAGAGATTCGAGGCAGAGTGGATGTTTTTGCAAGATACAGGCTACCTGGTTGTGGAAAAATACACTGCCTTTCTTTCTTTTTAATTCGATTATCCTGTATTTCTCTGGCATTCTGAAGTTTTGTCATTAAATCTGTTGAAAAAGCAAAAAATTAAACTAGCTATAAATTTAAAAAGTACAACCTCTACTTCATAAAATTGCACATCAACATTCTCAAATTTTACAAGCAGAGAAAAGAGCTCCTACTCCAAAATATTCAAGGATTTAAAAAAATTCAATTTGTAAGACTGTATAGAAATAAATATATTATTTTTGACTCCATGTTTGAAGAAAATTTGCAGTATAATATATCTATTTCAGCAAGTGCAGTCCTAGACTGTGTGTCTAATCACCTAATTTTTAAAAACAAGAAAGACTATGAACGGTTATCTTCAAAAGAAAACATGAAATTTAAACCTGATCTCTGGATTTAGTTAATCTGAAGCAATCATTAAAAAAGGTTCTGAAATTATTATTATTTTTGGTATTGGGGATTGAACTTGGGACCTTGCACTTGTAAGGCAGGTGCCAGAACCACTGAGCTAAATCCCGGCTGAACTTATTAATCGCAACAAAATGAGGAAACCCCTCAGGACATATTTAGTAAGGTAACTATCTAACCAAAGGAAAAATAGTCATACAAATTGTCTTACAATACCTAAAGGTTCTTCTTTACACTTTGTGAAAATTACGTCTGTTGCTTGATTGGAGCTGTTTTTATTAAACTGATGAATCTCACTGTCATTATTTTCACTATCACCAGAGCCATATTCATCTATATTTTTTTGTTTTTGTTTGTTTGCATCTAAATTAATATCCTTGCTCACACAATATTCATCTTTGTGAAAATGTGATTTAGTTTTGAAAGGTGGAACAAAGACTTTGGTTGATTTGCCTGTAGTAATTCCCACTTTTTCATTTCTTACAGTAGGAATATTACAAAATGGCTGCCTTGAAACTGGTAAACTGTTTGAAGATTTTTCCAAAGTCAAGTGTTCAGAAAGATGAGATTTAGACAGGAATTCTCGAGCAGGTACAGTAAAATTTAGATTCTGGATTTCTTGACACTTGTTAGTTGTGCTACATTGGAGAGAAAATAAGATTATTTAGCAGCAAATGCGCACATACAAATGTGTGTGCAAATGTGAACCCTCAAACGCTCCATGCCCATCCTATCCTGGTAACTGTTTCGCATTCATCATGGGTGCCATCCCAAAACACAACATACTTTTCAAGGCTATGACTGTTTTGCACATACTTATTCCCAGCCTTGGACTTCACACAATAGAAAAGGCTGCCAAATGTGGACCTTTTCAATGTGTCTTCTCCACTCTACCGCAGTGCTTCTGTCTTACCTCCACCTGGGGAACTATCTCCCATATTTATTCTCTATGGGTCCTCCTCTATCACTAGTCCCATCTATCATGGTCACCTCAGGAGCCTTACTCTGAATTAGTACCCTACTTTTCTCTCTCATTTAAGAGCAGCACTAAATAGCTGACCGGAAGGTCTGTGTGCTGACAGGGCTCTTGTCAATTGTTGGCTTCACTGTGTGATGCCTGGGAATGTCATTTCATCTGAGTACTCTCAACCATCAATACTTTTAGGTCTTTTCTACTAGGCTGATCACATTCATTCCTCACAAAATCTCCCAGTCTCCTGCTAGCTTTGTGAGCCAAGTGTGGGAAGAAGGCTAGGGATTCTACTGCTTGACATACAGATTTTTACTTCATTTCAGTTTTCACTGTTCTTTCCTTGGCTGTCCCCCGCACCCTAACTCACACTCAAATCAGAATTACAATTCATCCTCTCCATAGAATAAACTTCTAGTCTTCTGAAGAAAAGCAAATGCCCATCAGCAAGAGAAGAGGGGATACAAATGCTTCTTAAACAGAATTTCAGTTAATCTCTCTATTTTCTACTATACCATGGGAAGTACACGTTGCTGCTTAAGTTGAATCTTCCTCAGGTTCTTTAGGGGAAACTGGGTAGCTTCTCTGCTTGCTCTAATGTAAGGTTTTAGTTTTCTTAGGCTTGCTATGCCATTCATGTTTCTGGCTTCGAAACTCATTTGATTAGTGTCTGGAGAAGTATGTTAAAAAATTCTATTGGTAATCTTGGTAGGGTTTAGATAGGGAAAAGAATAATCTTAACATCTGCTGTCTTTTTACTAACTGATTTGAATATTCCCTTAGTCCATCTCAATCTTAGTATATCATCCATAAAATTGGAATATAATCTGTTGTGCTACTTTACAAAGTTGCCTAGAAACGGAAAAGTGAAATAACAGTATGAATTACAAAAATACTACCAAAATACTAAATTTTTAATCCTGATTCAGGCTTTTAAAAACAGAAATGTTAACTTCTTTACTGTAAATTTGTGCCACTGGTTTCAGAAATATTAATTTTTAAAAATATATAATTTTCCAACATTAGAAGTTTTAAATAATTTAAACACATGTTACCAAGAGGGTCCACAGGTAATTGGCTCTAAAGAAATGTGATGTGTAACCAGCTTTCTATCTTTTATTGTACCTAGAAAAAAATAATTTGACATTAATAATAAAAGTCTAGTGGGAGATTTTGTTTTCTATTTATTACATATACTATTATAAATATTCACACAAAAGTCTGAGAAAATTATATTTTAAAAATTTCAATGGACATCATGGACACACAGAAAATAATAATTATCAAAAGAAATACTTGAGGGCCAGGGCTCAGTGCTGCTGCCATCTGCCTTGCAAGAGCAAGGTCCTTAGTTTGATCCCCGGTACCAAAAAACAAACAAACAAACACCTTGATTCTCAAATTGATAATGACTAGATAGCAAATAACTCATGGTACAGACATGTATATCAGTTATAAATTTAGTCAGCTGATGTTAACAATTACAACTCAAAGGTGTTAGTTAACGGTCAATGGGAATATCAATCTAAAATTTACTCTTATCAAGATTTAAAGAGCCTCAGGTACTATTCATGTTCAATACGTGATTTATACTTATAAATTAGCCCAGTGATAGGGACTGGCTGAATAAACTAAGATATACCAGTGTATAACACATAATCAAGTACTATGCAACCATAGAAAGAATGATGATCTTTATGTACTCAAGAAGGGATCCCTAGGTAAAATTTAAAGTAAATGACAAGAAGATATAAAACAGTGTATATATATTTTCAATAAGAAAGGACTGTGAGAATACATACTTGTATGTACATAGTTATTTTATAAATAGGGCCACAAGAAAAAATATATATGTTTATTTTACCAAAGAATCCTAAAAGGATAAACTGGAAACCATTAAAAATCTTGAGCAAGAGGTGGGAAAGGTGGTGAGTAGTATGGAGTGATAGGGAAGGAACCAAGACTTCTCTAAGTACATCTTTCAGTAATGTTTGAAATGAGCTATGTAAATGTTTTATTTTTTTCAAATGTAAGCTTCAAAGAAAAAGAACTACAACTGAAAACAAATAAACAACTCTTATCAAATTGGTAAGCACACATTGAGGAATTATTTTGACATTTAAATATAGCACTTGACTGCATATCTTTAAAGGATAAATATTCTGAGCAAAAACTTCATAAAATTTTTCATTTTCCAATAGCAGATTTATCGTTACTAGCTTAAATCGATACTGTGAATCTGAAACTATTTTATGCACAGTACTGTGGGACAGTGAGTCTCAAAGATACTCTCTACAAAACTGAGGAGTGCCCGGTCTTTTAGAGAACCCAAGTTGTCAAACTGTCTTAATACTATTAAGATGTTATGTTGGAGGTTGTTCTCTTTTAGTACTTGAAATATATATACATATATATATAAATTGAATTTTGGGAAACTTTAACGGTGCTGCCAACTTTGGAAAAAGTCATCCCAATTTACTGTGTTGAGTTGGCATTGCACAGAAATGGACAACCATATTGGTGTAGAAATGTTAATTTATTTTTATTTTTTATTTTTTTTCCATGTGTACAGGGGTAACACAGCGCACTAAATATGTAAGGTTATATCTACGTGGGTTTGATTACAGAAACTAATAAAGTATTCTCTAAATAATGAAAAAAGAATAAGATAAGACTAAGAGCAAGAATCTCTTTTACTTTCCTTTTTAGTTATATTTTAGGATTCCCTATTTTTAATGTTCATACAGAGATTTCTTTAACTGAAATACCGAATAGTTTCTTTGGTGCAAAAACTATAATAGTACACAGGATCCTAATGAGATAATTAATAATGTGAAATAGGAAGTAAAGGGCTAAAGGTGTAGAGAAAGTAGGAAGGGTGGGGGAAAGGTAATAAGGGAGAGGAAAAAAATATGAGAAACTGAAAAAATGGAAATAAAGTGTTTGTAAATGGGGAGAGGAGGGGGGTGAAGGGAGGGCAGGGACAAGGGGAAAAAATGAGAATCAAGACCTATTATGTAAAAGTACAGAATCCCAATGATGAATGTAACTGTACTGTATACCTCGATTGTACCAATAAACTCAATTAAAAAAAAAACAAAAAGATGTTATTTTTTTTCACAGTGCTAAAACATATTTGCCCTTGTAGTTTATTCGGCTATATCAGTGCAACTACTGTCTCAAGAAAATACACACTGATGAGTAAACTAAATGTATTATTTTTAGCTGGGTGTGGTGGCACACGCCTGTAATCCGGGAGGCTGAGGCAGGAGGATCACTGTGAGTTAGAGACCAGCCTGGGCTACAAAGGGAGTTCCAGGTCAGTAACCTCCCCGCCCCCGCCAAAAAAAAAAAACAAAAAACAAACAAAAAACAACAAAAACAAAACCCTAAATGTATTTTTTTTTTCTTCACAAAATTACCATTTTTACTTGAAAGAACAGCCAACAAACTACAGTTATTCAGACTTGGGTATTCTGGAGATATTTTTTCAAAACTGAATGAAATGAGTTTATCACTGCAAGGAAAAGAAGTGACAATATTTTTCCCAGTAGTAAAATTCAAGCTCTTAAATGAGAAGTTTGATGTTGAGGAAGCTAGTATCTGGCTAAAAACTTAACAGCTTCTTAATACTTGGGACTTTTTACATTAGATCAGTGATGTCAGTAACAGAGCTGATCAATACGGCATAATAAACTTTGTTACCTGTTGGAAGATCTGCATAACTCAGTAAACATTTTCTAAATTACCAATGAACAATGTTACAAATATTAAAATTTCTCAACTTCAATTTCTAATATGATAAATATCAATAGATATAATCCAAATATACAAACGTTTTTCAGATCCTCCATAATTTTTGAGCCTACAAAGAGGTTCTGAGACATTAAAAATAAAAGCTTTCAAACTACTGCAAAGTAAAGTAAAAAAAAAATTTTTTTTTTTGGTTTTTTTAAAACAGGGTCCCACTATGTAGTTGAGACTGACCTGGAACTCTATGTAGCGCAGGCTGGTCTCAAACTTACAGTGATCCTCCTGCCTCAGCCTCCCCAAATGCTGGGATTACAGGAGTGCGCCACCATGCCCGGCTAAAAATGGTTTTATTGGGCCAGGAATGTAGCTCAGTGGCAAAGCATCTGCCTAGCTAGCACAAGGCCCTGAGTTAGATTCTTGGTACCAAAAAACAAAAAAGTTTTTATTAGGAACTAAGAACGTAAATGAAACAAAAAACACTATCAGAAGTAATAATATGGCTACCATCCAATCTTTTTTTAAATAAAATGTTAAATTCTGAAACAGTCTTTGGAGACAGACGTGATCCCAGCACTAGGGTAGAATAACTACAAGATTCTAAGAAATCTATGGAGTACTACTCTGCCATGAAGAGAAAATTGAGTCATCTGTAGGGAAACTGATGCACCTTGAGACCAAAATGTTAAGTAAAATAAATCAGATACATAAGATTAAGTATCTCACGGTTTCTCTAATATGAGAAACCGAAAACATAAATAAAGAACAAAATAAAAGATACATGTTAGGAAGCATGGAGACAGATCTTTCTAAAAAGGGAAGAGGATCAAAAGATGGAGGGGAGGGAAAGGGGATGAACAGAGGAATTAAGATGAGTTACATATATGTGCCAATCCCACACAAGGAATGTAAACATTATGTATGTAAACACATACAAAAGGTGGGGGGGATGAAATCAAGAGATGGATGAAAAGGGGAGGGAAAGAAAGAAAAAGGGATGAAAAGAAAGGAATTAAGATATATTATGTACACATACCAATTCCCAACAAGGAATGTGAACAAAACAAACTACAAAAAAATGTTTTAGTAAAAAAAGATTCTACAAAATCTTTTTGTGATAATAAAAAAATAAGCTCAAAGATTAATCAGAGCATGTTAAAAACAAAATAAAAAAAAAATCTTGGGAAGTTGAAGAGGTATCTACCTCCAAATTTGGGATAATTTGAACATTAGAAAGCATATTTCTGTTTTCTCTAAATCAAAACATTTACAGTGTAACTGCCTATAAATTTTATATACTGTATAAATAAAAATCCATGAAATTGGCTATCATTAACAAGGACTATACCATTTTACTCCTGACTCTGAAAAGTTGTAATTAGATTAATTAAGCATTTATCTTGCCTCCTCCCCATTCCCAGTTATTAACAAAAGCTCTTCCTTGCTGAATCATAACTAGTAAATATGTACAGAATAAAATAATGTGAAAACTCTAAGAAACTGAGGCATGAGGAGTCCAAGTTCAAACCCAGCCAGGGCAACTTAGACATCTTCTGAAAAGTGAAAACCAGTTTTTTCCAGCTCCAATTATATAACTGACTCAGGCAAATAGATGTTAGAAATTTGAGTGAAAGACGATTGTACAAACAATATATTCCCAAAGTACCAAAGTATCATCTCAGATTATTTGCTAAATGCAAATGGAAAAATATCTTTCAATAAAATGACCTGGTAGTTAGCATCTTAAGCAAGTAATCAATCACCCAACATTCTGTGCTTTTCAATATGATGCAATACATGTACAAACCTCTTCTATGAAGCATTTTTGCCAAAACTGCAGACTCTTAAGTCTTCCGTCCAAATGGGAAATACAGCAATAAGTTAAATGACACCATAAGGAAACAAATCCAGAATGTGTGATAGTCTACAAAATAACTGGCCTGGTCACATTAGAGAGTTGATATATAAAATAAATAAGATAAAATAAAAACTTTAAAAGGTATAAGAACTACTGCAAATTAGATTATATGGGATATTAAGCAATACCCACAAACTGTATGTTTCTTTCTCTGAGTGTGTGGCATAATAAAAAATACAGTGAAAGCTTTCATAAAAGAAAATGTATTATAATAAAAGACACATTGCCATTAATCCCTCTCAAAATACTCTCTCTCTAGGACTGAATGATGGATTAGATATGAAGTATGAGGAAACAAAAGAGTTAAAGATATTATCAAGGGGGCAGGGGATGTAGCTCAGTGGCGCCATGCCTGTCTCGCAAGCTCAAGGTCCTGAGTTCGATCCCTGGTACCAGGGGTGAAAAAAGATATTATCAAGGTTTTGATGTGATCAATGGCAGAGCCCTTTACTGAGAAAGCAAAGGCAAGAGAGCAAGTTTGGAGTCATTTTAAAATTTCCAATTATGGGCAACCTCACCATCAAACTAGGTATTATGAGGGAAAATTCCACCTAACAACTAAATCAAGAAGATATAGTAAGTTAAACTAATAAACAATTACAACTATACTTTAAAAAAAAATTCAAAGATATATACCAGAAAGAACTGAGGAAAAAAAGAATATATCAT
The DNA here is from genome assembly GCF_012274545.1 of Fukomys damarensis. Taxonomy (NCBI): domain Eukaryota; kingdom Metazoa; phylum Chordata; class Mammalia; order Rodentia; family Bathyergidae; genus Fukomys; species Fukomys damarensis. The sequence goes on along the minus strand of NW_022900950.1, from coordinate 36,027,732 downwards.
ACCTAGAGGGGGAAAATATTCATAAAAAGCAAATTTTACCATCAGGAGTGCTTTTCGAAGCTTTTAAGGATTTTTCTTCATTTTCTATTATCCTGTCAAATTCATTTAACAAGCTTCTTTTGATTTGAGATTCTCCTAAAAGAAATTTCCATATATATTTGTAAATTACATCAATTTCATTTTTAAAACCTTAGAGTCTATTTAAAAAATAAAATACTGCTGGGAGTAGTGGTGCACACCTGTAAATCCAGCATTCGGGGAGGCTGAGGCTGGACGATCACAGTGAATTCAAGACCAGCCTGGACTACATAGTAAGTTCCAGGTCACTCTCAACTACATAGTGAGACCCTGTCTCAAACCCCCACACCCTTCAAAAATTAAAATACTGACTTTTACAATATGCTAAATAAAAACACATTGCGACTATTCCTTTTAAAAGAAAATTCATTTCTCAGTAACAATTTAATTTCTACCACTGATCATTTAAAGACAAGCTATTTTTTAAATAAAGTGGAACTGGTATAATTCTAAGCCTTGACAATAAGGATAAACAACATTTCTTCATACTGACTTTTTCTGGGTTGGCAGAAAACTCATGAATGAATTTATTATATAGGTCCATGAGTTAGGAGTCAGTAGGTAGAATATTTTTTAAATTACTAAATCATGGTCCAGGGATTTAGCTCAGTGGTTCTGCCGCCTGCCACACAAGCAAAAGGACCCGAGTTCGACCCCAGGTACCAAAAAAAACAAAACAAAACTAAATCATATTAAAATATTAGTAATAGTCATAATTTTCATCCCTCTCTTTTTGGTGGTCCTGGTGATTGAATCTTAGGCCTCATACATGCTAAGCAGTTGCTCTACCACTAGCTATGTGCCCAGACATTAATAATTGTAACACTTATTATTTAAAAATTCTGACCTGGAAATAAAACTCAGTAGTAGAAGACTTGCAGAGGCTAAGATAAAACCACAATTCAAGTGCTCACTTTGGCAGAACATATAATAAAACCATAACTCAAGCTATGCATTTCTATGTTATGCTGAAATATATGGTTAACAAATATTTTGATTTTTTGAAGGTTTATTAGAGAGAATTAATTTGTAGGATTTAGTAAGTAAAAATGTCCATGCAAACCTTTCTCAGGGGTTTAATTGTTCAAAAAAGAACATGCACTATTTAAATATCCAAAAGTTGATAAAGCTATATATTCATATATAACAGAAGTGAGAGAAATAATATAGTAACACTGTTGAGAATATTTAAAAGTCTGAGTTGTTTTTGTTCTAGATGAAGGATGAACAATTAGTGTCCAACTAGAAGTAATGTTTTAAAATTCGTTAAAAGGAAAGCAAGTCTTCTCTGGTAATAAATAATGTTTAAAATTAAAATAGCAACAAAATATTATTTAGGAATATGCTGGTAATAAAAAATAAAACAAATCAAAATAACTCAAAGAATTTAAGCCGTTGCAGCTGAGAAGAAACTAGTTTTTTTTTTAACAAACGACTTTAATACAAAATTTTAAAAATTTCAATTTTTTTTTTTGTGATTTTTTTTTTTTTTTTTTTTTTTTTGGTACTGGGGATTGAACTTGGGACCTTGCACTTGCGAAGCAGGTGGTGGAACCACTGAATTAAATCCCTGGCCCTTATTATGGATATCTTTTAAGTACATACACTTCTGATCTTTCTGCTAAAGGACATCAAATAATTTCAGGTATTATAAACTATTTGCCCATGAAATAAACTGTACAGAATGTAACCTGTAAAACAGTAATGTAAATCTGTACCCAGTAGCGTGACTTAATGAACTGGTTTCAGTTATCTTTTCTGCAACATGAAAGGGCTGGACAAGATTTTTTTTTTTTGGTACCAAGGATCGAACTCAGGACCTTGTGCTTGTGAGGTAGCCATGGTGCTGCTGTGCTAAATCCCCAGCCTTGGACAAGATTTTTGATAACTGAAATAATTTATGAGTCTATAGTTATCTAAAAGTAGCTAGTTATTTAACATCTAAGTAAGAGTTGGAGACTGTTTCACCATTTACTTTAAATGTAACTAATCACCAGATTCAGTAACTTAAAGATTATATAGTCAGAGACTACCAGAAAACACCCCCACACTTAAGATCCTCAAAACATGACTTTTTGGTACACAAACTTAAGAGATATCAAGAATCAAATCACATTCTCTCAAACTACATGTAAAACCCCTAAGTAAAATAAACTTATAACACTCTAATCTCTAGAACATCAGGACTATTGTGACTGAACACTTTTAGAAGACTGGAAAACCTAAAAAAATGCTTACCAATTGAAACAAGGGCATCTCTTCTTCTTTTTCCAGTTCCTGAATTTAACAAAATTCTTTTATTTTTTTGGCATGTAAGAAGTGTACGTTTGGGATGACTTGGTGGTTCATAATCAGTCAGTTCATCATCTTCCATAAAAGCTTTGGCAATCTCCACTGCTTCCGTTTCAAAATAGTTTTCTGGTTCTTTATGGTGAGAACATACTTCTGCACTTTTCACAGAATCATGAGGAAAAGTTTCAGTTTCACCAATTTCCATTTTATTTTTGGGTAAAGACTGTTCTTCCCCCAAAAGATGAACGTTCTCAAAAAGTAATGCTTTGGTTCCTAACATCAAGTGTTGCTTGTCTTGCTTAAACTGAGAGCAATATGGAGAAACTTTAATAGAGTGATTACTTTCTGATGAACTGCCTTCGGTGTTATAGTCACTTGATAATTTAAATTCATTATTGAAGGTTTTCTCCATTTTAGAATCTATAGTGTGGCCCGGATTTTTATCACTACAAACAGGAATCTTCGATACATCTAGCTTAGATGAAGGTGAATGCCCAAGAATATATTCATTTCTTATTAAATCAAATTCCTCTAACATTCCCTTAACTTTATGTAAGGCATTTTCTGAAATTGAAACCTGTTTTCCACTCGCTGTGCTAAAACCAGAGAAAGATGAATTTACATTATGTTGAAAGTTTTTTGGAACTGACAGTACTTTCGGGGGGGTATGCATTATAGTACATTCTTTTGTGAATTGGTCTGAATGTTCATTACTTTTAAATACTTTAGAAAAGAGTTGCTTTGCACTATCTGTTTTAGAAAACACCTGTCTTGCCTTTTGTAACGAAGCATCTGATACTTCTACAGATTTTCCACTCGCTGTGCTAAAAATTCCATAAATATTTGTAGAGATAGAGTTGGGAAGATTCCCTTTATTATTAAATTTACATATATCTGAAGTTTTCAAGCTAACATAATGTGGTCTTTCAGAAACTTTCTCCAATTCAGATATACTTTTATTACATTGTAAACTTCCTTCACCTTCAGTACCAGCAAAAACTTTACATGAATGTGTATATTCATCATCTAGAGAGTTAGGAAAAATAATATCCTCTGCATTAGAAGCTGTAACAGTTTTTCTTTGGCAAGTGTTTGATTTACTCTCAGTGCTTTGGTTAATCATCTTGTTATTCTCAGTGTTTTCACTAATTACCTTATTGCAGCTTTCTGTAAATATCTTTTTTACTTTTTTAATTGAGTCTTGTGAAATAGGGACCATTTTACCACTGGCTGTACTGAACACAGGTGGCCTTACCTCAAAATTATCTGAATCAGATACAGCCAAGTTAATGGCTATATTTTTATTTTTGCACGATGAAGTATTAGTCATGGGTTTCTGAACACAATTATCTTTACTTATGGTTTGTGGATATGTGTTTACTTCTTTTACAGTGGATACTTCAGGAAAGCCAGTTTTATTATCTTCGACATTCATGATTGAATCAATACCAGAATCAATTCTATTTTTTGAGAGATACCCTGAATCATCATATGTATCATCACAATGACAAACATTGGAATGGTAGCTATCAGACGTGCTACTGTTATTCAAATGAGTTAAATTTTGTTTTTCAGAGAGATAAATTTTGTCATTTTCAGTTATGATACTGCTTGAACTAATTTTACTCAAAGGATTTCCTACATAATCCTGAGAATATTCTTTTACACATACAACATCAGCAGTATTTATTTGTTGTTTATCATCCAATTCTCCTTTAGGCCACTTTGTCACTTCAAATAGTAAAGCTGGATTCACAGAAATTTTTTCACCGTGTCCTGTGAAAAATCCTAAAGATTCTTCAATAGCTGAATCAGGGACCAGATTTGTGCAAGAAGTTGTAGGGTTGTTTGCGGTTTCTTTTTCTACACTTTCATGTACTTTAACTTTCAAAGAGATACTACTTGATGTTTCGAGATTTTCAGTTTGTCTTTCTAAACTATCGCTGGGTAGCATCCCAGTTTCACTAAAGTTTTTATTATTTAAGGAATTCTGCATTTCTTCACACACTGGGGTATCTGTTACCTCAACTGTTTCACCTGCTAACCCAAGCCCTTTACAGTCCTCTCTGTCTTTTCTGGTCTTTGCTATTCTGTGACTCAATTTGGTAATTTTACTACTAACATCTTCATGTTTTTCATCAAAAAGATTTTTCACTTTGTCCAAAGATTCCTGTGCAATTCTTACTTTTTTCCCACTAGCTGTATGAAAACCCAACAGGTTAGGTTCTTTGTTATTTCCTATTTTACATTCAGGTTGTTGAAAGAGACTTAACTGAGTTCCAGTACCAGTTAGGGTACTTTCTTCCAATATTTTGTTGTTCATCATGTTTGTTTCCTCACTACCTGAAACATCCATTTTGTTCCTTATGCCAGGAAGTAATTTAGAATTCAAAGAATCTGAAAAGTCATTCCATTCTTCTGGTTTTTGATCAAAGAAATTTACAACTTTACTTAATGAGTCTGTGGTGATGCTGATATTTTTCCCACTTGCAGTCTGAAAGAGTGTATTTAAATTGTTTGTATTTTGTTCCATTTCACCTGCAGATAACTGTTCTTTATTTGAGCTAATGTAACATGTCTCTTCAGCCTTTACAACTTCTAAACAAGTTAAATCTGATAAACTTTCTTTAAGCTGTGTGCTTCCTTCACTCATAAACTGGCTAGATAATTTAAGATGCACACTGTGCTGATCATTACATGGCAAATCATTATCTTTGTGAACATAAACGGTATCATTTTTACTTGAATTGCTGCCACCAGATTTTCCTAATTTACAAATATTCCTACTGGTACCAATATATTTGTTATCTTTATTTTCTGTATTTCTCATACAATTTTCAGTGTTTTCTTCAATGAAAATGCCAGTAGTCATTTCAATATTGTTTTGTAATACTAGTTGGCAATTATTTATATTTTTATCATTGTTATGATTTTCTACCGTAAACCCTGAAACAACAGAATTGTAACATTTACTTGAAGAGAAAATTGGATTTACTTCTGTAGAAGTCTCTTCACTAATATTTTCAATGTCACTGAACAGTTTTATAGCTTTCTGTAGAGCTTCATTAGAAATACTCAGTTTTACACCGAGACCTGAATAAAAACCTCTAAACTCCACTTCACTTTCATCTGCTAAAGAACCAGCAGCACTTTTGTTATGACTGTTGTTCAAGAAGCAAGCCAACTTTTGTTTAACTCCTTCAACTTTTTTACTGCTGTCTATCTGATCAATAGATGAGGCATCAATTGTGGGATGAAGATCACCATCTTTCCATTCCTCAGAAATGGTATTTAAGGCAGTTGTCCAGTTTCCAGGCACTTCAAATATATTACTTTGTATTAAGTGGCTTGCTTTTCTGAACTGTGTAAATTCAAACTGACTTCCTGATTCTTCTAATATAGTAGAAAGTTCTGTAACTTCTGCCTTTTGGCTAGGTGTTAAATTATGGTTTGAATTAAAATCTTGCTTTAATGGTAACATCTGGGAGGTCGAGTGGTTATTTTCACAATCAGAAATAGATGGACTATTCTGCACACATGTAGACACACTGCTAACTGACTGTGAATCAAATGCATGAGGTTTGTTTAATTTCTTTTGGTTACTTAATAAGGTATTTACAATTTCAACAGAAGCAGAACTATTAGGATACTGTCCTTCAATATCTTTGAAGAGCATTTTGCTTTTCTTAATGTTATGTTCAGAGACTTTTATTTCTTTATTGGAAGCTGTTCTGAAATTACCTCCAAAAGTGTGACTCAAACTTGGATTTGTCCACTTGGGTGTGTAATCGTTATTCCTGTTTGTTTTCATATCCAAGGAGATGTCTGATTTCAAGTCTGATTTCTGAATTTCAAGTCCTGAAGTTAGATGCTGCTTTATACTATTTCTATTCTCTTTGAGCTCATGGATTGTATTTGATGGGTCAAAGTCTTCAGTAACCAGCACTTGGACTGCTTGTTTGTCATGTATGTCTGTATCTACTACCATGGCACAGTTCTGGAGTATAGGTTCTTTCATAAAACTAAAATCTAATCCACAAATTTCCTTAGTCTTTCCTAAAACAGGACTATTCCTCTCATCAGTTATTTGAAAGACAAAATTCTCACTGCTTGCGAAAAGTTCTTCAGAGTTTGGACTGGCAGTTATTTCTGAAATTAAAGAAGTTTCTTTTTGGATTACTGTTAGATTTGTATTATGGTTGAATGGCATCTTCATTGAAGGTGATACTCCTGTTATGTGTTTTGCAGGTGACAACAGCTCAACTTTTTTAGAATTTCCATTTAAAACACACATTTCTTCATTTTCTTCAATGGAAGCATTTTTGGCTAATTCAACACCAGCTTCACAATTTTTATATTTTAGTTTCTCTGACATTTGGTGTGATTCTTTTCCTTTAGGATTTGAAAGAGGATTCTTGGAGCTAGGAGTTAACGTAAGAGGGCTGGTAGTATCATGGCCATCAAAAAAGCTTTTCTGTGATTGAAATGGAATATCACTGTATTCTACCTCTGAATGATGAACTTCAGGCTGATATGCTGCAACCAAGACGTTTTCCTCTGTATCTGAAACTTTCTGGTTTTTTGGATCATCTTTATGCTGTCTTTTCTGATGGCATGACAGAAAATCAGTTTGTGGGAGTATAAATAACTGTAGTTTTTCTTCATTAAGTTTTGCTTCTTTATAATTAAGATCTTGAGATATTATTGTATTAGTATAATTGCTTTCATTATTGGAGCATTTTCTCAGATTTGTCCCAGAAGAGTTGGTTGAAAAGGTCAACTCATCAGCATCATTCTGTAAACAGTTTCTTTTGACAGAAGAATGCAATAAACCTAAAGAAGAAAAGGTGACAATATAAAATTAAAACACTCAATTCATTAAATATTCTACTAAACAGTAGTGTTTAAAAAAAGAACTACATGAAAAACAAAAAGTGAGTGTCAGATTTAAAACAGAATTCTACGTATTCTCTATTATGAAGGTAATACATTTTCCAGCCAAACATAAAGGCAGCTTTGGTATTTTTTTAAAAAAAATAACATATCAACACATTAAAAATTACCATTTATACAGCTATCATAAATAAAACTCGAATTTCAAAAAAACTCTTTTAATTTTTATTGGCATATTAAATTGGAAAAAAATTTATTGCCAGTACTAGTATGGTAGGAGACAGAAAATGCAAGGGAATGAGAAAACTAACAATTTCCCATAGTTAATTTTTTTGTGTTGAAAAAACAATTCAAAGAAAACAGAGTCTATGTAAGAAGGCCTTGAAAGATGACCTTATGTCAGTTATAAAGGCAAATGAGCTATACTGATGTTAATGTTCTCTATCCTTTCAATTTCCTATTAAATCAAAGTTCTTAATCTCATTTAACCAGTGATTACAATATACTGCTTCATTAACTTTAATGCTTATAAAAAATATATATATATATATATATTTTTTAATATATGCATACAAGTATACAAAATGAGACATTTTTCTTTGGAAATTTAACTCAAACCTCAGTTACTCTGTACTCCATTATCTCCAATTCTATTCACTACCGTTATGACATACTGACATTTTCTCAAAAAGAGATGAATTTACCTTTTTTTCTTTTGAGATGAAGTTTTATGCTGCCCAGGCTGTCCTTAAACTCCTAGGCTCAAGCAATGCTCCTATCTCCCAAGTAGTTGTGACTACAAGTGAGCGGCACCATGTGAGGGTTTAAAACCACTTTGTAAACATCTAGTTTAGTTATTGTTAAGTGAATTGTTACCAAAACAAAAATGGACTTTCACTGTTTATACTCTGGAGACCCAAAGACATAAGCAATAACTCTAAGTAATCTCTAAATATTTTAGAAGTCTATGTAACAATATTTTAGGACTGTCTTACATTAAATTTAATTAGCAATTTGCTTTTTATTTTTTTGCATGTTTTAGAGAAAATACATAGCAACTAGCACCACATATATAGAGTTGCTCAATTTGTACATAATGAGCACTTTTAAAATTAAAACAGGAATTAAGTAGTCAAACTCAATGTTTTTAAGTCAGAATCTGTCTTAGCAGTGATGAAGCCAGGCATAATGGCACACACCTGTAGGACGCCTTAGGAGGCTGATGCAAAATGATTGCTTGAGATGTGCAGCAAGACTGTTTAAAAAACAAAACCTGTGCAAACTGATCTAATTTTGATTATGAATATAAAAGATCTAGAAAAAAACTACAGAAGCAGGAAGTGTTTTTTAAAAGGCTAAAGAAGTTCACATTATCAAGAGAACTTACCACCACTCATAAAACTATATGCACAAATTAACAACAACAACAAAAAGACAACTGCCCCCACCAAATGGTACCTGCATCAGCATTTGCAAATGTAAGTGATGCTTCAAAACCATCTGCTTCAAATTGGGCTGAATTGTTGGCTGGTTCTCTTGTTTGCTCTTTCTGCATTTTCTTTCTTTGACAGGATGCTTCATCATTTATAGCATAAATAAACTTTTTTGTTTTCTTTTTCAAAGTGGATATTAAACTTGTATTCTTTAAAGTTGCAGAAGAATGTGTGATAGTGGCTGGCAAGCTTCCATTATCAACTGAACTCAGACATAAAGAATCTTCTTTCTGTGAGTAAACAGTATATATTTCCAATCCTATTTTAGAGGCTTCAGTTTCTTCTTTAAAGTCTGGATTGGTCACATTATCTGAGAAAAGGGTACAAAAACTCTCTTCAGATGGTTCTCTTATCTTGAATATAGACCTTTTTATACCGTGAAATAGAGGAGTTACTGGAGGAGTCCCGGATATTGCCTCTCTCACTGCAAAAATGGAGTCTTTATGAGATTCAGGATGCTGCGCTTCATCTCTCTCATCTACAGGTTTTTCATTTGATATCTTTTCTGGTAGACGAGAAATATGTGGCAAAGAATTTTCTGAAGTACTATGGTTTGCACATTCTTTTTCACTATCTATTAAGTATTTTTCAGAATTATTTTGGTCATAAGAAACAGACAGTAGAGGTATTTTCTTAGTCTGGGTTGCATTTAGACCTGGAAGTGCTGGTTGAGACCATTCAGAACCTGAAGATGGTATGGCTTCCTTGGAGATTTTGTCACTTTCACTGCCAAAAGGCTTTTGACTTGGTACATTTGAATCTAAAGGATCACTATCACTTGGTTCCATTTCAGATGCAAATAAATATTTATTTTCTTTCATTTGTTTTTTAGTTTCTTTGTAGTTATCTGTTCTTCTTTCATGGAAAATTTTTTTCCTAGTCTTGCTTGTTCTTTTTTTTGGTAAATTTCCCGTTCTATACTTAGAAAAAGATAGTGAAAAACTATCTTCTTCAGAAATGCCTGTAACTGTTTCATGTACTTCATCTTCTAGGGCATTTGGCATTAAATTTCCAAAGTGATCTTTGCAGCAACTTACTTTTCCAAATGAATTCCCTACCATTTTCCCCAATCCTGTTAAAATTTAAAACAGAGGTACATTAATGATTTTTAAAAACAGCTGTAATTTATATTAGTCTTGCCTTTCTAAGACATATTGTATGTTAAATAACACATAATTTCACATTTAAATGGTTATGCTGGGTGCTTTTTTCCCCCAAGTCACCTTTCCCTATTCTTCTGGTAAAGCTGATGCCAACATACCCAAAGCCTTTTATTCATAGTCCAATCCCTAATAATCTTCCTTTACCAGCTCTAAACAATCAAAGCTCACATGTAAAATTACTATATTTTCAATTAAATATTTAGGACTTATCAAACCAGATATTACTAATCAATATAGTGGTGATACAACTGAGAATAAAATCTTACTATACATATGTGTGTGTATAAACATACGTACACACTCCTAACATGATACCACACACAAAGCCAATACTACAAATTTTAGTCACACACAAAGAAAAATGTATATTTCAATGACCTGACTGTAACCTGTAATACATCTACGTTTGCTTTCTAATTAAAAAAAAAACTTCGCAGTTAAACATGTATTATCTCTGCAAAACAAGTGGTAGGTTTTGTTTTTGTGATACAACATATTAATACTTAGTATGATGTTTAAATATTGTCATCAAATTTAGTTGCTACCTTAAATATCTTGACTTTAACAGCCAAGACAGGAAGTATATTTTCTCTGTTAAGAAAAGAGGATCAATGACATCAGTTAAAAATAGTAGTTCACAGGAGGTCCTCTTAACTCAGTTGGCGAGTACTTGCCTAACAAGTGCAAGGCCTTTGGTTGGACCCACAGAACTGCAGCCCACTCCCCAATGGAAGTTCAATTAAACAGAAAGACTTACCATGATGGCTAGCTTCTTTTTGATTTTTGTTTTCATTGTTCACCACAGAAGGGATAAATTTATCAATTTTTTTCAGATTTTCATCATGGTTAGAAAAAGAGCGCTTCAAAATCTGTAAACATTGAAGAGGATATAAGAAAATGGAAAGACATCCCTTGCTCCTGGGTAGGAAGAACCAACAGAGTGAAAATGGCCATACTACCAAAACTGCTACACAGATTCAATGCAATCCCAAATGAAATTCCAAAAGTGTATTTCACTGAATTAGAGAAAACAATAAAAAAAAATTCATTTGGAACCAGAAGAGACCTAGAATAGCAAAAGCCATTCTAGGCAACAGAGATCTGGCAGGGAGTATCACAATTCCCAATTCGAAGGTGTACTTACTACAAAGCCACTGAGATAAAAACAGTATGGTACTGGCAAAGAAACAGACCCAAGGATCAGTGGAATAGATTAGAAGATGCATAAATAACACCAGACATAGTCAGCTACCTTAGCTTTGACAAAGGAGTTGACCATTCTCACTGGAGGAAAGATAGCCTCTTCAATAAATGGTGTTAGAAAAATAGGCTTTCAACTTGCCAAAGTTTAATACTAGATCCCTATCTTTCACCATGCACTAAACTAAAATCCAAGTGGATTAAAGATGTAAATATTAAAACAGGAACACTAAACTTGTTGGAAGATAAGCTAGGTAGAACTACTGAACACACTGGCATGGGAAAATACTTTATGAACAAATCCTCAGTAGCACAGGAACCTGCACAAAGAATCAACAACTGGGATCTCATCTTATTAAAAAGCTTCTGCACTGCAAGAGAAATCACCAACAGAGCTAAGAGACAACCTACAATGTGGGAAAAAAAATTTTACCAGCTGTTCCTCAGACAAAGGTCTACTATCTAGAATAAAGAAATAAAAAAATCAGGCCCCCAATATAAAGATCTGATTCAGAAATGGATATCTGAACAGCCATTTCTCAAACACAGAAGTAAAAGCAGCAAATAAACATATGAAAAAATGTTCAATATCACTGGTCATTCGAGAGATGCAGATGAAAACAACACTGAGATTCCACCTCACCCCACAAAGAATGGCTGCTATCAAGAAACCAATCAATAACAAATGTTGATGGAGTTGTGGGGAGAAAGGAACCCTTCTCCATTGTTGGTGGGAGGGCAGTCTGGTGCAACCACTGTGGAAATCAATATGGATAAACCTTAAACAACTAGGATGAAGCCGGGCATGGTGGCTCACACCTGTAATCCCATCATTCAGGCTGAGGCAGGAGGATCGCTGTGAGTTTGAGACCAGCCTGAGCTACATAGCGAGTTCCAGGTCACTCTCAACTACATAGTGAGACCCTGTCTTAAAAACCAAAAACCAAAAACCAAACACACACACACACAAAACCAACTAGGATGAGAATTTTTTCACCCAGCTATTCCCCTGCTGGGTATCCTGCCAAATGAATTAAAAGAATCATACCACAGTGAAATATGTGCACCTATATTTACAGCAGCACAGTTTATAATAGCTAAAACTTGGAAATAACCCACCCATTAACTGGAGACTGGATAAAGATTTTTTTTTAATAAAACGGAGTACTTACTACTCAGCCATAAAGAATGAGAAACTAGAGACATTTATAGCTAAAAGGATGCACAATGAGGCCATACTCTTTGTTGAAATTAATAGGACACATTTGAGTAAATACCAAGTAGCTTGTCTGGTGTGAAAAACTAAAAGTGTAAATAAGGTTCAAATGGTATAATTGATAATGTAAATAGGAAGAAAATGTCTAAAGGAGAAGGGGAAGTGGGAAGGGTAGGGAAAAGGAAATAAGGGAAAAGAAAAAATATGAAAAAAAGGAAAAAAATGGAAACAAAGTCTTTGTAAATAGGGAAGGGTGAAGAGAGTGAAGGGAGGGTAGGAGAATGGGGAAAAAATAAGAATTAAGATCCATCATGTAAAGGCAAAAGATCCCAATGATGAATGTAACTGTATTGTTTACTTTAAATGTACCAGAAATCTTAATGAAAATTCCTGCAAACATTTTTTAAACTCACTATTATAAAGACTTTCAATGTACACATACATGCAAGCTACTTTTACGCACTGAGACAGCAGAGTTTTTGCAGAATGTCAATGAGCTTTCTTAAAGGATCAGGTTTAGAAACTTACTCAAAGCTTAGGCAAATTATAAATCAGAGAATGCAAATGAAGAATATATGATTTATCAAAGCATTTTTTTTTTTTTGTCTGAGACAAGGTCATACTATACATATAGTCCCAAATTTGCCTCGGAGTCACTTTGGACCCCAGGCTGACCTCAAACTCAAGGCATTCTTAAAATGTAAGGAGTTTCAAATTCAACAGTATCATCAATTTAACATATTTACTTACATCAGTGGTATCATTAGGAAATATAGTTTCAGATGCTTCCTCATCTCTGACTGTAAAATAAAGATTCAATTTACTTGTAATGTTTTATCATACACTAAAATTTTATTTTTTAGTCAGAAAACACAATGTACCTACATGACTTAATTAAATGACACATTTAAAATAAAGTCAATTGGCTAAAGTACAGTAACTGGAAAGATCAATAAGGCCATACTTATAATTCCTTTGCAACACTCATGAGGTAAGAAATTATGGGTTGGTGATTCCCACCTTTATGATAATGTCTTAAATCACTTGGAAAATCAGACAAAACTGAAGGGTCAGGATTTAAAAAGCTAAAGATTTGAGATTTGAGCATTTATTTAGACAATAATACAGCCTACGTGTATACTGTACGTTAAATAATTCTTAGTTTTTATGTAAGCAACAACAAAAAAAAGTTAGATCAATCCCAGCTAAAGAGGAATCAAAATGGAATTTTATTTTGCTAGAGAAACTCCCCCAAAAAAATCCTGATTTGGGTATAAATTCATGCTTTCAGTACATTCTACAATAATATATACATATATATATATATATATATACACATACACACACACACACAATAATCATGACTCTGTACTTCCATGCATATATATACACACACAAAAGTTACAAGTTTTATAAAGCAAATTTTACTATGTGTAAGAAAGCTGGATAAACTGTATCTCATTAAACTTGAATTTCACATTAACAATAAATAACTTCTGCGTGTATCTGTGAAATAACATAATAAGAATTACTCAGTTTCTCTTAAATTTAAATCTGACCAGACGTACATACTATATTTTCACTTGCTAAATCTGACAACCCTAACTATATTCTTATTTTTCTATTCTTTGTTTGTTTGTTTTTTGAGACAGGGTCTCACTATGTAGTTGAGACTGACCTGGAACTCACTATGTTGCCCAGGCTGGTCTCACAGCGATCCTCCTGACTCAGCCTCCTAAGTGCTAGGATTACAAGCATGTGTCACCATGCCCGGCTAATTTTTCTATTCTTTATATTTCATTAAAAAAGAAAAACTGTGCGGATTCAAAATTTATTTCTCAACTAAATATTTTTCTGCAATTTAAAAAACAGCGATCCATCTCAGTATCTTATAAAAATAGATCAATGTCACTGGTATTTACTTTATTATTATCCAATTTTTCATGTCTTGACTATAAATTGAGATATATTGAGATTAATTTCCAAATTCTTGTCCACACTGTATTTAATCACATTTACAGACATTTCTTTAAACTTAAATGTTTACTTAATATTATAAATTAAAAAGAAATCATAATAGCGTCTCAATATTAAGTCATGATTAGTCAAAGTACAGCTACTCAGAGATTTTTAAGTTGCTTTACAATAATAAATACTTCTAGATTAGTAAATTAATGGAACTGCTACCTGTTTACTCATCATTCTAAACAGTACTAGAGAAATACTTAAAATATATTCTTTTGCTTAAAGATTTGTTGAATATCAACTATATGCCAAAAAACTGATGAGCCTTCACAGGGCTGAGTTCAATAGGCAGATAAATTAAGTATTTCAGATAATCACACAGACTATAATTACACTTATCAAATTTAAGACCTCAATTGAGCACAACTGGTAATACAGACCTATACATCAGATTTAAGCAGAGAAGCAGTTTATTTAATGCTATTTTAATGCCAAAGTATCAAAATTACTTGTAAAATATTCATAGTTAAACCAAATATTAGCTCTTAAATGCTTAACATAAAGCTATTATGGATTAAGGATACGATGCTAAAAAGTAATGCTCAACTCTTTTACAGAATACCACTTAATGTATTTGTGATTTATTCCACTTTACATTAAATGGAATAAAATTATTCTGAACACACTTTCAAAGATAATATTATTTAATATTTTCCCATTTCACGTTCGTTAGAGATGACAGCTGATTAGTCTCATCTACCTTTTCTTATACAGGTCACATTTGCCATTATTACCTATGAGCACAGTAGAACTAAGAGTTGGTGGCGTAGCTAAAGAACTTGACCAAGACATATCAGGATCCACCTCAGCTCCTAGACTTTCAGAAATATGTTTTGGTGTCTGACCCTAGAAAGAAATGCAATAGTTTATTTCACAGATACAGAGTGATGATAGAGAGTATTTTTTCATTTTTCATTTACTGAATGCCTATATACAGATCTATAAATCGCACAGCAAGGTATGATACCACTGTCAAATTCTTAATTAATACACCATAACAATAAGCCGAGCAAAGTATTTACCTTTATAAGCCAAGGTGTATGAAATAAACTTTCACATATCACTGGAGGTGAAAAAAGGAGAAATTATTAAATTTTATTTTTATTAATATTTCAATAATTCTAAAAAATAGAAAACCTTGTTTTCAATCATACCTGGCTTTTCTCTTTGTGGTGTTACTTGTGTACACTGTAGAACAAGAGGACTAAAATGAGACAAATTTCTCAGGTTATTAAAAATATAACAAATGGCAAAAAGAAAAATAAAACCACAAGTCAATCTTTTTTTTTTTCTTTTTGGTACCAGTGATCGAACTCAGTAATTCGTTCTTGTTAGGCAGGTGCTGTGCCACTGAGCTATATCTCTGGACCAAGTTAATCTTATTTTCAAAGAGACTCAATCATACTTAATGACAGAATTACAGTATTTTTAAATATTTCTGTGACTTTTTCAAAAAGTCAATCTCCTGAAGAATTAAGTAGGCTACTTACTAGGTGATGTTAAAACACCCACTGAAAGCAATAGTACTCACAAATTTTAGCTACCAGAAACTGTGTATTTTGAATTGAAAAATTATGTAACATAAATCTGTAATGGCATATTTCCCAAAGTACACAAAATACTTATTTTAAACTGACACTTCAAGGAACTTTAGTGCTTTACCATTAATGGCCTTGTTATTTAGAAAGCCACAGAATATACAGAACACTAGAGAATTCAACATTACAAGAAACACAAAGCAAATATTTCTAACATAAAAATTATGCAATTAAAGGACTTAATCTGGTGCTCAGTCAAAAATATTAAGATAGGGCTGGAGATTTAGCTCAGTGGTTCCGCTGCCTGCCTCACAAGTGCAAGGACCTGAATTTGATCAGCCACCCCCCACAAATTAGATTCATTTCTATGAAACAAATATATGTAGGAAAATGTTTCATTCTAGTTTTTTTCCCAGTCCTAGGGATTAAACACAGGGCTTTCACGTGGAGCTACATCCCCAGACATTTTTATTTTTATTTCTGAGACATGGTTTCACTCAGTTGCACTAAATTGCCTGGGATGGGCTCCAACTTGCAATTCTTTTCTCAGCTCCCTGAATGCTGAAATTACATTTGTGTGTCACCATGATCTGCTTCATTTCAATATTTTAGTATGATAGCTTCATCGTACCTTTCACTGAAACAAGAATTTACAGGTGGACTGGCAACATCATTTGCTTGGTCAACTTTAGCCTTCACTGTGCGATGATTTTTAAGTTCACTATTGTCAATATCCTTTCCTGAAACAGTATAATCATTCAGAAAAGATTAAACAATCTTAATTTTGAAATTTTGTACTTAAAAACAAAAAGTCTCATCTACACTAGGAAGAATATATAGGGAGCTATCTCTGCCCCAAAGGGATGTCTTCCAAGTCAAGCGTATCAAGCATATAATATTCATCAGACCTCTTGGGTAATACTCCAATTCAAGATACAGCTTTAACCTCAAAGAATTCATAATCTAATATGATACATTTAAAAAAATATTCACAAGTAGAATATGAAACATTCTCCTCTTAAGTTAGAGACACTACTATATTAGAGAATATCAAAAAGGATAAAAGAAATAGAAAAGACATTATTTGAAAACCTACCAAGGTATTGAATCTGACCATATTAACCTGCTGCTGAAAAAAGTCTGCAGAGATCCTGTTTTCGAGATCAACTTCATGGGCTAGAGATGTAGCTCAGTGGTGCAGTGCCTGCCTGGCAAGCATGAGGCCCAGAGTTTGATTCCCGGTATTAAAAAGAAAAATTAGAAGATCAAGTTCAAACACTGCAATGAAACTGTGCAGTAATAAAGCCTTTGATAAGACGTTGCTTCTGTTTTTAATGGTAGGAATTGAACCCAGGGCCTTGCACACGTTGAGTATGTACTCTACCACCAACCCATAGCCTAACCCAGTTTGATTTCTTCCTTTTTATGATGCCATTCTTATACATTCTACTGTTCAGCTCTACCGAACCCTGCACATCCTGGAAAAATGCTCTCTTCAATCTATACTACTCTGTACGAGTTATACTTTTTTGCTCTTCTTGTCTTGACTTTGACCATACTTTTTAAGGCTTGCATCTAGAAACTAACTCCTATAAAAACAGTTAGTATACCCTATTAATGGTGAGTATAGGTACCAGACCTTTACGTGTGTTTCCTGGAGTTTATCATAAAATGTTTCTTCCATTATTGTGTGAGCTCCTTGTGGCACAGATTATGTCCTAACACTGAATGCTACAAAACTAATGCCTGATATATTACGATCACTCTACATGTACTTGTTAAATCAGGTAGCTGTAATAAAAGAAAATTGTAGATAGCAGTATGCTTCTATTCTCATCAAACACTTTTACTTGCTAAGACAGTAGCAGAGTTTCTAAAGCTGTAAGTAGCTCTGTCAGTATCAAATCCTATTTGTAGTTTTTCAATATTCCTTGACTCTCCAGGGTAAAAAGTACTCAAGTGGTTCTACTGGTTGGTAGTGCCTACAGTTTTGGCACCCAAGGCATTTATTATAATTCTTAGAAAATAATGCTTTTAATAATAGTTGCTTTAAGTCCAGCCTGGGTGATTTAGCATCTTAGCAAGAATACATCTTGAGCCAAGAGTTTGGTTCAGTGGTTCCACTGCCTGCCTAGTAAGCACAAACAAGGGCTCAAATTTGAACCCTAGTAAAAAAAAAAAAAAAAATGGTGGTAGCTCACTTTGAAGGCCCTGAGTTCAATCTCCAATATTGAAAAAATCATATTTTGGAAAATAAGCTGTATCGCTTATTTATATAATAAATAATTCATATGTTATTTTAAAAAGTAAGTACTGCTAACCAGGCATGGTGGTACATGAATCTCACCACTGAGGAAGACTAAGGCAGGAGGATCTTAAGATTGAGTCTGGCCTAGGCAATTGATACCCTATCTCAAAAAATAAAAAGGGCTGTGGATATAGTTCGGTGCATAGGCCCTGGGTTCAATTCACAGTACCATCACCACCAAAAAAAAAAAAAAAAAAAAA
>NW_022900950.1:35985036-36009124 GCF_012274545.1 Fukomys damarensis | reverse complement strand
AAAAAAAAAAAAAAAAAAAAAAAAAAATGTGTGTACACACACACACACACACACGTCTATAATATACATACTACATGTTACAATTGAACAAAGTTTAAAAAGCAGTGTTTATTGCTTGCATATTTCAGGAATGAATTTAAAATAAAAGCAATTATTAATGCATTATAAATTTTAAAAAGTTAACTCCTTTGCACTGAATTCAGAGAGACTTACTCATTCCTATCCTTCCCTAGTTGGACAGGCCAGTTCCAACAGGTTGTAATAAATAACCACTGATTAACATAGTAGATTCAACAAAAAAATTTATTGAGCTTTTCCTTACCACACTACACACTACTTTGTACATGCTTTAAACACAGGCATGCTTTTACCATATTATAACAGCATGTCTGTTTTTCTCTTAAAAGACTGATTACCTAAAAGTGAAATAATATCTCATTCGTTTGTACTGCAAGCTGCCAGGCATAAGCAAGCATTGATTTCCTTTTTTGTCTTCTTCCCTATTTGCTAAATACTCCTTAAAGGTTATACCTCGTAATTTTCTCACTACATAGGACGACTTTATCACTTTCCAAACTACTTTATTTCTACAACAATTTCTCCTAATAGTATTATTTCCCTAGTTTTAGCCTTCTATTCCCCCAAACCTGAACACCTTCACCTTAACACCCCACTATTGTCTCAAACTATAGTGCAAAACTCACTTTTTTTTTTCAACTTTTTCCTTTGCAAGTCTGCTTTTCCTCTGGTTTCTAAGTGTTTCCAATTTCTATGGCTGTCATTTCTATGTTTTTACTTATGCTCTACCCTGTCATTTGTTCTTTTTTGTCCCTCCATGTCTAGGCTACTATAGGGTCTTATAGTTTCTACCTTCCACATCTCTTTTTATGCTATTATAGTAGCCACCCCTTATCTTTGGAGGATATACTCCAAGACTCTTGGTGGATACTATACTGTTTATTACAAAATAGAACAATTACTACAGATACCGTATGAAAGTTGTGTGAATGTGGGCTTTTCCTCATATCTTACTGTGCTGCGTTCATTTTTGTGATATGAGTTGATACTAAGCTTACAAAAAGGGATGAAGTGATGCAGGCATCATGATGTAGCATGAGGCTACTATGTAAGGGTTACTAGAACACAAGGTCAGTTGGATAACTGAGATAGCTACTGAGTGAGAAGAGGTTAGGGCGTAAAGGGAAAGGACAACACAAGATTTTATCATGCTTCTCAGAATGGTACACAATTTAAGAATCATTTGTATCTAAAATTTTCCATTTAATACTGCAGTTGGCTTTGACTAAATGAAATCAAGAAAATTGAAACCATGAATATGAGGGGACTTCTATCTTAATTCAAGCACTTGGCCTCATGACCTAAACCACTACGTGTTTCCTAAATGACCCTCCTGCATCTTTTTTCTCCATTTCAGCATTGAGATTGAACCCAGGTATCACTGAGCTACATTCTCCAGCCTGTTTTATTTTTAGACAGGGTCCTCCTAAGTTGTCCAGGCTGGTCTTGAATTTGTAATCCTACTGAATCAGCATCCAGAGTAGCGAAGACTACATGTACCACCACACCCAGACTAACTCCTAGTCTTCCCTTATGAACACCCAGTTAAAGAGGGAGGGCTTCCACTCTGGGAGACTCAGGGAAGGAGGATAGCAAATTAGAGCCTAGCTAGGGCAAATGAGTAAGACCCTATCTCAATAGTTTAGTGTGAAGGCTCTGGGTTTCATTTCTTGTACTGGCGAGGGATGGGGTCACGGGCTTGACTTCATCACACTAAAATTTTTTACAGATGTCTCCTTCACTAGATATTCAGTGAGGGCAAGACAGAGAATATTTTTCAAAGCAGAAATATATAAGCCAAAATTTGGAAGATGAGTGTGTAAATTAGACAAAAGGTAAGAAAAAAGTAAGTTGCAGGTAGAGGTAACAATAGGCATAAAGCGCCAGAGAACATAACTTCTCCTAATAGTATTTATTCTCTTTTTTCTCAACTCTCACTGTACTTTTTATTCTTTTGGCAGGTACCACACTCAATCATATATACAGTACTATATTTTATCTGTGTAATGCTTATTCCCCTTGCCAGAGAATAATACTCCAAAGGGAAAGTACATTACTTATGTCAAGCAGGCAACAAATATTTGGATGAGAAATATATAATCTTATTACCTAATTGCTTGAAAACACTAAGCACTTGGGCTAGGGAAACTTACAAACTAAAAGGTTTACAGCAAACTGAAAAAAATAATCTTCTTGGGCCGGGGATTTAGCTCAGTGGTTCGGTGGCCTGCCTCGCAAGCGCAAGGATCCAAGTTCGATCCCCGGTACCGAAAAAAAAAAAAAACAAAAAATCTTCTCTGTCCTGTTATAGCCTGCAAAATATAGTTTCATCAACACCAAATCAAGTCCTGTTTTTTTCTATAAAGACAGTAATTCCTCAGTTGCCAGGATACATTAATCAAAGGAGGTAAAGTAACATTAAGTACCGACATTATTTTACTTAATCTAAATCTATTATATCATCAACTACATTATTTAAGAAAAGAAACAAGGCTAGAGAGATTGTCTGCGTAATACAGCAGATGATGACAGCAGAGATTTTAAAACAAGTTTGCCTGAATTCCTAGTTCATATTTTCCCCTCATGTCCCACATCACATTACTTACCCAAGTTTAATCTGTATTTACCTAATTCATTTAAAGGAGCCTGGTATAGTGGTAGAGTTTTACCTTGCTCTTTGAATATTATTGGAGTTGAAGCTAACTGATGACAAAAAGGTTTCCTTTTTGGTGTTTTAAATAGATTTGGCTCATAACTGTTGATTTTATATTCAGATTCTTCTGCAGGTTCAGAATTATAGGGTGCAGCCTCTGAAGAAAGTTCTTCAAACCAATTAAGGCTTACTGGTCCTAAATCTGTAAGAGAAATAAAAAACTCAGTTTAATCAATGACAGAAAAATTCATGATGCAATAAAAATCATAGTAAAGACTTTGAAGGCTGTGTAGAGGAGCCTACACCTTCAACCGATCATGTGGTTAATGACAATGTCACTAAAGCAAAGTTCACAGACTTGCAGGTAGACAGTGGTGATGTTGAGAAACTGGTGGAGGAACACTCAGAGAAACGGTCTACAGAGAAACCAGCAACTTCTGGCTGAACAACAGAGAATGGCAGCTGAGGAGCTTTCTGAAGAGGAGGGGGAGGATCAATAATCAGTACAGCAAAGTCCTCCTTCTGAAATAAAGGAAATCCTGAAAAAATGGACAGAGCTACATTTGTAGCGAAGACCCACCCAGGCACAGAAAAAGACTTGCTTAAGGACAATGTCATGTTACACTACAGAAAAGTATTAAAGACAAGACAGAAACAGACAACAGACAAACCGGTTTTTAGTTCTGAAAAGCTTGAGACCTAGTGAGCCAGAAGCAAGTCCTAGTGGGCTACAGACTCTCCCAAGGAGAGAAAGGACACCAGAGAGCCAGATTCCTCATGTTCTTATGTAAAGGGGACTCTCCTTCCACACAGTAACCACCTTCCATTTCATTTTCCCTTCCTGCAAGCCAAAGATGTCAGCTTGAATGATGAGTATAATATGAAATTATTTCTGGTAAATTAGGCACATTTTATAACTTTTTAGTGAATACACTAGGAAAATTATTGGTGTTTCTGGTAAATTATGCACATTATAAAACGCTTTTTATTACGAAAAGGTTAAGGGGTGCTTTGGGAGGTCTGGGACACATTATGGATATTTCCACTATTTCTTATGGGAAAAAGTCTTGACTTATAACCAACTTGAGTTACAACCAGCATTTTCGAATGAATTGAGTTCAGTCAAGGGTCCATTGTATTACTTTGTTTTACTCGTTTGAATAGGTCCTCCTTTTATTTTTGCTCTCTTCTTTCTCTTGTTCAACTTGTTCCATTAATATTTTTCCATGTTTTCTTTTCCTCTAATTTAATTTCCATTCACTATTATTTATCCTTTTCCTAGTTGGACATCTCTTACTATTATCCAATACCACTAATTTCCCTTTACCACTTAACAGGACCTTCTACATCAGTCTTACTACCTTCTACACATCTTCCATTGCTTTGCTCTTCATAATCTATTTTTCTTTTTTTCTTCAAACTACAACCGTACCATACCCTTGTGAACCTACAGGTAATTAACTAAATAGAGAAAAACTAAACCTTAAAATCAGGAACAAGACAAGGATATCCACTATCACCATCTCTGTTCAGCATACTTCTAGAAACATTAGCCAGAGCAAATAGACAAAAGAAATAAAAGCAATATGGATAGGAAAGGAAAAAGTTAAAATATCATTATTTGTTCATGACAAGATATTCTATGTAGACCACAAAAACTACCAAAAGACTTCTAAATTTAGTAACCAAATTCAGTAGTGTAGCTGGATACAAAGTCAACACACAAAAATCAACAGTGTTCCTGTACATAAATAGCAAACTCAATGAGAGAGTAATTAAAGAAACAACACCTTTTACAATAGCACAAAGAAAAAGAATTTCTTAGGAATCAATCTAATGAAGGAAGTGAAAGACCATTACACTGAAAACTACAGTACTCTGAAAAAGGAAATAGAAGAGGATATAAGAAAACAGAAAGATATCCCCTGTAGTTGGATAGGCAGAACCTATACAATGAAAATTCCCATTATTTCCTGCCTTAGTTACTTCTCGTTACTGAGACAAAATATTCAACACTGAAAGTTAAAGGAGAAAAGGTTTATTTTTGGCTATCAGTTTTCAGAGATTTCAGTCCATAATCAGCTGGCTCCAAGGTAGGGTGGGATGGCAAAGGGGCACCACAGAGGAGAAAGAGTTCATGGCAGGAAGAAGGTGGCAAAATACTGAAGCAGCAGGAGCAAGCAACAGCAGCAGCCTTCTTTCTGTCCCTTATATTCTTTTTGAGACAGGGTCTCACTACGTAATTCAGGCTATCTTTTAACTCACTACATAGTCCAGGCTGGCCTTGATCTCATGGTGATATTCCTGCCTCAGCCTCCCAAGTCCTGGTATTACAGGCATGCACACCAAGCATGGACTGTTCCTTACAGTCTATCTAGGATACCTGCCCTCCAGTATGGGGCACTCTTAATCCTAGCCTCATACCACAAATCAATCCCAGCATCACATCTTAATCCCAGCATCACACATTCTACATCCAGCCACCTCCAAAAAACCCTACCTATGGCCACATGTGTCTTTGGAGGGACATCTAGATACAAGCTGTAACACTTCCAAAACTGTTATATAGATTTAATGCAATCCCAATCAAAATACCAAGAGCATACTTCACACAACTAGAGAAAATAATCCTAAAATTTATATGGAACCAGAAGAGACCTAGAATAGCAAAAGCAATTCTGGACAACAAAGGCAACAAGGGCAAGGCAGGTTTGATTTGAAGTTATATTTGACTAAGCTACAATGATAAAAACAGCACGGTCCTGGCCAAAAAAAAAAGACTTGAAGATCAGTGGAACAGAGTAGAAGATGCAGAAACAACTCCAATCATACTCAGCTACTTTATCTTTGACAGAAACAAAATACATTCATTGGAAGAAAGATGGCCTCTTTAATAAACTGGCTTGCAATATGCCAAAGATTAAACCTAGACCCCTCTCACCACACATTAAACTAAATTCAAAATGGGTCAAAGATCTAAAGTGACTTCAAGAACATGGGAGAGAAGTAAGCAGCAAGAAATCAACCTTTCCAAGATTCAGAATCCAGACACTGAAAAATAACAACTTGAGAAAGAAAAAAAAAGGAGGACCATAAATCCCTGGCACCCAGAAAGGATCTGAAGGGAAAAACTGGAACCCACAGGGAAAGACAGACCTCAATGCAAATGAGGGAGCAATCTGCACTTTCTTCCCCGCTACTGGCGCATGGTATGAGGACTGAATCTACACACACGAGGATGGGTGACTGCAGAGGCCTCCAGGGAGAAACATCAATGGAATAGAGCCGTGGATGCTGTTAGCTACAATAGCTGGTGAGTGACTCCAAGTGACTGCTGTGTCCCTGGAAAGGTTGCTTGGTTGGATGTTTTAGGGAGGGGCCAGTTGAACCCAGGACTTGGAACAACCATGGATTGGCTCCATCTCAGGGCTACCAGTGTTGGAAAATCTGACAGTGACTGGGTAAGGGAGAACTGCAAGAGAAGCCCAGGGTCATGGAGCCCTGGGCAGGC
This sequence comes from Fukomys damarensis, assembly GCF_012274545.1. Classification (NCBI taxonomy): domain Eukaryota; kingdom Metazoa; phylum Chordata; class Mammalia; order Rodentia; family Bathyergidae; genus Fukomys; species Fukomys damarensis. The sequence continues at coordinate 36,002,882 of NW_022900950.1, read as the reverse complement.
CAGCAACAGACACTCAGAACATTGCACGCTGAAGGACTAAGGCCCCAATCCAGGACTGGGCCAGGATCAGCCTAAACTTTCATGGATCTGAAAGTACCAGCCAATACTACTACTACAGGCTTGCTGGGATTACCCAGAACAGATCTGAGCTCTGAATGCCCCTTTTGTCTACCAACAAGAGAAGAGTCAGGCCCTGAATTGGACACTACTACAAAACTACAGACCCCAGAGAATAACAACAGGCCTGAAATCACAGAGAAATTGCTCTTTCCCGTTTTTTTATTGTTTTTTTAAAAAATTGTTTTTGGTTTTTTGTGAGTGTGAATACTGCTTTTAGTTTTGTTCTGTTCTAGTTTTTCTCTTCTTGTTTTTCTCCCTATCTTCTTCACCAGTTTCCTAAAGCTTTGGTAATCTTCCTTTGTCTTTCAGCCTTGCTTCTAATCTTTCTCTTCTTGTATTTCTCTATTTTTTCTCCTCATCTGTTTTAAATTTTCTCCTCTTAGGGTAAAATCACTCTAGTGAGTGGATATTTACAGTATGTAATTTTATGATTTAACTTAGATCATGTTATATAACTATAGATCTTACACCTATGATTGAAGATGGCAAACTGTTATCACAGTTTGTCATTTTCTAGTCTGTGCTTGATGCTAATGTTATTACTGATTGTACTACGTTAGCCTAGGAGACACAGCTGTTGTGATCAGTTGATCTTCCTTGTATGCTAATACCTGAGGGTCATAGACAATACTATAATCCAGAACCCAAGAACTGGGTACTAGGGCAAAAAGGCAGTAACCCTTCATCCCTAATAAAATGAAGAGACAGGATCAGAATCTTGGGACAGACTCAAAAGCCAAAAGTCAGCTATTCTCTGAAAAGTAGTCGTTTCCTAAACAGGTCTCAATACCAGTAATAAAGCTACCTACTATAAGCAATTTGCAAGCCTCAACACAGAAAATAAATAAACAGCAAAAAAAGAACAAAAAGAAAATGAGAAAACACAGAAGCAAGATGCAACCCATAATCCCCAACTCCCTCAAGGCAAAGTGAGGTAGAAGAAAGCTCTAAATATTAAAATGGAAACAATCTGCTGTAAGATAAAATAGTAAAACTCTCAAAGATGCAGGTACAGACAAAGATTTTACGAACAAAACCCCAAACACACAGTAAATATTACAAAGAATCAATAACTGGGATCACATTAAATTAAAAAGCCCTTACACAGCAAAAGAAACCAACAGAGTGAAGACACAACCCACACAATGGGAAAAAAAATTTACCAGCTATTTCTCAGACAAAGGGCCAATATCTAGACTACATAAAGAACTACCAAAAACATCAGACCCTCCCCAAATTTAAAGATCCAATCCAAAAATGGGCATCCTAAATGAATAGACACTTCACAAATGAAGTAGTACAAATTGCAAATAAATGTATGAAAAAATGTTCAACATCACTGGTCATTTGAGAACTGTCAATTAAAACAACACTAAAATTCTATCTCACTCTAGAAAGAATGACTATCACCAAGAAATCAAGCAGGACAAACCACTTGAAGAAAAGAAAAGAAATCAACCATTAACAAATGCTGGCAAGGCTGTGGGGAAAAAGGAACCCTTTAACATTGTTGGTGGGAGTTTAAACTGATACACCCACCATGGAAATCAGTATGGAGATTCCTCAAAAAAATACAGGATCCATTTGACCCTGCTTTTCCCTTCTAGGAATCTTCTCAAAAGAGTTACAAGCACCATACCAGACTAATAACCAGACTAATATATGAATACTTGTGCTTATAGCAACACAATTTGTATAGTTATATCTCGGTCCACAAACAATTCTTTTTACAGTTCTAGTCATGATCTGAATTGGTTGTGAACCAAATCAAATTCAATGGTTAGGTCCAGTGTTGACCTTATGCAGAAATTGGATATGGTTTGTGACCAATTCAATTTGCAACCAGAAGGATGGAAAGAAGTTAGTTTATAAATCAAGGCACCAGTGTCATAGCTAAATCTTGGAAATAGCCCATACGCCCATCAACAGATGAATGAACAGACTGCCATAAGGAAGGATAAACTTAAAGACACTTTTAGGCAAATGGATGCACCTGGAGACCATAATGTTAAGTAAAATAAATCAGGCACCCAAGAATGATTATCACATTGTTTTTCTTGCGTGAGAAACCCATAGGGTAAATAAGTACCAAAACAGAGGCTAGATAATGGGAAGCAGGGAGAACGTGTTCAAAAGGGAAGGGGAACAATGGAAGGGTGAAGGGAAAGAAAAGGAATGGAAAAGGGATTAAAAAAAAAAAAGAAGAAAATATAGTATTTATTCACAATGGAATACTACTCTGCCATAAAGGATAAATTTGAGTGATTTGTAGGAAAATGGGTGCATCTTGAGAACATAATGTTAAGTGAAATAAATCAAACACAGAAGCTTAAGTATTATAGTTTCCCTTATATGAGAAACCTGAAGCATAAACACATTTAAAAAAGAATAGGGAACAGGGAAATCTTTTGAACTGCAAAACTGTAAAACAATTCTATTTTAATTTTGTTTTGGAAAATGCAGCTATTTTTCATAAAATATTTATGATAATATGCAATAGGTTATTTTATTTTTAAGTGAACTGAAACTTTCTCAAGCTCTTAGTTTTAATTTATAACATAATAAGCTCTTTGGGCAGACACTAATCATTTTCAAGTATATAAGGAAAACTGAAACCAAAAAGTTGGACAACCCCTGCATTAAATGACATTATCAATGCTTCTAATGTGCTAGTAGTACTTTTAAAACAATTCTTCCAAGGGGCCAGCCTCATTATCCATTAAAGGTTCTATACTCACCATCTGGTTTATGTAGAACAATTACGTTCTTACCTACATTTATGACTCTGTAAGGAACAGTTTACAGTGTAAAGCACAGTATTAGGTTCTTTTTAATAAGCCTTCATCTCGCTTTTCTGAAAATATTTTCTCAGCGTAATTTATCTATTTTTATAAAACCTGTCAATACCTGCTTTGCTGCATCGCGTCTTAAAAATTTCCAAAAAAGTTGGTCTCCCTTTGGATCCAATAGGCATCTTTCTCTGTAGTATTTTTCCACTGCTTGCTTTACTGTATTTCTGCAAAAGATAAGACCAGAGTATACTTTATAGGGATGCATTCCTTGTTAAATGAGATAAAATCAGAATCGCTGGTAAGCTTGTCTACAGCTTTTTTTTTTTTTTAACCTTAGTCCCACATTTAGGGTCAATAACGTAACTTACTGTGAGGATGAAAATATACTAGAATTGTGCTGTTCAATTCTGTAGCCACTAGTCATATAGGGCACTTGAAAACCAGCTAGAGGAACTCAAGAACGTTTTAACATTAATTTCACCTGCGTCCACTAGGCACCCGAGGCTAGTGATGGCGCAGGAGTGTTCCTATTACAGACAAACACGTTCTACAATTGCCAGTTACTAAATCTTCGAAATATAACAACTACTGACATTTAAGACACATACTGTGCCCAGATGAAATTTCAGGTTGGGGCAGCAACAGGGCAAATCCCAGAGGCTCGCGGGGCCCAAAGGTACGGACCAGTCCGGAAATGAATTCCCAGGGAAGGGAATGTACTCTGCAAAAAAGTGCCTGTGGGACGCAATCCCCCCTCTCAGCCAGAGGTGAAAGTCTGCCATGGCTGCGAGAAGAAACGTCGCGGCTTCCACCCGCGTCAGAAGAGGCGCTTCCCCGGCCCCGACAACTGGGACCGCCGAAGGCAACCCATCTCCACCCAGGCACCACTAACCCGCTCCAGACGTGTGGCTCAAATTTGGCTGCAGTAGGTCGACAAAAACTGCACAGGCACGTTGGTTTCAAGTCTGACCCCTCAGGCTGCTCCAGGGGACGATCTACATCTCCAGACAAAGCTCAAGTGGCGCAACCTAGCAGGACCGCCGCCTAGTTCAAGAAGCTCGCGCCAAAACTCGCTCTGCGTGCGTGACGCAATGACGCGCGCGCCGTACACGTGACCCGGAAGTGAGGCCTCGGGTCGCTGTGGGCGAGGCGCCTTCCCGGCGAGTGAAAGCGGGTCGTTGGGTTGACATCTTTATAGTCGGTTTCATCCCAAATAGAGAGGTCATGTGTGGTCTCTCGGAAGTACTAGTCCGCCCTGCATGGAAGGGCCACCTTCTGCCTCTTAGAGCTCCAGCGGGGTGGGTGTTCTTGGGACACGATCTGGGTTTGGGACCTTTGAAAGGCATTTGTTCTGTCCTTAGAGCTACTGTTCTCTTGGGCCGGTTCTAAAAAGTAAGCGGATTTTAGAAAACCCTCAGAGTGGGCTAGGACTGTGGGTTTCCCGACTGCGCGGTAGTGAAAAAGGTATATATTTGGAATCAGGGGATCTTAGTTCCAGTGGGCATGTTGCTGTCAGACTTCTGAACCTGCTTCCCCCACTTGAATAATTATGAAACACCTTATAAAGCGTTCCTGACTCTTAGGGTACTCCCCATCCGCAGGCTTTGGTAGTGTCTTTTACGCATTTAGAGAGCCAATCTACCCGTTTTGTGCCTGTCTTCTCCCAAAACTGACGTGCAAGACAGGAATTTGACCTCCCCTGAATTCACAGAGTTTGTGACAATCGTAATATAAAGCTTATTTTGAGTTGGTTGCAGGACCAAGGAATGCTTCAGCTGGATTCAGGAAGTGGATGCTGTTCAAGGGTCTTGCTGTTTTCAGAAGGTGCTTGAGCAGTGAGAGCAGAGACAACCATGGGTTAAAAAAATAATGAGTTCTACTTGGTTATTTAGGGATCTTTTTAGTCTGATAACCAATAATTCTTAGCTATAGCGGGAGACTTACCTGATACAGATCGATCTAAAGCTTTTTTATCTTATAGGTCTAATTAGCAAAGGAACAGGAGGTCTGTGTTGATTAACAATATCCACCATTTAGGATTTTATGAGTTCAATGGCACATGGTGGTGCATGCCTGTAATCCCAGCACTCAGGAGGCTGAGGCAGGAGGATCACTGTGAGTTCAAGACCAGCCTGGGCTACATAGTGAGTTCCAGATCAGTCTCAACTACATAGTGAGACCCTGTCTCAAAAAACAAAACAAAACAAAAACCCCACAAGATTTTATGAATTTGGCATTCAGTTTGTGCTTTACAAGCAATTGCACTTGTAATCTTAACAATAATCCAATAAATGGGTTAGTATTGTCTGATGAAGAAACTTGAATAATTAATCTTCCTGGTAACAAGGCCCAGATTTGAATTCAAGTCTGTTTGATTTCATATACTGAACTTAACGAACTATCTTGCAGCGACACTTATCTTAAGTCAGAACAATCTGCTTTTTCCCTCTTTTGGGAGGCTGGGGTGAAGAGTGTGTTACTGGAAATGAATTAGTGAGAACCCTAATATAAGCCCTTTGAAATACATTCTCATCGTGTATGCTTCCTTGTAGCTAGTTCCTATATAGTTCCTTGCTCTTGGTACTAGGGACTTAATGTTCATTGGCTGTACTGTAGTCTTATATTCCTTCTAGCACAGCCAGTCAGATGATGTACTACTTCAGTTATCTTTATTTCTTTAAATTAATTTTCATCACAAGCCAAAATAAACCTCTTCTTCTTCTTCTTCTTCTTCTTCTTCACCTTTTTTTGTTTGTTTGTTTGTTTGTTTTGAGACATGGTCTCACCTATGTGGTTGAGACTGACCTGGAGCTCACTGTGTAGCCCAGACTGGTCTCGAACTCACAGCGATCCCCCTGCCTCAACCTCCCAAGTGCTGGGACTACAGGTGTGCACCACCACGCCCAGCAAATTTCTCCTTCTTTAGGTTGCAGGTGTCATATATTTTGTCCCAGTGCTGGAAAGTGACTAATACATTGTCCTCAGTGTTCACTGCCAAGATGCAGAAGTCTTGTACTATTCTTGAAATTTTTATTTCTCCTTTAATTCTCCGATATTGTAAAACTCAAAAGATGTAAATAATCATGCTAAGACATGGAGTATCCTTAAAACTTTTTCATAAAAATTGTATATAATGTGCACAATGTGATGTTTGATACACATATTTGAATGATTATTTCAAGTCAAGAAATAAATATATCCATCTCCTCACACAGTTACCTTTTTAATATGTGTGGTAGGAACACATAAAGTCTACTCTTAGCCAATCTCCAGTATATGATACAATACCATTGACTACTGCCATCAAATTCTTTTTAGTTTTTTTTGGGGGGGTGTGAGTACCAGGAATTGAACTCAGGACCTTGTGTTTGCCAGGCAGGTATGGCACCAATGAGCTACATCCCTATCCTCTAGACCTAATCGTTTAAAGCTTCATTGTGGCTGGGGATTTAGCTCAGTGGTTCAATGGCCTGCCTTGCAAGCGCAAGAACCTGAGTTCAATCCCCAGTACCAAAAAAACAAAAAAACTTCATCTTTGTACTCTTTACCAGCCCTTTCCTATTTCTCCCACCTCTCTATCTCTAGTAACTGTGTCTGACTTTTTTTTTAGATACCAGATAGGTCAGATCATGCAGTACAGCAGACATCTATGCTCAGTAATTAGCAGACTCTGTTTACTTGCAACCCAGTCTCCGTACCCTTTGGTCTCTCCACGTAACACAAGCAGTGCCTTCCTCCTTCACATCCCTGTTTGCATCCCAGCTAACTCTGCTTGCATATCAGATATTCCTGCCTATGTGTCAGCCATCCCCAGATGCTTTCAGGTGCTTCACACTGTGCTGCATAATTCAAAGCATACTTTTCCTACCGTCCCACACTTGTAGTCAGTAAAATACTGGGTGCCCCTTCATGCCCCTTGTCTTTGCTGCTCACAGCAACATTGAACAGCCCAAGACTCAATTCTCTCTAAATCTTGTTTCTGTCTTTACTTTTATTTAGCTTTGTGTTGTGTGTCACAGGAGATCAGGAGCCACTGCAGAGGTCTCTGCTAACACCCCCAGTCCTATTCCCTATAATGTGGTATTTTTTCTTTCCATATGGCTTGTTTCACTTAGCATAATGTCCTCTGGACTCATCCAAAGTATTGCAAAAGGACAGCACTCCCTTTCAAAAATGTCTGAATGATATTCCCATGTATATCACAATTTATTCATCTGTCAGTGCACAAAATGTTGTTTTCATAGCTTTACTTTTATGAATAATTCTGTAATGAACATGGGCTGTAGATATCTCTTTAAGACACTGATTTCTTTGAGCATGCATCAAAGTAGTGGGATTGCTGGATCATATGGTCGTTCTACATTTTCAATTTTTTTTTTTTTTTTGTACCAGAGCTCGAACTTGGGACCTTGAGCTTGTGAGGCAGGCTGTGGAACCACTGAGCTAAATCCCCAGCCCAAAATTTTTTCAATTTTTGAGGAGCCTCCATATGGTTTGCTGTAATGGCTTACTAATTTACATTTCCATCAACAATACACAAGTGATCTATGAAATAATCACTAGAGGAATAAGTAGTTGAAACTGCTAATTTAAGCATGTGGATCTATAAGTCAGAAATGAAAACAGCTATGAAAAAAGACTCAGGAACAGTAAATTGAAGAGGTAGGGAAAAGCAATTAGGAATCAAGTGGCAATTATATCTCTGTAGGTAGGGAGCTTTTCCCTGCTTCAATTAGGATAATACGTGACATCTGTTAGATTCTGAAATAAATGGAGAAGCCGGATGAACCTGAACCAGCCTGATTAGGAAAAAGAAGGGGCTAATGATGGTGGAACGCAAAATAAGAGCACAAACTGCATGAGGATTTTGCGCCTGCACACCTGATAAGCAAATGGAACGCTTTGTCCGAGTTCCCTGTGTCTGGTACCAGGGCTATGGAAACACACTGCCATTGGGTCAGCCTGGACTCTCGAGGCACAATCAGGCCAACTGGAGGCAGCATACGGGTTCCCCCACTTTCCTGGCCAGGCCAGGGCTGCTGGTGCCAGCAAATGCCTCTGAATACTGCACGGACCCTTACAGGAGGGCACACTTTAAAGCCATTCTCACCCAGATGAATCCCAACCTGAGTCTACGGCTGTGCAAGGCCAGCACCAAGGAGGTGGGTGTACAGGTGAGCCTGCGGGTGGACAGGTCTGTGCAGTGCTCGCTGGGGCCTCAAACTCTGCACAGCTACAGCTCATGGAACAACACTGGCCACAGGGAACCCATTACAGCCTGGGGAGTCAATTCACCAGTGATTGGCCGTAGGAGCCTGATCCAGTTAAGGAAGGATAGGGAAGATGGCAAAAACAAGGTGCTTTCAGGCCCTGCAGAAGCCAGCCAGCAGCCGCCACCAATGCCAAGGTCAGAAGATGAAAGGCAGGAGGAACTGCCTCAGTCTAAGGAGTTGGTGGAGGAAGACGTCAAGTGTCTTAGTGAAAGGAAGCGCAAGCGGGTACAAGGAGATGCAGCTGGCTGTCCACTTCAGAAGCCCAACTTCCAGGTAGCCTTTCTGCTCTTTTTCTTAGTGTCACCCCAGCCCTGACTTCTCTCTTCTTTTCCATTTCTGGGGTAGTAACAGTAAAGCTTTCTCTTGTTTCCCTTTTATTTGGTGGTGGTGGGGGGGATTGTTTTGAAAATACGTATTTTAGGGCCAGGGATTTAGCTTGGTGGTTCTACCACTTGCCTCACAAGCGCAAGGTCCCAAGTTCAATCCTTGGTACAACACAAACAAACAAAAATAGAAAATATGTATTTTACATGGCCTGTAAGTTTTGCAGGTTTTTGGTGTAACAGTGCCAATTCTAATTTAAATCTGTGAAGACTAAAGGTGTGACCATCCCTGCTACTGAGTTTTAGGGCAAAAGCCCCAGCTTTTGGAAGGGCGGCAAAAGAGCAGGTTCAGTTGCCCACACCTAGATGCCAATCAAGGAGACAGTAGTGAAGGGCAGGAAAGGAACTTTTAATCAGCATGGCCATACTGAAAAAGACAGATAAAGGATTTCCAGATATGTTTTTAAGAGGTTGAGAGAACCTCTGCAATTTTATAGAAAAAGGGAACAACATCAAGTGTTATGGGTTTGCATAGCTGGGTAATTCACACAGCTGGAAATCGTGATCCAAACTAGGTAATGGTCTGATTGATTGATATTTTACAACTGGTTCTGAGAGAGCCATCATTGCTGGAGAGGTAGTTTTGTTCCCATTGTTAGTTGATGGCTCCTGTTCTGGGGGTCAGCCTCAGTTCCTGTCATAGGATAACTGCCCCCTGTTAGGAATGACCTTACCACAAGATGGTCACTTGGAACCTTTTCCTGAAATCTGAGGTGACACACTGAAGACTTCCAGGCGTTGCTCCAGAAGGTCTGGAACTGAACAGTGTAAAAGCTGGCAATTGGATGTCTTTGCAAATCCTGAAAACTACTGTATTTATTCTTAGCTTAGTGTCCTCAGTCTTAAAAGGGGGGTGAGAAGGCTGGGGATTTAGCTAAGTGGTGCCGCCACCTGCCTTGCAACGCACAAGGTCTTGAGTTTGATCCCCATTACAGAAAAAGGGGGTGGGGATTGAGAAAGGCCAGGTAAATTTAGGGTTAAAAATCCTTAAATCACACACACTCCTTAGATGAGTAACGTGTATATGTGCAGGGCTAAGCAGTGACCTGACCCTAAATTTCAAGGCAATCCAAGCTTCATCCTGCTTTTAGATACCCACTGCAGGCCCACTGGGTCCTCATTACACAAAGAGAAAGAGCTTTAAATATGTGAGCAGGAAGTCAGATTTTCATTCTCATTTTGGGAGATTATACTCACGGTGATGTAGAAAATGGACTGGGAAAGTACAAGCAACAGCAGCAGCAAGAAGAATTACAGAGTAATTCTTTTTTGGGGGGGGGGTCTTGGGTTCAAACTTGGGACCTTGCACTTATGAGGCAGGCAGCAGCGCCACTGAGCTAAATCCCCGGCCCTTCCAGAGGAATTCTCAAGGAAGATGAGATGCTAAATTAATGTACAGTAGTAGCATTGAGAATAGACAGAAGTGGGGGCAAGAAGGTAATTTTTATTTCTTAAAGCAATTAGGGAAAGAGAATCTAGATTCCCCCCAATTTAATAAAAGAGTCCCCTTCTCCTTTATTTTCAGTTTTTGGAACCAAAATATGGCTATTTTCACTGTAAAGATTGTAAGACCAGATGGGAGAGTGCATATGTGTGGTGCATTTCTGGAACTAATAAAGTAAGTAAAAGTGAGTGGGATGTGGGGGGAGAATGGGGTGGGCCCCAGTATCAAACGGAGGCAGAGTGTTTCCCCGGGGACTGACTGCCCCCACCCTCCTTCATCCTGGTCCTCCGTGCTAGGCGTGCAGTGAGTGCTCAGTGAATGTCCACATTGAACATCCCACCGATTCCTGAGCCATACCCTGGCATGTGAGGCTTGGCGTTTCTACTGGACCAACTTTCAGGTTATTCAGATGGGCTTCTGCTTTTGTCAACATGGGACTTTCAGTAATAATTTTTCATTGGTGTACTGTAGTTTGAACAAGTTTAGACCTTAGCTCAAGAAAATTACCACTATTTGCCACAAGGTGGGGCAGTAGGAAGAAATAATTTATAAAGATTAATTTACCAAGGAGAGCTTTATTTTGGTAGGTGTTTTGGTGCCTGCCTGTATTCCCAGCTTCTGGGAAGTTTGAGGCATGAGGATTCCAAATCTGAGGCCAGTTTGGACTTCTTAGTAAGATTTTTGTCTAAAAATAAAAATAAAAAGGGCTAGGGATATAGCTTAGGCATATCCAAGTGCCCTTGGATTCAATTCCCAGTAGCAGATTTTAATTTTAATTTTTATTTAGGTTAATGCTAACACACACACTTGAGTTAATTGCCAACATATTAAAATTGGGGAAAACTTCACATTCCGTTTGCATTTCTGGATTTTTTTTACGAACAGCTGTAGGCTCTGGTTGTGATGGGCCCTCATTTCAGAACAAGAACAATAGGTTTCAGCTGTGCATCTTCTGCCTCCTTTTGCTTACCTTGTGTATATCATTTGGTAGCACTTTATGTCAGGCCACTTCCTTTTTTTTAATTGAGTTTATTGGTACATTTTAGGTATACAGTACAGTTAGTTACATTCATTAATGAGATCCTGTACCTTTACATGATGGGTCTTGGTTCTCATTTTTTCCCCTTGTCCCTGCCCTCCCTTCACTCCCTCCTTCCCTCCCCATTTAAAAACACTTTATTTCAATTTTCTCAGATTTTTTTCTTTTCCCTTATTACCTTTCTCCTACCCTTCCCACTTTCCCTACACCTTTAGCCCTTTTCTTCCTATTTCACATTGTCAATTATCTCATTAGGATCTTGTGTACTATTATAGTTTTTCACACCAGAGAAATTATTCAGTATTTACAAATGTGTGACTTATTTATTTCACTTAGGAGTATATCCTCAATATGTATCCATTTTCCTATGAATGACTAATTTCTCATTCTTTATGGCTGAGTAGTATTCCATTTTATAGAAAAACCACATCTTCTTTAACTTCTAAGAACATCTGAGTTTGTGTTATTGTTCAGAGGCTGCCTGTCTGGCTAAAGGACTGTGGAGGGATAGGAAAGAGAGGCAGGTTGATACCTGAAAGAAAACTTGACTTTTTAAAATAGCCATTTGCTAGACCTAGAGGTGAATAGATTTTCAAATCTGTTTCATCTCTCGCCAGAAGAAAAACAATGGGTTTGAGTCAGACATTCTAAGGCAAGAGAACACAAAGAATGTGACATAGAACTTGTCCTTAAGAAATGTATTCTGAGCCGGGTGTGATGGCACATGCCTGTAATCCCAGCACTCAGGAGGCTGAGGCAGAAGGATTGCTGTGAATTTGAGACCAGCCTGGGCTACGTAGTGAGTTCCAGGTCAGTCTCAACTACATAGTGAGACCCTGTCTCAAAAAACAAACAAACAAACAACAAAGAAATGTATTCTGATAGGAGTGATGCAGACAAAATGCAGTTTGGTGGCATATGCAGTAACACTCACGGTATGGAAGTGGTACAGAAGTTACACAGGAAGGAGAGGGGGTTGACCTGTCAGAGGGACAGTGTCATGATTTCAAAATATGACTTTTGAAGTATAAATAGGAGGAAACCACTACATAAAGCAGGGAGGAAATGTGCACAGGAAAATATACAAAGTCCAGAAAGCACATGAGCACATGGTATGTATGGATAACTAAAAGTAGGTTAAAGCTCAGGTGGGGAAATAACTGGAAAATGCAGTATGTCGAGGCTAACAGCCTAGGAGAAACAAAAGGAGAAAGATTTGTTCCACACAATGGATAAAATTATAATGACCATTTTCCATTGCGTATGTATTATAATTCTTTATGCATGTTACTGGTTACTTGTCAGAACTATAGAAAAAGTTAAGTAGTGTGAGCCAAATTGTACAGGTAAGGAAAATCAAGGTCATAAGGTAAGAAAAAGTGACCGACTGATAGCCTAGCAGAGCTTAAAACTGCAAGGCTGGAAGTTGGATAAAAGCAAAGTACAGGGTGAAGGAATGGATTCCTTAAATTAAGAAATGGGATATATATATATATGTGTGTGTGTGTGTGTGTAGACATATATATATATATATAGATGTATATATGTGTGTGTGTTTATGTATGTATATATCCCAACTTGTGTTAAACAATAATTTTATCTTTAGGTTTATTTCAAACAACTCTGTTGCAAATGCCAAAAGAGTTTTAACCCTTATCGAGTAGAAGCAATCCAATGTCAGGTAAGCATATAAAACATTTTGACTTTTTCTTCAATGTTTCTGTTTGTTGACATGAATCCTTGGATAGAATTGAATATTGGCATAGTAGTATTAGGTTTGCTATATATTTGAAATTTTATAATTAGATAATTTAGAGAAAAGAAAAATTCTAATTTGCTTTCTTGATGAGAAAGATGGGGAAGATTTGCTCTTTTCTGTTGCCTTATGAGGTGTTTTGTACAGTTTGTTTGTTTTTCCTGAAAGACCCTGTAGTTAAAATGTAGTAATTTGATAAGTGATTGTTATTAAGCATTTCCTGTTTGCCAGAGTTTGGGCTAAGGGTTTAGTATATGTGCTGCCGAAGCGAGCACGTGGGCTAAGGGTTTTACATGCATCGTCTCCTGTGATGTAACCTTTCTGATAGTTATTTCCATTTTGCAGATCAGAATGCTAAATTCAATAAAATGAAATAACTTGTCCTAGACTAGACTCATAGTATCAGACAGGTGATTGGACTCCAGACTAGACTCATAGTATCAGACAGGTGATTGGACTCCAAGTGTTTCCAATGTTTAGAAAATCACAGAATAGATGAGGTCTTAACTTCCAATGAAGTCCTTTTGCATTTGGGGGAGAGGGTATGTGGAATCTAAAACAGCTTGAGGAGCCAGGCATGGTGGTGCACGCCTGTAATCCTAGCACTCGGGAGTCTGAGGCAGGAGGATCGCTGTGAGATTGAGACCAGCAGGGACTACATAGTGAGTTCCAGGTCAGTCTCAACTACATAGTGAGACCCTGTCTCAAAAATAAATAAATAAATAAATAAAACAGCTTGAGGGAAAACTGTCTTTAAACTTTTCAGAAAAGTACAACATAATTTTTGAATTTACGAAGTTTTTAAAAGTTGGAGGCTGGATGTTGTGGCACTTGTCTATAATCCCAGCACTCAGCAGGCTGAGGCAGAAGGATCCCTATGAGTTCGAGACCCACCTGAGCTACATAGTGAGACCTTAAATACAGAATGGTTTCTCTGGTGTGAGAAACTAAAAGTGTAAATAAGGATCAAACTGTATAGTTGATAACGTGAAACAGGAGAAAAGGTCTAAAGGGGAAGGGGAAACAGGGGTAGGGAAAAATGAAAGAAGGGAAAAGAAAAAATATTAGAAGAGGAAAAAATGGAACCAAACTTTTCATAAATAGGGAGGGTGGAGGGGTTGAAGGAAGGGCAGGGAAATTGGGAAAAAATAAGCAGCAAGATCTGTCATATAAATGTACAAGTTCCCAATGATTAATGTAACTGTACTGTATACCTAAAATGTACCAAAAAACAATAAAACCCCCACAAACAAACAAAAACCCCAAAATAAACATATGAATAAATGAATAACAATTGGGTGGAGTGCCACACACCTGTAACCCTAGCAGTCTGGGACTGAGGCAGGAGAATAGCTGCAGCCCAGCCTTAGCAATTTAGTAAGACCCTGTCTCAAACATAAAAAGTGGTAAAAGGGCTGTGGATGTAGGTCCGTGTGAAGACCCTGGGTTCAATTCCTAATACAGATATTCCTTGTTTAACAACCTGCCTGTTTCACGATTGTCTGGACTTACAACCTGCATTCAGACTTCTATACAGGAACACAGGTGGCAGTGTTGGCTTGTGGTAGCTTTTTCTATAGTACAGTACTGTAATTTTTTCTGGTTGTACTGTATAAGTACAGTACTGTACTTTTTATGTTCTGTTATACATTACAATTCTGGATTTGTTTTTTTTTGTTTTGGTGCCAGGGATTGAACTCGGGTCCTTGCTCTTGTGAGGCAGGAGGTGGCACCACTGAGTTAAATCCCCAGCCCTACAGTACTGGATTTAAGAGTTAAGCAAATAAAGCAAAGTCATCAAGCTAGAGTTTCCTTTGACCATTTCTTTGTTCTGAATATTGTAATGTATACATTATATGCAGTTCACTTAGTGAGCAATTCAGTTAACATCCCAGCTGCAGGACTGTTGCTTGGTTGTTAAGGAATGTCTATACTGCATAAAAGAAAAACTAAATCTTCCAGTTAAAAATGTCTCCCTTTTTCTGTGGTTAGTAAATTATATTTTAAAAGCTAGTTTATAAATGACTTATCCTCAGGTTTTCTAGTCTGAGATTATTTGTATTCTTGCGTTTAACATCACTTTATTAAATTGTATTTAAATATATTTTCTGTTTTTCTTTTCCTTTTTTTTTTTGAGACTTACTGTGTAATTCAGGCTGGCCTTGAATTCACAGTGATCCTCCTGCCTCAGCTTCTGAGTGCCGGGATTACAAGTATGAGCCACCATGTACAGCTATTTTCTATTTTTCTGAACCCCACTTTTTTCTTACGTTCATTTGATTTTTAAAATTTCATTTTTCAATCAATTATCTTGGTATTCGTTCTTTTTTGTCATTCTTTAATGTTTTTCTAGTGGTTACTCCTTGGCTTGTAAAAGACTAAATAAATTTATCTTTCCTCAGTGCAGTGGCTTTAGAATACTTGCATCACGTCATCCTAATTTATGTGCTGACAGTTTTCTATATTTTAACTTTACCTATGTTTTAAACTTTAGGAGATATTATTTTATTTAGTCAATATTCATTTAGCTTTAGCTATATATTTATCCTTTCTGTTGCCCTGGGGTCTTTTTTATATCATTTTCTATATGGGATCACTTTCTTCTATTTGAAGGATACACTTTAATAATTTTTCTAGTACAGGTATGAAGGTGACAAATTATATTTTTGTCTGGATATCTTTTCAAAACAGATTTTTGCTGAGCATGGAATTTGTAGTTCTTTCTGTCTTTTTCTTGGTTTTCTGAGACAAGGTCTCACTATGTAATACAGCCTTGAACTTGCTATATAACTCAGGCTAGCACTGTACTCAAAATCCTCCTTTCCCAGCTTCCTGAGGCCTGAGACTATAGGTGTGTGACACCATTTCTGACCTTTCTGTCCTTTAAAGGTGTGTGCGGGCACAGCTCCAATGAGCTAAATCTCCAGCCCGCGCTCTCCTTCTGAAATCTGCTTGCCTTTGAGATTTGGAAAGAATTAAGTTCATAAACTGGGACACCACTGTATATCTCTCTCTGCTTTGATTTTCAGCACTGTTATAATGATATGCTCGGTTGTGGCTTCTCTGTATTTATCCTGCTTCTTGTATCTGTGGGATGTTTCTTGAATCTGTGGCTTGGGGATTTTAATTACTTTTGAAAAATTATCACCAATTACCTTTTCAAATATGTATTATTTCTGCTCTTATTCTCTATGTCTCTCTCTTCTCTGATTACTCATGTTAGGCCTTTACCATAATCTTGGTGCCTATGCTCTTTTTAAAATATATTCCATGCTTTTGTCTCTTCTTGCTTCAGTCAGGGTATTATCTACTAAACAATTTTTTATTTCTAATTATCTCAATTTTTTCTAATTTGCTATTAACGCTATCTGGTAAGTTATTGGTATCAGTTATATTTTTCTGTTCTAGAAGTTTTATTTGCTTGAGTTTGAATAATTATTTTAAAATCTGTACGATAACTCCATTAGCTTAATCTCTTTTGCATCTGTTGATATCCGTTGTTCTGTCTCCTTATGTCCCTGGTCAGTTTTTACTCGAGTATTAGTATCATTTATTAACAATTTTGAAAATTCGTAGCCTGGGATAGTGTCTTCTTCAACAGAGGATTTGTGTTTGCTCTGATAGGCAGACAGATGCACTAACAATTTCAGGGCACTATTTTCCAATCAGGGTTGAGCTATTTGGAAAATAAGCTTCGGCACCTGTAAAGGCAGGTCTGTTTTTGGCACAACCTTATTCTTGGGTTGTAGCCCTTCAAGTTCCCAGCAGAAAGTCTGTTTGTTGGTGCTCCTCCAGTGTGGCACATCCCTTAGCCTCATCCATTTGTTAATCTAGTTTTCAACTCCTCTTGGCTTTTATGTCTTTCAGAATTGGCAAGTAGTTTTATAAACAGTATCTCTTGCAGTCTAACCTTGGTAGTAGATGTTACCCCAATTTTATAGATCAGAAAGCTAAATTTAACTAGAGAAAAGTTAGGCTGATAGTATTAGACCTGAGATTGGATTCTATGATGCTGCCATTGTCTAGAAAAATCACGGAACCAGATGAGGTATAGCTTCCTGTTAAGTTCACTTGAGTTGATGGGGGGGCCCTCTAAAATAATTGAAGGGAAACTATCTTTAAGCTTTTCAAAATAGGGCAGTATAGATGTTGCTTTATAATCAAGAGGGTTTTTCTTTGTTTTGTTTTAAAAATAATCACCAAATGTCAGGCCTACCTCTATTTCTGAGTTTCTATTTTTAATGCTTTGACAATTTCCTTCAAGCAGTTATTTTTAGCTCAATTTTTCTAGTTGTCTATCAGGCTTGGTTGGAATTCCCTAATCTACCATTGCCAGAAGCAAAAATCTACCTTAAGATAAAACCTAAATTACTTTAGTAAGCCCTTTCTTCCTTAAAAATAAATTGTGAATATTTAAAAAATCTATAGAAAGTGCTTAAGACAGTGGCAGATATGTATACAACATATAGCTGTTAGAATTTTCTTATAAGGAGAAATAATCCTCAATGAGAGGAGTGGATTAGAATACTGTAAAATGTTTGATCGATCATATTTAAGACTCCTATTTGGAAAATGAAAGGACCTATTTTTTGTAGTATACAAAGATAAATCTTTATAAGCAGAGCACAGCAGTGATTTTCACTTTTAATGATTAGCAGGGAGAGGAGGATGGACCAGAGAAGTACATGTCTTCATAGGGTGTAAGTTTTTACTTAGCAGAAGGCAAATGGGCTAATGGTTAAAAAAGTACTGCTTTAGATGCTAGTAAAGACTGGGTATGTCTGGAAAGGATTTTGCTTCCTGTAGAATACACCTTCCTCTTGTTATAACAACCTAAAATACCTCTACATATTGCCAACTGTCCCCAATAAATCATATCTGGTTAGAACTATTGTTATATTATGTTTTAATGTTCTTATTTAATCAAATCACTTAATCCTACCTGCTCCAAATACATAAAGCTACCTACAAAAGTCTCTAACTTTTATGCTGTCTTGGTTGATTTACAAATATTCTCTCTCTTTTTTTTTTTTTTTTTT
>NW_022900950.1:35935255-35984744 GCF_012274545.1 Fukomys damarensis | reverse complement strand
TGCCCTTCACACAGCAACAGGGATACAATGAACTCAAGAGTCTGCCTCCTGTAGCTTTGCTCGTCCAAGTTCAATGTCCTCTCTTTTCTAGACAAAGCATTATTATTATTTTTCCTTTACTTTACTTTTTGAACACAGTGTTAAGATTTCATGTATGACTTTTGCAAACTACTTAAAATTGTTCAGCTATAAAAATGAAGATAATAATATAGGAGCTAAGTTTAGGATGACAGTGTTTACAGTATTTTTCTTTTCTTTTTTTTTTTTTTTTTTTTTTTGGTACTGGAGTTTGAACTCAGGTCCTTGCGCTTGCAAGGCAGGCCATCAAACCGCTGAGCTAAATCCCCGGCCCTACAAATATTCTCTTGAACATCTCTGATGGTTCATCTTAAAAAATATAGGGCATTTAATGGGATTAATTGGTTTTGTACAACTTAGTCATGAGCTTCTTATAGCAGTAAAAGAAAGATGAAGATAACAGGGACGGGGTAATGGAGAAGTATTTTGATTTGAGGATTACTCTTGTAACACTAATTTGATCTTTAGTTTCCAAACTATTCCTTATTTTCTAAAGACCTGTTCAAAGTCTCGATGTTCCTGTCCTCAAAAGAAAAGGCACATTGATCTAAGGAGACCTCATCGACAAGAACTGTGTGGTCGCTGCAAAGACAAGAAATTCTCCTGTGGCAATATATCCACTTTTAAGTACATTGTATGATAGGCAGTATGGCTTGTGAACTCTTATAACTTACTATAACTGTCTTTTGGCAACTTGGCTCTGACTTGGCATTGAATAATGGACTAGGCTTTTGTACGTTTTGTAGGTTGTTTAACATTTGTACAATATGAATAGAATAAAATAAATGCATGTATATTAGACCATGAAGCCATATTATTGGTGACCTCAGGGTAAAATATTAATATAGCCCTCAGGATAAAAATATTATTATAGCAATAAGAAATGATAGATATTATCAGTTGTTACAGGAATAATGAAGAGGAAAAATAGTCATTCACTTGATAAACTTGTAAACTGGGTGGTCTAAGTACTGGGGATATAGAAATGGTCAAGGGGGCAACGTCCTTGCTTCCAGGTATACATAATTATATAGGGCCAGGGATTTAGCTCAGTGGTTCTACCACCTGGCTGCAAGCACAAGGTCCCAAGTTCAATCCCTTGTACCAAAACCAACCAACCAACCAAAAAAAACCAAACAAACATAATTATAGCAAATGCTGAAATACCACCTAGCATATATAAGGCATTATAACTCTTCACAACCATTTTTTTTGTACTGAGGATCAAATTCAGGACCTTGCACTTGTGAGGCAGGCAGTGGAACCACTGAGCTAAATCCCAAGTCCCACAGCCTCATATTAAGTTGGAATTATTATACAATTTCATAGTTAGAGAGATAGAAGCATGGAGAAGTCATAGGATGGAGCCAGCATTTGAACCCATTTGAACCCAGGTAGGCTAGGACTTGTTCCATGCTTGTAATCACTATATTTCAATTGAGGCTGTGATAAATAACATGAATGAAACATGGTACTATGACAACAGCACTTTTAGAGTGACTGAGAAGAGGTGACATGATAATTAAGGATTGCAGGAAGCTGAGAGAAGATGGTTTTGAGAACATACTAAACATGTTCTAGGAAAGGGAGTTTCTTGAGGCAAAAATTGGGACATAATGCTGAAGAAGACAGACTTGTGTCACAAGGATTCATAACCCATGACTAAGCATATGAAAGCCCATGAAAGGGATACAAGGTAGTGAATCAGTTTTTACTTTATGAAACTCACTTCCTGATGCAAGGGAAGACTAGGAAGGGTGGGAAGATGAAGACAGGCTAGGGAGTTAAATGGACATATGAGCAGAATGATCCTTGGACAAGGGTAGCAGCCATGGAGACAGAGATGAGTCCACAAATTCAAGATGATGCTTGTAAATGTACAGGACTGGCACTGGGTGGTTGAAGAAACAAATGATGAGCCGTAGATTTCTGCTTTGAGCTAAGGGGTGTGGGTGTTGTTGAGCAGTACTTAGAGAGCATGTTCTGGAGCCAGTTCACTTAACTGAAATATGAGGAAGGGAATTATAAAGATGAGAGCAGAAATTAATGAGAGAGAGATAAAAAACAATACAAAGAACCAATAAATTGAACAGCTGTTTTTTTGAAAGAATAAAGAAAATAGGCAAACCTTTAGCCAATCTTACCAAGAAAAAAATAAAAAGACCCAAAACAATATAATTAGGGGTGAAAAAGGTGAAATCACAACAGACACGGCCCAAACTCAGACTATTAGTAATTACTTTGAAAACTTGTACTCCAGTAAATTGAAAAATCCAGAAGAAATGGATAAATTTCTAGATACATATGAATTTGCCAAAATAGAATAAAGAAGACATAAAAACCCTGAATAACCTAATAACAGGTAATGAAATTGAAGCAGTAAAAAAAAAAAAAGAAAAAAAAAAAAAAAAAAAAAAAAAAAAAAAAAAAAAAAAAAAAAAACCCAACAAAAAACAGTGGAGAATAGCCCAGGACCTAATGTATTCATTGCTTAATTCTATAAGAACCTCAGGAATGATCTAATGCCAACAGTCCTCAAACTCTGACAAAATCAAAAGAAAAAGAGTATAACCACAGTCATTCCCAGAAGCCAGCATAACTCCGATTCCAAAATCAGAAAAGGCCCCAACTAAAAAACTATAAGCTAGAAGGAAGGGACAAGGGGGAAAAAAAAAAAAAAGAAACTAGAGGAAAAAATGGAAACAAAGGTTTTTTATATAGGGAGGGAAGGGGGCTTGGGCGAGAGAGGAATAATATAAAATAAAATTTATTTATTTATTTTTGGTACTGGGGATTGAACTCAGGACCTTACACTTGTGAAGCAGGCAGTGGCACCACTGAGCTAAATCCATGGTCCAATAAAATTTATTTAAAAAACAAAAGGAAACTAAGCTAATTTCTTTGATGAACATAGATGCAAAAATCTTTAAGCTATTGGCAAACAGAATAAAACAAATCATCCAAAAGATCATAGAGCCAGGATTTAGCTCAGTGGTTCCACTGCCTGCCGCGCAAGCACAAGGTCCCAAGTTTAATCCCAGGTGCCCCCCCCCCAAAAAAAATCATACATGATGACCGAGTAGACTTAATCTCAGGGATGTAGGGATGGCTCAACATATGCAAATCAATAAATATAATACATCATATAAACAGAAGTAACAATTAAAAAATCACATGATTATCTCAATAGACACAGAAAAGGCCTTTGACAAAATTCAACATTGTTCATGATAAAAACCCTGAATAAACTAGATATAAAAGCCCAGCACTCAGGAGGCTGAGGCAGGAGGATCACCATGAGTTCAAGGCCAGCCTGGGCTTCATAGTGAGTTTAAAGCCAGCTTGAAGTACATAGCAAGACCCTGTCTCAAAACACCAAAGAGGATATAAGAACAAAAAGATATAAAAGGACCTTATCTCAGTCTGTTAAAAGCCCATTTATGACAATCATACTGTCAACATCCTATTAAATGGGGAAGAGCTGTAAGCTTTGTCTGTAAAATCAGGAACAAGAAAAGGATGTCCACTTTTACCACTCCTGTTCAATATAATATTTGAAACAGTAGCTAAAGTAATCAAGCAAAGGAAAGAAATATAAGGAATATATATTAGAAAGGAAAGAGTCAAATTATCACTATTTTAGTATATGTGCTGCCGAAGCAAGCACAAATTATCATTATTTGCGGATGGCACAAACCTCTTTATAGAGAACTAAAAAAGTTCCACCAAAAGACTACTAGAATTCATAATCAATTCAATAATGTAGCAGGATACAAAAAAATCACACAAAAATCAATAATATTCCTGTAAACCAATAATGAACTCACTGAGAAGGAAATTAGGAAAACAGTACCATTCACAATAGCATCAAGAACAAATACTTAGGAGTTAATGCAACAAAGGACTGAAAGAACTCTGCAATGAAAATTACTGAGTACTTTGAAAAAGGAGATTGAAGAGGATATCAGAAAATGGGAGACTATCCTCTCTTCCTAGATAGGCACCAAAGTAGTAAAAATGGCCATACTTCCAAAACTTTCACAGAGATCTAATGCAACACCAATCAGAACTCCAATAGCATTCCTCACAGTATAAGAGAAAAAAATCTTAAAAATTCATATGGAACAAAAAAGGACCCAGAACAGAAAAGCAATTTGGGGCAACAAGAGGAAAAGGCTTTACAATTCTAGACTTCAAATTATGTTTCAAAGCTATAGTGCTGAGAACAGCATGATACTGGCACAAAACCAACATGTTCAATGGAACAGAGTAGAGAATGCAGAAACAACTCCAAGCACATTAAGCTATCTGATTTTTTAAATATTAATTTTATTGGTATATTTTAGATATACGTACTGATCACATTCATCATAGGGAATTTGTACATATACATAATATATCTGTTTTTTTTGGGGGGGTATCAGGGATTGAACTTGGGTTCTTGTGATTGCAAGGCATTTATATCTTGATTCTTCTTTTTTCCCCAATCCCCTCCCCTTCCTTCAACACATCTTCCCCACCTTATTTATGAAAGTTTTATTTCCATTATTTCCCTTCTCTTATTTTTTCTTTTCCCTTTCTTGCTTTCCCTCTTCCCCCTTAATCCATTTCCCATTCCTATTTGAACATTTGTTCCTATTTCCCAATATCTGTTATACAGTTTGGTCCTTAATTTACCATTTCAGTTTCTCACACCAGAGAAACAGTGTTTATTTTGTTTGTTTGTTTGTTTGTTTTTGGTATGGGAAATTGAACTTGGAACCTTGTGCTTGTGAGGCAAGTGGCAGAACCATTGACCTAAATCCCTGGCACCAGAGAAACAATGTAATATTTAAACATAAGTGTCAGGGCCAGGGATTTAGCTCAGTGGTGCCACTGCCTGCCTCACAAGCACAAGGACCCAAATTTGATCCCCAGTACCAAATAAAATAAAATAAACATATGTGTCAGATTTATTTCACTTAAGAGTTATGGTCTCAAGTTGCTTCCATTTACCTAGAAAAATGTTTCAAGCTTATCATTTTTATGGGGTAATAGTACTCCATTATAAAAAAAATCCCACATGTATTCATTCATCCAGTGATGGGCATCTGGGCTGTTTCCAAGATTTAGATATTATAAATTATGCTGCTATAAACTTGGCTGTGGCACGATGCTTTTAATTCTTTTGGGAAAATACCAAGAAGGGGAATAGTTGGGTCAAGTGGAATCTCTTGTTTTAGTTTTTTTTTTTTTCTCAGAAATCTCCACACTTATTTACACAGTGGCTGTACTAGTCTACACTCCCAGCAACAGTGGAGTAGGTAGGGTTCCTTTTACCAAAAGGGCCTCCATCGTTTACTTGTTGATTTCTTGAAAATAGCTATTCTTTCTGGAGTAAGATGAAATCTCAGTGTTGTTTTGATTTGCATCATCTCTGAAAATAACAGTGATATTGAAGATTTTTTGATATATTTGTTTGCTCTTTGTACTTCTTCATCTAAGAAGTATATTCATTTCCAACACCCATTTTTGGATGGGGTCTTTAAACTTGGGGGGAGTCTGATTTTTTTTAGTTCTTTATATATTCTAGATATTTTGTTGAATATAATATACAACATTATATAATCTCATACTAGAATAATCTAATATTATATAGTATATATTATATAGTCTAGATATTCTAGATTTTAGTTCATTGTCTGAGGAAGAGCTGACAAAATTTTTTCCCATTGTATGGATTGTCTTTTCATTTTCATGGTGGTGTCTTTTGCTGTACAAAAGCTTTTTAGTAAGATGAGATCCCAGTTGATTCTTTGTAATATTTCATATGCAAATCAGGATTTTGTTCAAAAATCTTCACCTACACCTATGTCTTCAATAGTTCTACATATTCTACCTTCCAGCAGATTTAGTGTTTTTAAAATTTATTGGTACATTTTAGGTGTACAATACAGTTACATTCATCATTGAATCTTGTGCCTTTACATGATGTATCTTGGTTCTTATAGTTTCCCCATTCCTCTGGCCTCCTCTCACCCCTTCCACCCTTCCCTATAAACAAATATTTTGTTTCCATTTTTTTCTTTTCTCTTATTTTTTCTTTTCCCTTCTTACCTTTCCCCTACCCCTCCCATTTCCTCTACACCTTTAGATTTTTTTCCTATTACACAATATCAATTATACATTTTGATTCTTATTTATACTTTCAGTTTATCACACCAGAGAAACTATTTGTTATTTACACATGTGTCCTATTAATTTCAACAAAGAGTGTGGCCTCAATGTGCATCCATTTAGCTATAAATGTTTCTAGTTTCTCATTCTTTATGGCTGAGTAGTACTCCATTTTATTAAAAAAATCTTTATCCAGTCTCCAGTTAATGGGTGGGTTATTTCCAAGTTTTAGCTATTATAAACTGTGCTGCTGTAAACATAGGTGCACATATATCACTATGGCATGATTCTTTTTTAATTCTTTTGGGAAGATACCCAGCAGGGGAATAGCTGGGTAAAAAAATTCTCATCCTAGTTGTTTGAGGTTTATCCATATTTATTTCCACAGTGGTTGCACCAGACTGCACTCCCACCAACAGTGGAGAAGGGTTCCTTTCTCCCCACAACCTCAGTAACATTTGTTATTGGTTGATTTCTTGATAGCAGCCATTCTTTGTGGGGTGAGGTGGAATCTCAGTGTTGTTTTCATCTGCATCTCTTGAATGACGAGTGATATTGAACATTTTTTCATATGTTTATTTGCTGCTTTTACTTCTGTGTTTGAGAAATGTCTGTTCATTTCAGATGTCCATTTCTGAATCAGATCTTTATATTTGGGGGTCTGATTTTTTTGAGTTCTTTATATATTCTAGATAGTAGACCTTTGTCTGAGGAGCAGCTGGTAAATTTTTTTCCCACATTGTAGCTCTGTTGTTTGTTTCTCTTGCAGGGAAGAAGCTTTTTAAAAAGATGAGATCCCAAGGGCTGGGGATTTAGCTTAGTGGTTTGGTGGCCTGCCTTGGAAGCACAAGGACCCAAGTTCAATCCCTGGTACCCCCCCGCAAGATGAGATCCCAGTGGTTGATTCTTTGTGCTAGTTCCTGTGCTACTGAGGATTTGTTTATAAAGTATTTTCCTATATTAATGTCTTCAATAGTTTTACCTAACTTATCTTCCAACAAGTTTAGTGTTTCTGTTTTAATATTTACATCTTTAATCCACTTGGATTTTAGTTTAGTGCATGGTGAAAGATAGGGATCTAGTTTTAAACTTTGGCAAGTTAAAAGCCAGTTTTTCCAACACCATTTATTGAAGAGGGTATCTTTACTCCAGTGAGGATGGTTGGTTTCTTTGTCAAACATGAGGTATCTGAGTATGTCTGGTGTTGTTTCTGCATCTTTTAATCTATTCCACTGATCTTTTGGTCTGTTTCTTTGCCAGTACCATGCTTTTTTTTTTTAATTAACAGTGGCTTTCTTTGTAGTATAGTTTCAAGTTGGGGATTGTGATACCCTGTCATATCACTATTGCCTAGAAAGGCTTTTGCTATTCTAGGTCTCTTCTGATTCCAAATGAATTTTTTTATTGTTTTCTCTAGTTCAGTGAAATATATTGGGATTTCAATTGGGATTGCATTGAGTCTGTGTAGCAGTTTTGGAAGTATGGCCATTTTCACTCTGTTGGTTCTTCCTACCCAGGAAGAAGGGATGTCTTTCCATTTTCTTATATCCTCTTCAATCTCTATTTTCAGTGTGTTACAGTTCTCAATGTAGAGGTCTTTTGCTTCCTTTGTTAGATTGATTCCTAGATATTTCATTTTTTTGGATGCTATTATGAAAGGGACTGTTTCCCTAATTTCTCTCTCAGTGATGCTGTTATTTGTGTACAAGAAGGCTATTGATGTTTGAGTGTTTAGCTTGTATCCAGCTACTCTACTGAACCTGTCAATTAAGTCTAGAAGTCTTTCAGTGGAGTTTTTTGGGTCTTCTATGTAGATCAGCAAATAATAACAGTTTAACTTCTTCCTTTACTATTGTTATTTCTTTTATTTGTTTCTCTTGTCTACTTGCTGTGGCTAATGTTTCCAAAATTATATTGAACAGGAGTGGTGACAGTGAACATCCTTGTCTTGTTCCTGATTTTAGCATGAAGCTTCTCAGTTTTTGACTATTTAGTATGATGTTGGCTGTTGGATTTTCATAGATAGCCTTTATCAAGTTGAGATAAAGGCCATCTATTCCAATTTTCTGCAGGATTTTTATCATGAATGGCTGTCAAATTTTGTTGAATTCTTTTTCTGCATCTATTGAGATGATCATATGATTTTTGTCTTTGACTCTGTTAACATAGTACATTATATTTATTGATTAATGTAAGTTGAACCATCCTTGCATCCCTGGGATAAATCTGACTTGGTTGGGGTATATGATTTTCTTGATGACTCTCTGTATTCTGTTTGCCAGTATCTTATTGAGGATTTTTGCATCCATGTTCATTAGAGAGATTGGCCTGTAGTTCTCTTTCTTGGTTGGGTTTTACCCTGGTTTTGGAATCAAAGTAACACTTGCTTCTAGGAATTAATTTGGAAGTATTGCTTCCCTTTCAATTTCACTGAAAAGTTTCAAAAGTAGTGGCAATAGTTCTTCTTTAAATGTTTTGTAGAATTCAGCAGTGAACCCATCAGGACCTGGGGTTTTGTTGGTAATGTTTTAATTACATTATCAATTTCACTGAATGTAATTGGGTCTTTAGACTTTATATCTTCTTCATTCAACTTTGGATGTTCATAGGTATCTAGGAATCTGTCTCTTTCTTCTGTATTTTCCGTTTTATTAGAGTACAGGTTTTCAAAGTAGGTATTGATGATCGGCTCAATTTCTGCTGAATCTGTTGTGATTTCATTCCTAATTTCATGAATTTGAGCCCTTTCTTTCCTTTTTTTAAATAAGATTGGCTAAGGGTTTATCAATTTTATTTACTCTTTCAAAAAAAGCAACTCTGATTCATTGATTTTTTTGTATCATTCTTTTAGTCTGTATTGCTTTGATTTCTGCTCTGATCTTCATGGTTTCCTCCCTTGTATGTATGAGCTTTGGATTTATACTGCTCTTCTTTTTCTAGAAGGTTAAGATTCAGCATTAGGTTGTTTATTTGAGCTTGCTCTGTTTTCCTAGTGTGAGCATTCACTGCTATGAATTTGTCTCATAGAACTACTTTCATTGTATCTCATACATTCCTGTATGTTGTATTAGCATTATCATTTATTTGTAAAAAATGTCTAATTTCTTTTTTACTTTTCTCTGTGACCCATTGGTTGTTCAGGAGAGTGTTATTCAATTTCCATGTGTTTGTGAAGTTCTTGTGGTTTCTTTTGCTATTGATCTCCAGTTTAACTGCACAATGGCCTGATAATATACATGGTATAACTTCAACTCCTTTATATTTACTTAAACATGCTCTATAAGCTAGTATGTGGTCTATTTTGGAGAATCACCATTTGCAGCTGAAAAGAATGTATATTCTGATTTTGTGGGGTGGAACACTCTGTTGACTTCTATTAAGTCCATTTGTTCAAAAACTTGGTTTTGTTTTAATATTTTGTTGTTTACTTTTTAGATGATCTTTCTATTTGTGACAGTAGGGTATTGAGGTCCCCCACTACAGTTGTATTAGTGGTTTTTGGTTTGTCATGTCCCTTAATATTTGTTTTGTATAGTCGGGGACATTAGTATTTGGTGCATATATGTTTATGATTGTCATCTCTTCTTGGATTGTTCCCTTTACAAGGATGTAGTGACCTTCTTTGTCTCTTAATTAGTTCTGGTTTGAAATTTACTTTGTCTGCAAATAAGATAGCTACCCCTGCCTATTTCTGGTTTCCTGTCGCATGGAGAACTGTTTTCTATCCTCTTACTTTTAGTCTATGAATTTCTTTTTGAACTAGATGAATTTCTTTTATACATCATATTGTTGGATTTTGCTTCTTAATTTTGCCAGTCTATTTCTTTTGACTGTAACAGTGATGGTTATAACTGATATGTATTGACTTATCATCATCATGTTATTTTCCCACTGCTGGCTCTTTTTAATTTTTTCCCCCTCTCCCTTTAATTTCTTGCCTTGCCTGCTGGATCTGTTCTGTTCACCTCATGGAGTTGTGATCTTCATTGTATTTTTCTAGGATATTATTTAGAATTGTCTAAAGTGCTTGTTTGGCATTCCTGAAGTTTCTCAGGTATTCTTTGTCATGGAAGTATCTTATTTCCCCATGAATTTTGAAAGATAGTTTTGCGGGATACAACAGTCTATGTTGGAGGTTATTGTCTTTTCTTTTTTTTTTTTTTTTTAATAAATTGAGTTTATTGGTACATTTAAGGGATACAGTACAATTACGTTCATTATTGGGATCTTGTACTTTTACATGATGTATCTTGGTTCTTATTTTTTTCCCTTTGTCCGTGGCCTCCCTTCACCCCCTCCCCCCTCCCCATTTACAAATACTTTATTTCCATTTCTTCATTTTCTCATATTTTTTTCTTTTCCCTTATTACCTTTCCCTTACCCTTCCCATTTTCCCTACACCTTTAGCCCTTTTCTTCCTATTTCATATTGTCAATTATATCATTAGGATCTTATGTACTATTATAGTTTTTTACACCAGAGAAACTATTCGGTATTTACATGTGTGACTTACTTATTTCACTTAGGAGTATATCCTCAATATGTATCCATTTTCCTACGAATGAATCTAATTTCTCATTCTTTATGGCTGAGTAGTATTCCATTTTACAGAAAAACCACATCTTATTTATCCAGTTTCCAACTAATGGGCAAATGGGCTGTTTCCAAGTTTTAGCTATTACAAACTGTGCTGCTATAAACATGGGTGCGCATATATTCTTTTAATTCTTTTGGAAAGATACCCAGCAGAGGGATGGCTGGGTCAAATGGAACCTCTAGTCCCAGCTCTTTGAAGTATCTCCATATTGATTTCCACAGTGGTTGCACCAGTCTGCACTCCCACCAACAATGGAGAAGGGTTCCTTTCTCCCTGCATCCCTGCCAACATTTGTTATTGATTGAATTTTTGATAGCAGCCATTCTTTGTGGGGTGAGGTAGAATCTCAGTGTTTTTATCTGCATATCTCAAATGACCAGTGATGTGGGACTTTTTTTCATATATTTACTTGCTGCTTTTACTTCTTTGTCTGATAAATGTCTGTTCACTTATAACATAAATGCCCATTTATGAATTGGGTCTTTATATTTGGGGGGGCTGATTGTTTTGAGTTCTTTGTATATTCTCGATAGTAGTCCTTTGTCTGAGGAGCAGCTGGTAAAAACTTTTTCCCACATTGTAGGTTGTCTCTTAGTTCTGTTGATGGTTTCTTTTGCAGTACAGATTAATAAGATGAGATCCCACTTGATACTTTGTGCTAGTTCCTGTGCTACTGAGAATTTGTTCAAAAAGTCTTCCTATGCCAATGTCTTCAAGAGTGCTGCCTAACTTATCTTCCAGCAAGTTTAGTGTTTCTGTTTTAATGTTTAGATCCTTAATCCACTTGGATTTCAATTTAGTGTATGGTGAAAGATAAGGGTCCAGTTTTAATCTTTGGTAGGTTGAGATCCAGTTTTACCAACACCATTTATTAAAGATGCTATCTTTCCTCCACTGAGGATGGTCAGCTCCTTTGTCAAAGACGAGGTAGCTGAGTACATCTGGATTTGTTTTTGTTTCTTCCAATCAGTTCCATGGATCCTCAGATCTGTTTCTTTGCCAGTGCCATGCTGTTTTTATCACAGTGGCTTTGTAGTATAGTTTCAAATTGGGAATTGTTATACCTGCTGCCATGTCTCTGTTGCCTAGAATGGCTTTTGCTATTCTAGGTCTCTTCTGGTTTCAAATGAATTTTTGGATTCTTTTTTCTAGTTCTGTGAAATATAGTGTTGGATTTTGATTGGCATTGTATTGAATCTGTATAGCAGTTTTGGTAGTATGGCCATTTTCACTATGTTGATTCTTCATACCAAGGAGCAGGGGATATCTTTCCATTTTCTTATCCGATCTCTTTTTTCAGAGTGCTGTAGTTTTCAGTGTAGAGGTCTTTTGCTTCTTTTGTTAGATTAATTCCTAGATACTTCATTTTTTGGGATACTATTGAAAAGGAATTGTTTTCGTATTTTCTTTCTCAGTGACTCTGTTATTTGTGTAAAAGAAGGCTATTGATTTTTGCATGTTGACCTTGTATCCAGCTACTCTGCTAAAAGTGTCAATTAATTCTAGAAGTCTTTTGGGTCTTCAATGTAGAGTATCATATCATCAGCAAATAATGACAGTTTAACTTCTTCCTTTCCTATCTTTATTGCTTTAATTTCTTTCTCTTGTCTAATTGCTATGGCTGATTCCAGAACTATCTCGAAGAGGAGTGGTGATAGTGGACATCTTTGTCTTGTTCCTGATTTTATCATGAAGTTTTTCAGTTTTTGGCCATTTAATATGATGTTGGCTGTTCATTTTTCATAGATGACTTTTATTAAGTTGAGATATAGACCATCTAACCCAATTTTTTGCAGTATTTTTATCATGAATGGGTGTTGAATTTTGTCAAATGCTTTTTCTGCATCTATCTAGAGGATCATATGATTTTTGTCCTTGACTCTGTTAATATAGTGTATTATTACATTTATTGACTTATGTATGTTGAACCATCCTTGCATCCCTGGAATAAATCCAACTTGGTCAGGATGAATGATCTTCTTGATGATCCTCTGAATTCTGTTTGGTAGTATCTTATTAAGGATTTTTGCATCTATCTTCATTAAGGAGATTGGCCTGTAATTCTCTTTCTTACTTACATCTTTCCCTGGTTTGGGAATCAAAGTGATACTTGCTTCCAGGAATTTGTTTGGAAGTATTGCTTCCCTTTCAATTTCATTGAAAAGTTTAAAAAGTAGTGGCAGTAGTTCTTCTCAAAATGTCTTGTAAAATTCAGGAGTGAATCCATCAGGACCTGGGCTTTTCTTTGTTGGTAAATTTTTAATTACATTTTCAATTTCATTGATTGTAATTGGGGTGTTTAAAATGTTTTTATCTTCTTCGTTCAACTTTGGTAATTCATAAGTATCTAAAAATCTGTCCATTTCTTCTGTGTTTTCCATTTTATTAGAGTACAGGTTCTCAAAGTAGGTATTGATTATCCTCTGGATTTCTGTTCGATCTGTTGTGACTTCACCTTTTTCATTCCTAATTGCATGGATCTGAGCCTTTTCTTTCCTTTTTTTGATAAGGTTAGCTAAGGGTTTATCAATTTGATTTATTCTTTCAAAAAATCAGCTCTTCAGGCTGGGGATTTAGCTCAGCAGTTTGGTGGCCTGTCTTGCAAGCATAAAGACCCGAGTTCAATCCCTGGTACCAAAAACAACAACAACAAAAAAACCAAAACTAAACAAAACAAAAATAACTCTTCCATTCATTTATTTTTTGTATTGTTTTCTTAGTTTCCATTTCATTGATTTCTCTAATCTTTATAATTTTCTCTCTCGTTCAAGCTTTGGGTTTTTCTTGCTTTTTTTTTCTAGGAGTCTAAGATTCATCATTAGGTTGTTTATTTGATCTGGCTCTGTTTTCCTAGTGTGGGCATTCAGTGCTATGAATTTTCCATGTAGAAATGCTTTAATTGTGTCCCACAGATTCCTGTATGTTGTATTGGCATTTTCATTTATTTGTAAAAATTGTCGGATTTCTTCCTTAATTTCCTCTGTGATCCATTGATTGTTCATGAGAGTGTTGTTCAATTTCCATGTGTTTATGAAGTTCCTATGGTTTCTTGTGCTATTGATCTCCAGCTTGATTGCATTATGATCTGATAATATACAGGGAGTAACTTCAATTCTTTTGCATTTATTAAAACCTGTTCTGTGAGCTAGTATGTGATCTATCTTGGCGAATGACCCATGTGCAGCTGTAAAGAATGTATATTCTGATTTTGTGGGGTGGAACACTCTATAAACATCTATTAAATCCATGCTTTCAAAACCTTGGTTCAATTCTAGTATTTCATTGTTGACTTTTGGCCTAGATGATCTGTCTATTTGTGAAAGTGGGGTATTTAGATCCCTCACTACAATTGTATTAGTGCTTATTTGGTTTTTCATGTTTCTTGATATTTCTTTTATGTAGTTGGGGGCATTAGTATTTGGTGCATATATGTTTATGATTGTCATCTCTTCCTCTTGAATTGTTCCCTTTACCAGGATATAGTGGCCTTCTTTGTCTCTTTTAATCAGTATTGGTTTGAAATTTACTTTGTCTGTGAATAAGATTGCTACCCCTGCTTTTTTCTGGGCTCCTGTTGCATGGAAAATTGTTTTCCATCCTTTCACTTTCAGTCTATAGGCTTCTTTTTGCACTAGGTGTGTTTCTTGTATAAAACATATTGTTGGATTTTGCTTCTAAATCCATTCTGCCAGTCTGTTTCTCTTGATTGGTGAATTGAGGCCACTGACATTGATAGCTATAATTGATGTGTACTGACTTATTATTGTCATGTTATTGGCCTTTTGTTGACTCTTTTTCTTTTTTGTCCTCTTTTAGCTTCTTGTCTTGCCTATTTGATTTGCTCTGTCAGGCCTCATGGTGTTGTTACTTTCATTGTCTTTTTCTAGCATCTTGTTTAGAATTGCTTGTAGTGCTGGTTTGGTATTCATGTGGTTTCTCAGGTGTTCTTTGTCGTGGAAGTATCTTATTTCCCCATCCATTTTGAAAGAGAGTTTTTCAGGATACATCAGTCTAGATTGGAGGTTGTTCTCTTTTAGTACTTGAAATATCTCACTCCAGGCTCTCCTTGCCCTAAGGGTTTGTGTTGAAAAGTCTGCTGTGATTCTAATAGGCTTTCCTTTGCATGTGATTTGTTAATTTTCTCTTACTGCTTGTAGTATTTTGTTCTTCTATTGGGTTTCTGGGATCTTGATTATTATATGTCTAGGTGTAGACTTTTTTTTTGATTGTGGCTAGCTGGGGTCCTATATGCCTCACTTATCTAAATGTCAAATTCCTCCCCTCTGTTTGGGAAGTTTTCTGTCATTAATTCTGTGAACACCTTTTTAAAGTCATTTGTATTTTCTCCTGCTACTTCATGGATTCCTATTAATCTTATGTTATTCTTCTTTGCTTCATCTAGGAGTTGTTGGATCCATTTCTCATGATACCCTACTGTTTTTAAGAGACTTCTCTTTTCACAGATACTGACTGCAATCTTATCTTCTATATCTGAGATTCTATCTTCGCATTCTTTTATTCTGTTGTGAACACTTTCAATGGAGTGTTTAATCTCCTGGATATCTGTTTGAATCTGTTTTATGGATTCCATTTCTTTCCTATGTTGAGCATTCATTATTTCCATATCTTTCTTATGCTGGGCCTTCATGGCTTCTATCGTGGTCCTGAGCTCATCTATTTTTTTTGTCAGTTTCTGTTCTAGAGTCTTGAATTATGACTTTTATTTTGCTCACCATCTCTATGGTTATTTGGGAAATTATTTCTGTTTTGAATTTTTCTAGAGCCTGATTGATCTGTTTTGTTACCTCCTGTGCTTTGAGTTCAGGGTGTCCTGGTGGTTCACTATCGCCCTTTTCATCCTCATTTGCCCTACTGTTTGCCATTGGTGAATAGAAGTCTGTCTTTGTGTCTTGCTTAAGTATTTTCTCATTTTTATTTTTGTTGTTGGGCTGTCCTTGGTTCAATATCTGGGTTATCACCCAAATCGTCCTGGTATAGTTGCACCCTAGAAAAATAAAATCACCTTTGTCTTTCTTCACTCCACCCCCTCCTTGCTCCCCTCCCACCTCCTTGCTCCCCTCCCCATTTGAATAAATTCTTTCTAATTTCCCATATCTATACTCCATTTTTTCCCTATTTATACTTTGGGTTTCTCACACAAGAGAAACAATGCAATATTTTTTTCCTCATTGAGTTTATTGGTACATTCTAGGTATACAGTACATTTACAGTCATCATTGGGCTCTTGTACCTTTACATGACAGGTCTTGGTTCTCATTTTTTCCCCTTGTCCCTACCCTCCCTTTAACCCCTCCTCCCTTCCCTATTTACAAATACTTTATTTCCATTTTTTCATTTTTCCCTTCCCCTTATTACCTTTCCCCTTCCCATTTCCCCTGCACCTTTATCCCTTTCTTCCTATTTCATATTGTCAATGATATCATCAGGATCTTATGTACCATTATAGTTTTTCACACCAGAGAAACTATTCGGTATTTACACGTGTGACTTACGTATTTCACTTAGGAGTATATCCTCAATATGTATCCATTTTCCTATGGATGAGTCTAATTTCTCATTCTTTATGGCTGAGTAGTATTCCATTTTATAGAAAAATCACATCTTCTTTATCCAGTCTCCAACTGATGGGCAAATGGGCTGTTTCCAAGTTTTAGCTATTACAAACTGTGCTGCTGTAAACATAGGTGTGCATATATCACTGTGATATGATTCTTTTAGTTCTTTTGGAAAGATACCCAATGTTTAAACTTGTGTGTCTGATTTATTTCACTTAAGGTTATGGTCTCAATGTGCATCCATTTACCTAAAAATATCTTGAGTTTATCCTTATTTATGGCAGAATAGTACTTAAATGTATACAAATACCACATTTTCTTTATCCATTAATTTGTTGATGCTGCTATAAACATGAATATGCATATATCACTGTGGTATGAGACTTTTAGCTTTTTTGTGAAGATACCTAGAAAGGGAATAACTACATCAAAGGAAATTTCTAGTTTTAGCTTTTTGGGGAATCTCCAAACTGTTTTCAGTAGTGATTATACTATTTTATTTCCCAACAACAATGGAGAAGAGTTTTTTTCCCTTGAAGCATTTGTTATTGTTTGATTTCTTATTGATAGTTATCCCCCTGGAGTGAGATAGAATCTCAGTGTTATTGTTAATTTGCATATTTGAAATGACAAGTGATGTTGAACATTGTTTTCATATATTTATTTGCTGTTTGTACTTCTTCATCTGAGAAGGTTGTAATCATTTCAAATGCCCATTTTTGGCTTGGGTGTTTAAATTTGAGGGATTTAATGTCTTTGAAGTCTTTATATATCTTATATATTAGTCCTCTGTCTGAGAAGTAGCTGGCAAAATGTTTTCCCATTGTGTAGGTTATTTCTTCACTCTGATGGTGGTGTCCTTTTTTGTTTTTTTTTTTAGTATTTTGATACAGGGTCTTGCTATTAGTTCAGGCTGAACTTGAACTCACTATGTAGCCCAAGCTGGCCTTGAATTTGTGGCAATCCTCCTGCCTCAGCCTCCCAAGTGCTGGAATTACAGGTGTACACCACCATGCCTGGATTTTGGTGTTGGTTTATTTTGCTATGCAAAAAGCTTTTTAATAAAATGAGATCCCAGCTATTAATTCTTTGTAATATTTTCTATGCAATCAGGTTTTGTTTATGAAATCTTTACCTACATTTATGTCTGCAAGAGTTCTACCTATTGTATCATCCAGCAGTTTCAGTGTTTCTGTTTTTAATATTTAGATATTTGATCCATTTTGATTTTAGTTTAGTGCATGGTGAGAAATATGGACTTAGGTTTAATCTTCAGCATGTGGAAAGCCAGTTTTCCCAGCACCTTTTATTAAAGTGTCTAACTCCAGTGAAGGTGTTTGGCCCTTTTCCCAACAATAAGGTACCTGAGTGTGCCTGGAGTTGTTTCTGTACCTTCTGGTCTGCTTCATTGGTCCTCAAGACTTTTTGACGTTTTTGTCAGTACCATACTGTTTTTATCACTGGAGATTTGTAGTATAACTTCCAATAAGGGATTTTGGTATTTCCTGCCTCGCTCTTGTTGTCCAGAATAGCTTTTGCCATTGTAGGTCTCTTTTGGTTCCATATGAATTTTAGGATGTTTTCTCTAGTTCTGTGAGGAATGATATTAGTGTTTTGATTGGGATTGCATTAAATCTGTATAACAGTTTTGGAAGTATGCCATTTTCACTGTATAGGTTCTGCCTATCTAAGGACAGGGGATAGCCTTCCATTTTCTCATTCTTTGATCAAAGTACTGTAGTTTTCAATGTAGAGGTCTTTCACTTCCTTGGCTAGATTTATTTCTAAGTATTTCATGTTCTTAGTGCTTTTGTTTTGTAGGTCTCACTATGTAGTTCAAGCTGGCCTTAAACTTACCATGTAGCCTATGCTGGTCTTGAACTCATGGAGATCCTCCTGCCTCAGCCTCCTGAGTACTGGGATTATGGTGTGTTCCACCATGCCCAGCTTCTTGGTGCTATTGTGAAAGGTGTTGTTGCCTTAATTTCTCTCTTGGTGAGTTTGTTATTGCTGTACAGGAATGCTACTAATTTTTTGAATATTGAGCTTGTATCCTGCTTTGCTACCAAATTTGATTATTAGTTCCAGAAATCTTTTGGCAGAGTTTTTGGAGTCTTCTCTGTAGGTATCATATCATCAGCAAATAATGATAATTTAACCTCTTCCTTTCCTACTTTTTGTTTGTCTTTTTTTTTTTTGTACTTGGTTCCTTGTGTTTGGGAGGCAGACAATAGAACCACTGAGTTAAATCCCTGGCCCCTTTATTTCTGACTCTTATCTAATTGTTCTGTCTAATGTTTCTTGGACTATACTGAATAGGAGTGGTAATAGTAGAATCTTTGTGTTTCCCAATCTTAGAGCAACCTTTAAGTTTTTGACCATTTAGTATGATGTTGGCTGTTGGTTTGTCATAGATGGCTTTTATCAGATTGAGATAAAGATTTTCTACTCTGATTTTTAAAATCATGAATGGGTGGAGAACTTTTCATGTTTTTTCTGCATCTGTCAAGATGATAGATTTTGTCTTTGCTTGTATGAATGTGACTTATTACATTAATTAATTTGCATTTGTAAAACCATCCCTGCATCCATAGGATGAATTCAACTTCTTTATGGTATACAATCTTCTTGATAATTTGCTGCATTCTGTTTGCCACTATCTTGTTGATGATTTTTGCATCAATGTTCAGTAGGGAGATTGGCCTGTAATTCTCCTTCTCAGTTGGATCCTGATTTTGATATCAGGGTAATGCTTACTTCCAAGAATGAGATTGGAAGTATTGCTTCCTTTTCAGTTTCACTAAAGAGTTAGAGTGGTGGCATTAGAATTTCTCTCAATGTCTTATAGATTGCAACATTGAGTCCATCAGGACCTGGGTTTTTCTTTTTTCACAGGTTTAAAAAAATCTTTAGTTTTGTTGATTGATATTATATTATTTAGAATATTTATTTTCAGCTTTGGTAATTCATATGTATTCAGGAATAGCCTTTTTTTATTTTCCTTTTTATTAGACTACAGGCTCTTAGAGTAGGTACAATTGATTTGGATTTCTGAAAGATCATTGTGATTTTCCCCTTCCTTTCTAATTGTTTGGATTTTGATCTTTTCTTTCCTTCTGATAAGGTTGGCTAGGTTTGCCTATTTTATTTAATTTTAAAAAAAACCAACTCTTTGATTCATTGATACTTTGTACTGTTTACTTAGTCTCCAATGTATTAAGTTCTGCTCTGATCTTTATAATTTTCTTTCTGATACTAGCTTTAGGTTTAACTTGCTCCTCTTTTCCTAGTGCCTTGAAATTCAACATTAGGTTATTTATTTGAGCTTGCTGTTTTTCTGATATGGGAATTCATTGCTATAAACTTCCCTCATAGGACTGATTTTATTGCATCCTGTAGGTTCTGGTATGTCATGTCATTATCATTTAATTATACAAACTGTCTAACTTCCTTAATTTTATCTGTGACCCATTGGTTATTCAAGAGGGTGTTTTCTGTTTTTTTTTTTTTTTTTTTTTTTTTTTTGAGACAGGGTCTCACTGTGTAGTTGAGACTGACCTGGAACTCACTATGTAGCCCAGGCTGGTCTCGAACTCACAGCGATCCTCTTGCCTCAGCCTCCTGAGTGCTGAGATTAGAGGCGTGCGCCACCACACCCAGCCAAGAGGGTGTTATTTAATTTGCATGATTTTATGTGGTTTCTTTTGCCACTGATTCCCAATTTCATTGCATTATGATCTATTAATATACGTGTGATAATTTCAATTTCTTTGCATTTACTTAAGATGTCCTATGAGTTATATGTGGTCTGTTTTTGAGAAGGGTTTATGTGCTTCTGAGAAGAATGTTTTCTCTTGGGTGGAACATTCTATACATATCTATTAAATCCCTTTGTTTAAAGATTTGGTTCAACTCTGATATTTCTCTGTTTTTTTTTTTTTGTGTAATTAAGCTCTCTTTTTGTCATCAAGTTTCCCCTATTACTATTAGTGCTTATCTGGTTTTTCATATCCACTAGTGTTTATGTGTTTGGGTGTGCCAGTATTTGGTGAGTATGTTTTTGTAATTGTTATCTCAGGCCAGGATTTAGCTTAGTGGAGCCATTGCCTGCCTCACAAGTGCATGGTTCCGAGTTAAATCCCCAATCCCTGGTACAAAAATAAATAAATAAATAATTGTTATCTCTTACACTTGGGTTATTCCCTCAACAAATATGTAGTGACCTTCTTTGTTATGATCAGTGTTGGCTTGAAATCCACTTTGTCTGCAAATAGAATAGCTGCTTCTATTTTTTTTTCAGGTTCCTGTTACATGGAACATTGTTTTCCATCTTTGGACTTTCAGGGTATGAATTTCTTTTTGAGATGGATGTGTTTCTTGTATGCAGCATATTGTTGGATCTTGTTTCTTGATCCATTCTGACAATCTCTTTCTTTTGATTTGAGAATAGAGATCATTCTCATTGATGATTATAACTTAGAGGTGTTGTCTTATCCTTTTTATTGTATTTTTTTCCTCTTGTTGGGTCCCTTTCTTTCTCTTCTATTTAGTCTTTTGCCTCACCTGATGCATTCATTCTATTGGGATTTTGTAATTGTTTTCATTGTCTTTTTCTAGAATAGTCTTCAGAACTTTTTGGAGTGCTGGTTTGGTTCTTAGTTCTGGAAATATCTTATTTATCCATCAATTTTGAAAGATAATTTGGCAGGGTACAACAATCTGGATTGGAGTTTGTTTCCTTTTAGAGCTTGAAATACTTCCCTTCAAACTCTTCTTAAATTAAGGGTTGGTGTTGAGAAATCTGCTGTAATTTTGATGGATTTTACCTTTTAGGTAATTTATTTTCTCTTGCAGATATTAGGATTCTGTTCTTGTGTTGGATTTCTGAAATCTTGACTATTATAAGCCTTAGTGTAGTTGTTCCTTTGCTAATTTTGTTTTGTTTTCTGATTATGGGCTATTTGGAATTCTATTTGCCTCACTAATCTATATTTCAAAATTCTTTTTCCATGCCTGGAAATTTTCCTGCTACTACTTCTGTGAGTAAGTATGTTATGCCCTTTGTGCTATTTTTTGTTTTTTTGAGACAGAGTCTCACTATGTAGACCAGGCTGGCCTCAAACTCATGGCAATCCTCCTGCCTTAGCCTCCCAAGTGCTGGGATTATAGGCATGCAGCACCATACCCAGTGGTCCATTGCTATTTTTAAAAATTAATTATTCATTTATTGCTACTTGGGATTGAATTTAGGTCCTTGTACTTGAGAGGCAGGCAGCGGAACCACTGAGTTAAATCCCCAGTCCCCCATTGCTATTTTTAGGAAATCTCTCATTTGATGATCAACTACAATCCTGTCTTTTAGATGTTATATTCTATCTTTACATTGGTTGACTCTGTTGTATATACTTTTAATAGAAATTTTATTGACACTCTTTTATGGAATCCAGTTTTTTTCTATGTTGAGCATTCATGGTTTCCCTGTTTTAGCTCCTCTTTTTTGTTTTTAATATGTGTCTAATATAGATTCACTAACCAATTCCTTCATTGTTGTCATCATCTCTTTGTACCTATTCAATTATATCTTTGAAATCATAGAGACTCCTATTCATTTGCTTTGTTACTTTTGTTACTACTACTGTTTCCAAAATTTCACCATTGTGGCTTTTGATTTCTTCTCCCTTGGTAGCCCTTGGATTTGCTTTGGGAAAGTTGGGGCTTTTGACATTTTGCTTCCATGTTTTGTCATATCCTATTTTTGGTTTATTTGTTTTCTGTATTGAGGCATGCATATTGCTTATGGTTGGTAGCTTTATTGCTAGTATTGAGACCTCTTTAGGTCATGAGTACTTTTCTGAGATGTCTTTTAGGCACAGCTAGCTTTTGGCCTTTGAGTTGTCTCAGAATTCTACTACCTCTTTATTAGAGATGAAAGGTTTGCAGCCTGTTTGGACTAACACCCCATTCTTTGGTACTGGAGTGTAGTATTCTTTATGAGCCCCAGGCAAATGCAGGTATTGGCATACAAGGAAGACTGATTGGTCACAACAACTAAGTCACTTTTGTACCATAGTATAATCAACAATAACAATATCATCCAGCACAAAATGTATAATGACAAACTATAATAACTAACACATTTCCACCTTTAACCATAGGTAGAAGATCTATAATTATAGAATAAAATCTAAGACAAATCAGACAATTATATTCAATACATGTCCACTCAGTAGAGCAATTTTCCCCCCTTTCACTGTGGAGCAGTGCTTAGCTGTAGTAAGATGCCCTTAAGTATCTACAGACCTATAAGGGCAAATTGTATAGGTATGGAAACATGAAGATAAAACAAAGAGATTATGGAAAATTTATCAATGGAAGATGTGGACAATATGATAAGACTGATGTAGAAGGTCCTATTAAGGAGTAAAGGGAAATTAGTAGTATTAGTTAACAGTAGCAGAAACCCAACTAGGGAAATTGTAAATATAGGGTGTGTAGAGATTAAACTACAGAAAAAAATAAGAAAAAAAATACTAGGAGAGCAAGTTGAAAGAGAGAAAGTCAGAAAAGAAGGGCGGGGGAGATGGACCTATTTAAACAAATAAAGCAATATTAAAAAGGGGAGGGCAAGAAAATAGGTGATAAAACTATCATCTCCACCAAAGGAAAAAAAAATTGCAAAAACTAAAAAACATACCAGTAGAGGAACAAAGAAAAACAAACAAAAAGGAAAAACAAGAAAAAAAATTGTGTTAAATGAATAGAGAAGGAAAAAAGAGAAAAAAATGCCTATTTATTTCCAAAAGAATGTTTTCTTCTGAGTTTGTATGGAGGTTACTCAGTTCAAAAGGACCCCTTTCCATAATTCTGTTTATGGCAGGTGTTCAAGCTGGGGTATCAAGAAGTGGTGGAGGGGCCTTGGGTTCTCAAGCTTTTGTTGTGAATTTCTGCAGATTAGTGAGCTGTGCTGGGTACCTGATATATATTTTAGTGTCTGTGGGAATAGCTCCAGACACCATCAAAGGCTCATGTTGC
Organism: Fukomys damarensis; assembly: GCF_012274545.1. NCBI lineage: Eukaryota > Metazoa > Chordata > Mammalia > Rodentia > Bathyergidae > Fukomys > Fukomys damarensis. The sequence goes on along the minus strand of NW_022900950.1, from coordinate 35,961,305 downwards.
CCAGAGAAGATACAGTTGTGCCCAAGATTAATGTGGGGAGATTCCAGCAGGCCTAGTAAGGGAGTGGGGCACTGGGTAGTGTCTCATGGGCCTCTAAAGCACAAGGCAAGCCAGCACACCTTTAGCCCTTGCTGCCAACCAGGCAGAAGATTGGCCTAATGTGCTGGGTAGGAACTGCCTAGACTCTGGTGGTGTGCAGGGTCAAGGCTCTGCTATACCAGTGCACCAGGTGCTGTGTGGGTGCCCAGGGAGGTTAAGTGTGTTATGCAGTCTCCTTGTGGAAACCCAGGCTGCCCAGGACTGGCAATAGGTGTCAGTTTCTGGCTGGTCTAGGAGTTGTCCAGGGCTGTAGGAGCTGGATGTGGGCGCAAGTGAACCTGGAGTACTGGGTACAGCCTCAAACCAGACCAGTGTTAGCCCTGTGTGCTGTGTGAATGTTCTGGTTGGTGTGGGACAAACTGGAAGCACTTGGTGGCGATTCAAGTGTACCCAGGTTTCTTTCATGATGACTCCCAAAACAGGCAGCCATCACTAATTTATTCTCATGGAGTCTGAAATTTGGCATGTGCAGAGGGAGCCTGACACTGATCTCTTGCCTCTGGTGTGTGCTGGCAATAATACTGCCAGCCTGCTGCCTGCTCAGGCTTTGGAGAGAAGGCGATGGGATGAAGGAGCTCTTGTAACTCTAGACTATTCTGTGAAGTCAGACTGCCTGGCTGCTTGGATCCCTCCAACTATGTGGGAAGTTCTCACATGGCTTTCCCTGGATATGCCAGAAGGGGGTGCAGCTGACAGGCCCTGGGCTTCCCTTTTTAAGTCTTATGCATATGTTTTGTTTGATGTTCAAGTATCTTCTTTCAAATTGATTCTTTGTATCACGGTGTGTATGTTCCCCTGTTGAGCTTACCTGTGTTTCTAGTTGGTGTTCTCTGGGTCTCTCCAATCAGGAGGCTTTTCCTCTACTTAGCTAGGCAGGAAGTGTGTCTGAATTAAGATTTCTTAATGTACAGTAATGCCTTGGTTCATGAATGCTTCTGTTTGTGACCAGTTTGGTTTGCAAACAGAAGCATTTGGCAGAATTTTGCTTCCATTCTTGAACTCTGTTATCAGTGAAGAAAATGGCCTCAGTCATCTTCCCTGCTGACTCATGGTCATGGCTTTTTCTCGTCATGGTAACAGACAGAGCTGTGCACATTTACTGTGAAGTTTTTTGTATGCTTTTTAGCACATACAGTACTGTACAGCATTATTCAAACCAGCATGGCTGCAGAGAAAGTGCAGACAAGCATAGTAGTAAAAAGAAAGTGGAGAACTGTAATGAAGGTGGCAGAAATGTGCAAAGCAATAATGAGTTAAGTAATGTTAGTATTCTCTCTGTACTGTACTTTGGTTCATATTTTTGAGGTTAAAAACTACATATGGTTCAGAAGGATTAATTACATTAAATTAGAAGGGTTAATTACATTAAATTAGAAGGATTATTTACATTAAACTGTATAGAAAATTTTGATTCAGTTCTCCACCATATTCATAAGGGGTCAGAACAGATTAACCTTATTTACATTTAAGACAAAAAGGTAAGCATCCATTAAAAATATAAGCAAGAGTGATTCTAATATTCATGGAATTTTAATGTGTTTAGAAGATAGGTAAGGTGCACGTATTGTTACTCATGATAGCAAGAGAATTGTTAGGGTTGGGGGCTAAAATCCTGAGTAGGATGCCAGAAAGATAGATTCTTGAGCTGGCACATTCACTAAGAATGGGGCTTAGGTGCAGCCACAGAATTAGAAGGCTAAAGCGGAGCACAGCAAGAATCCCTGGAGGTAAAAATGTTAGCAGACTGAGAGGAAGATTTTCTGTGGTTATCTGCAAGGATGCTGAAGTCCCTGGAAGATGTCAGATGTTGAGTTCTAGAAGCTGATAAATAAGGAGGAGGAGTGAGCAGAAGGAATTTAGGTCAGCAGTTCTCAATTGTAGCTGCATATTAAAATTAAAAAAGTGTTATACATTACCCATAATAAGGTCCCACCCATGGGTTTGATTTAAGCGGTCTGGGATGGGGCCTGTGTTTCAGAAGTTTTAATAAACTTCCCTGATGATTTTAAGGCAGATCAGAATCACAAACAGTGCTGTGGACAACCATGATGGGGCTGAAAGGAGAGGATGACTAGTACAGCTGGGTGGCACGAATCTGTCTTGATTTTTTTTTTTTTTTTTTCTTTTGGTATTGGCGATCAAACTTGGGACCTTGTGCTTGCAAAGCAGGCGGTGGAACCACTGAGCTAAATCCCTGGCTCCTGTCTCTGGAGTTTTTGAAATAGCAATAAGGAGAGCAGAGTTGAACAGTGGAGGGAAATGAGGGGGAATTTTCTCCTTGTCCTAGCTCTGGAATCCCTGCATGTTACCATAGATGGTTTAAGTTCTTGGAAGCTGAAATTGGCATCCAATATTACAGCAAGAGTTTGCTGTTCTAAGCAGGATCTGTGTAAGAGATGGGGACAGAGAAGGAAGCACCTGATAGGAAATGGACCTGCACATGGACTGTTGTGAGTTCCAGCCACTCACTGCCTGTGACCTCAGATATGAAACAAGCAAATCACAGGTTGGGGTAGAATTACTACACAAACACCCTTAGTGGAAAAATGGCCAGGGGTGTAGAGCAGAAGAAAGAACATTTTGCTGTGTAATAAATAAGTCCCTCTTATTTCAATGTCTTTCAAGGTAGGGTGTTTTCCTAAAGTGCCAACTGTGGAGCCCTTTCTCTGGGTTTACCAAATTGCTCTATCAATGGGTATAGAAAAGAGCCATGGGGGTGATCAAGTTTGAGAGCAACAAAAGTGTTTCAGTGTTGGTGGTGGGTTAGAATCAGCTGGGGAGGTTTAAGCAGCGCTGGATCATGAGCACAGCCTGTGACCAGTGATGTCCCTCTTTGGAGTGCAGCCTGAGTCTTGGTAGTCTGAGTCACCACGTGGTCATTTGTTGTGCAGCTCAAGATTTGAACTCATTGCCTATATTCTGATTCTTACAATTCTTACAAGATCTCTAGCCAACTGGCCTATACAGAGAAGTGTACTTGTTTTTCCTCAAGGGCTTCAAATAGCATCCTTGTATCCTTAGCCCAGACTTCTGTCCATAACGGACTCATATATCCACCTGTTTTTGCATCATCTTGTCTTGGATGTTTGATGGGCATCTCAAAGCCAACATGTATGAACAAGAAATCTTGATTTCCACCTCGCAAATGTGTTCTTCCTATGTATGTATTTGTCATTTCACATACATAATTTAGTGGCATAAGTATATTCACCATGTTGTGACTCCAGGAATGTTTCATCATCCTAAACACAGTAATTCTTTTAATATAAGTCAATGGTCTGTTTATAATAATAGTTATGGCTGATTGTTGTATTTGTTATTCTGTTGTTTAAAATGTAAATTATGCTGTCTTGATTTGTGTGTGTAAAGCTGAGTTTATAGGTAAGTCCAAGTGCAAATAACCAGTGATCACACACACACACACACACAAAAAGTCAAAACATGTCACTTTTTGCCCCCAAATATTCAGCAGCTTTCCAATTCACCCAAGAAGGATTCATGTCTTTCTGAGGCCCACAGAGTCCTTTCTGTTGCCTCTCTGAACACATTCTTCTTCACTCACTCTTCTTTGAGTGCTGGTTTCCTTGCTGTCCCTTTAGCAAAAGGATCCTGCTCCTGTTTCAGGATCTCTGCCTTAGTTTTTCCCTATGTGCTCTTTCTTCCAGCTATCCATGTTATAACTTCACTTTATTCAGAGCTCTATACAGGTAACACCTTCCTTGAAAGGCTTTCTCTGCCATCCTTCCTAAAACAGCAACACACCTTTGTTACTCTGTCCCCATTTTGCTGTTTCCACAGCACTTACCGCCACATCACATAGATAGCCAAGCACTAAAAAGTACTCCATGAAAAGAAAGGACCACATCTGTCTGGGTAACTGTGGTCTCCCCTAGGACCATGCCTACCTCAAGTGGGTACTCAATAAATATTTGCTGAGTGAATGAAATATCTAAGCTTATGATATATACTCAAATATTCCTCCATCCAATGTAAATGTATTGAAAACTTTAAGAATCAGCTCTGAGATATAATTAACATCATAAAATTCACCTGGGGATACTAAATTTATGTTGTTCAGGCAGATATTTGGAAGCAGGTAGTAGCTATGGATATGTAAGCAGCCTGGAGGCATGGTTCTTCTTTCTAGAATTCCATAATTCACAGAAAAGGTCAGTTTGTTAAGCCTGGGAACCAGAAACTTAAAAACTGATTCTGTGTGAATGTGTGCAATGCTGTTACAAGTGCTTCTAGCTGTTTCACAGATGTTCTAACATATTTTCTTAATGTTCTCACCTATGGGTAGAAGTAAGACATCCATATGCCTCTAAAAACCCATAGTCCTTTTTCCAAAACACCCCATTTGGAGACTGTAATTTTAATAAAATTATGTCTAAATTACAGAAGGCCTATCTTGATTGATCTCGTATGCAAATGTATTTAAGATATATCTTGTTTTGGCTCTAGAAAGCACTGAGATAGAAGGCATTTCATTTTGTTATCAAGGAAGCACCTGTTAGACATCTACCTTCTTATCATTACCCCAACTTCTTTGTAGTCTTAGGGAAGGCAGTGAAAATATTTTGTTAACAGAGGCATAGTACTATAACAGCCAAGGAGGTCTGATAATGGCTCTACAATTACTGCTGGGCTCACCTGAAGTGGTGTTCCTCTCTGACACAAAATTTCCCAACACCACTCAATGAAAAGAAGGTGAAAAAATATGGGAAAAGTAGAAAAACTCAAAATTATTTTTTAAAATAAAATAAAAAAAACTTCTACTTCCTATGATTACAGTCCAGCATGGAAGAGTACAATATACTGTTGACATCCTTTATCTTTCAAAAGAGTAAAACATCACCAGGGTTCTTTGTTGGAGAAGAGGGCATACTAGAAAATCCAGTCATGATAAGTCAGATCTCTCCACTGTGACTCCCAAAAAACTCTCTGAGGAGTGGTTAATCTGGTTACCCACAGAATCCTGTATTGTATGAGGTATGTTTCAGAGTGATCATGATTCAGTTTCTACAAACCATAGCCAATCATCTTTTAGCTGAAAAAGTTAACTTAGCAAAAGAATGTTCAGCAATCCAGGAAGTTGTTAAAATACAGTAACAACAACAAAATTTTGGGTCAGTCTCGCTTCTGAAGGATACTCCTAGAAAATAACATCGTATGACTAAGTACTTGTATGCTAGTAAAGCAAGTTAGATTTGTTAATCCTAGTAAAATATCTGTAGGGAGATGATATAAGTTGGACTGCTATGTGTGTCTGTACAACCCCCTTTTTTTCTAGTAGGGTAGTTAGTGACAGAATTAAAGTTTTCCCACTTTTCCCTGCTTAATAATACAACATATTTCAAAAATTCAAGGATGGTAACCTAATAACTGAAGGTAGATTATGGACAGTTAGAGCCCTCTTTCTTTTCTGATTTTTCTTTTTGATTGATTTTGGAGAGAACTTGTGGAAGATCAGTTTTTTAAGTTCTGCTTCCAGAGTGACTCTGTTTACCTCTGACCTTAGTGACCATGTATTGTACAGCCCCACTCGCTGACTACATGTGAATGAATGGTGTCCCTTGGGGTTGTCACTATCGTGGCCCACATGGCAAACTATAAGTGTATGTCAAACATTTCATGAACCAAAAATGAAATCCATGGTCATCATGTATTTTGTCTTTGCATTTTTTTTTTTTTTTGGTCTAAAGAAAGTTCTGAACAGAGTATCAATCAAGATTACATCACAAAACTTTAAATGTATTTACAGCATGAATAAGTTACATAGATAAACTTTGAATGTTTCTGATGTGTAACAGATTCACATGCACACATCTAACACTTTGACAGCATTAAATTTAAGGAGGAAACTTAAGAATGGCCCTTTACATATATATTACAAATAAAATATGACATTATTTTTAAACAAAGTGACAACTCATCTCTTTATGATTCTATTCTGCCTATCTAAATGGATGTTAAAATATGCATGCGTGAGAGGTGAAAAGACTTGTAATTTATGTGAATAACTTTTCTCTATAAAATGGCCAAGTTAATTAAAATGAACACTTATCCTTCTGTAGTATAAATATGTTAATAAAAGCAACCTTCTAGTAAAAAGCAGCCAAGATCCTTAAAAAGAGTCTATCTGGATCAATTTTGGTGCAAAGAGATCCAGGGCTGTCAGAAACAGTAGCCTAGCAACACAAGAAAGGTACTTCATAGCAGCTCTTTTTAGGTACAGTGATTGTATTCAAATAACAGTGTACATTAAATTGTAGTCCACTTACAGTTCACTTTTCAAACACACAGGCTGTCTGCTTTTAACTGTCTTACCGTCTTACAGTTTTTCAGTGGCCAGCTTCATTCTGCCTGTCTCTTTCTCATCTCACCACAAACAAAACAAACAAAACAGAACAAAAGGGGAAAAAGGAAAAAGAAAGGGAACAAATGTACAAGTTGTAGAATATAAAATTTTCTAAAGTGAAGAAAACATTGCACTTTTGCTAATCTAAAACTGTTTCTAGAAAGGAAGGTGTTGTTCAGTGTCGTCAGCTTTGGTATGCAATGGAAGTCACTTCTTCAGTAGTGAGTTGCATTTGCTCAGGAAAGGGGTAACACCTTTGTGCCACACAGCATGATGGGTGGAGTCTGTCTTAGGATGTCCTTTGCTACCTTGGTTCTTAAAGTATTGCTACACATTGGAAGTTCGGTCATCCTTTTTAGAAAAAGTCTTGCAGGTGACAAGAGGGAGAACAGTCCGTCCAAGCCTTCTGAAGGCTGAGAAGACACTGAATGATACTGCCCCAGCATGGCAGCACCCCCAGCTTGGAAGCCAGCGGGGATGGGAGGCTCTTGTCAGAGACTAGTGCCAGAAACACTAGAGTCTGGGAGGAAAGCAGTGAGGACTCGGTAACTCTGCGCCCTGCGGATCATGTCCCGGATTTCCATGTTTAGCTCCATCAGCTTGGTGCAGATTTCGGTCAGACTCTGGTTAGATCCCACCAGTGCATAAGTACCTGTCTGTCCCAGTGTTTGGTGACGGAAATAAATATTCAGTAGTGTCTGGACCTCATCATCAGAACTGCTTCCAAAGATGTCGTTGGGCCACAGACTTCTGCAGTTAAGAAAGATAGAACAGATTAGAGGCATTACTGGTCACAAAGTTGGGAGGTTATGAGTCTTTGTTAGTATAAGATTATTACTCTAAAAAAAGGTTTACTAAGATACTCTCATACCATATACTTCACCTGTCAAAAGTATGCAATCCCATGGGTTTCTGTATATTTGAAGTTGTGCATTATGTTCAGTTTTAGACTAGTGGATATTGTTTTTGATAAAAGTATCATAAGGGTAAAAATATCAGAATAGAATCTGATACTCTTAAAACATTTGTCTCATTTGTAATAGCATTCTGGTTCCAGTGAATGTGAAGACAATGTGAAGATGTAGGGGACACCCAAAATATGTAGACTTGGATGTTAGTTTTAAATGATATAGAGAGGTTACTTTTCAAGTCCAGAACATTTAGGGATGACAAATGACCAGAACCAATCCTGGTACTTTCAATGTGTAAGGTCTGAAAGCCAAGTGTTTCTGGAATTGCAAATAAAGATCTGAGAAGAGATATGAAAAATATCTAGACATTACTTCCGTGGTGAGTTCATCCCCAACCATGACAAAGTCACAGTTAGGTGTGCATTTCCTGTAAGCATCTGTAAAAGAAACAGGAGAGCGACCTGCATTCTCTGATTTGCCGCAAGGCTTTGCCAAGCTCATTATTCTTCAGGCAATCCAGCATGGACTGGATGGCTGCCTCGGTGGACGTGAAGGTGGGCTCGGACCATGCTCCCTCTATGTAAAGAGGGTCTGAGGTAATGGCTGCAGTGGCCTCCTTCAGGTTTCTCTTCAGGTCACTTAATTCCCTTGACATATTCAGCAGCTGTTTCAAAAACAACAAAAACATACTGTATTTAGGTGCCGGCTGGGTTGTACATTCTGAAGTGAACTAATTTGACCATGTGGGTCTGTATAAGTATGAACTTACTATCTTTTTACATTTTTTTCTCATTGAGTTTATTGGTACTTTTTAAGTATACAGTAGTTAGTTACATTCATCATTGGGATCGTGTACCTTTACATGACAGATCCTGGTTCTCATTTTTTCCCCTTGTCCCTGCCCTCTCTTTACTACCTCCCACCTCCCCTATTTACAAAGACTTGCTTTCCATTTTTTCCTTTTCTCATATTTTTTCTTTTCCCTTATTTCCTTTCCCCTACCCTTTCCACTTCCTCTACACCTTTAGTCCTTTTCTTCCTATTTCACACTGTCAGTTATACAATTTGGATACAAACTTACTATCTTGGTAAATTAAAACAAGATGTATGTTACTGTACTACGTGTTATATATATAGGATGGGGGGCAGATATGCTTTAAGTAACTTTACATAGGAAAAGTTGGAATGACCTACTTATAGGAAAGATGAAGACTTCATTTAAAATGTTTTCTGTTTAACTAGAAAGGGCAAAAATGCAGATGTACAATGGGCCAGAGAACAGGTTCAAGAGTAGGGCACATCCGGGTGCAATGCCAATAATGCAGTACAACTGTTTCCCCATCCACAAGGATATATAGGTTTTAAGAACCCTAGTGGTTATCTGAGATGATAGGTGAGACTAAGGATTCAGCAGAGCAGCTGTTTATTAGAGAGATTAGAACAGATAAAAAGAAGCTGTGTGCTTCTCAGAACAATAGGAAAGATGCCTCGAGGCATCTCAGAGATATGCCAGGGCAACTGTTGAAGAAAAAAATTGCCCCAGGTCCCCCTGGGCATTCTGGCTTGTTAGAAAAACACTGGACTACTGCAGACTCAGCTCTGGTACTGTCTGCATGATGCTGCTTTTACAGGTGTGCAGAATATGAGAGTTATAAGGTCCTGACAGCTTCCACCAAGATTTCAAAGAAAAGCCTAGGAGACCAGGAAGAAATATATCTTGGGGTCTAAGGCCCTGCAGAGTGTGTTTGATGCACACTAGAGCTGTAGAAATGTAGCCACCATGGAGACTCCAGAAATGTGGAACTGTCACCACCATGAAACACGCTCCAAAGAAAGTTGTGTGATACACAAGCCTCAGAATGCTACAAACATCATCTTTCAGCCTGTGAGAGCAGCCATGTGGGTAGAGACGAACAGAACCATAGATGCTAGGATTTCTCCATCATCCCAGAGGTCCAGGCAAAGATATATGGACTGGAAGGAGCCACTGCAGAGCTTCCACAAGGGCAATGCTGAGCAGAACTGTGAGGTCAGAACTGTTGCAGAAGGTCCCTATCAGGGAAATGCCCAGAGGAACTTCAGGGGTAGGACTGCACCGAGATCCCACAACTGTAGAGCTATCAGCGTGCAACAGTCAGTCCAGAAGAGCCGCAGAGACTTGAAAGGGTGAGATTTGAAGCATAAGCTGAGTCTAGGAAAGTCTCATAGGAGTGAGGGTGCCTGTAACCTGGGGGACTCAGCTCTGCTCCACTGTGGACAGTAGTATGCCAGATCTGAAACTTTGGGATTTAATGTTTGCCCTGCTAGGCTTTGGGATTACTCCTTTCTATCTGCCTATTCCTTTCTTTTGGAATGGGTATGTTTAACCCTATGCCAGTCCCACCATAATTATCTTGTTTTGATTTTATACATGCAGAGCTGTAAGAAGTTTGCCTTGAGTCTCAGATGAGACATTGAGATTTTTGAGTTAATACTGGAATGGGTAAAGACTTTGGGATTATTTGGATGGAATGATTTCGTGTTGTATGTGAAAAGGACTTAAGTTTCAGGAGTAAGGCCTAGGAGCAAAATGCTATGGTTCGTTCCCCTGAATTCATGAAGGAGTTTAATCCTCAAAGTTTTATGTTAATAGATTAAGAGCCCATACTTAAGGAGACTATGGTGTCTAGAGGTGGGCCTTTGGGAAGTAACTAGATTAGGTCTTTAGGGTGGGGCCCCTTAACTGAATTCTACTAAGGATTTATAAGGAAAGCAAGACCAGACAAAGAGACACACAAGAGATCCACTGTGATATGATGCAGCCAGAACGTGTGCCATGCTGTTTGGACCTCAGCCCCAAAACTGTGAGCTAAATATATCTTCACTTTATAAAGAAGTCTGCTTTAGGTATTTGTTACTGTATGAACAGCTAATACATATACAGTAATATCTTAGCTCACAGACTCTTATTTGCAAACGAAATTGGTAAAATTTTGCTTCTGTTAACACGACCATGGTCATCTCTCCCCAAATTGTAAAACTAAGTCTGTAAACTGAGGTACCACCTTACTGTGAGAAAATAGTAAGAGACTTCTATCTTAGTTCTCTTTTGAGACTGAAAATATCTACTTCACAGATCATTTCAAAGATTAAATGAAATAACATTTATAAAATGCTCAGTACAAATTGGTAGGTAAGTGTTCAGTAATTGTAATAGTGAACACGGACCCCATTCTAACAATCAGTATGTCTTGTTCTATGCCATGGAAAAGGATGAAGACACAATTTTAAGGGCAAGAATGAAAAGGAATAATTTAAATGTAACATTAGTAGTAATACTACAGAGGTAAAGGATATTTTCCATTAAAATTATGAAACCAAGGCAAGGGCAGTGGTATATACCTGTAGTCCCAGTTACTCAGAAGGCTGAGGCAGGAGTTCAGGGCCAGCCTGGGCAACGTAGCAAGACCTCATCTCAAAAATTACTGGACCCTCAAGTTCCAGAGTATTAAGTATAAGAGAAGATCTGTGTTACTTCTACTTGTCCTCAAGATATAACATGGAAGACAACTGTTTCACAACTTGATCTCAAGAGCATTAAAAAAATTGACATAAAATTTGAGTTTTTTCCCTTTGTAAGGCAAGTTCACACTCAGTGTATAAACTATAGAATTGAAGCCCTGAAGTATTAATTGTGTTCATACAGATACCTGTTAAATATAAATACTCTAGAACTAGATTTTAAATTTATTAAGGTAATCTTTAAAAATAAGATAGAATAGGGTCAGTAGTTCTGCTATCTGCCTCCCAAGTTCAATCCCTAGTACAAAAAAAAAAAAGATATAATATTTAATTTTGTGTATAATTTAAAGTGGGAAAGTGAATTTCTTCCTAATTATTTTAATACTAGTTAAGTTTTAAATTTATAGAATAAGATTTAAACTGAGTGTGAGCATATACTGTTAATCCCAGCTACTTGGGAGGCTGAGGTCAGATTGGGGAATTGAGGGAGACCCTGTCTCAAAATAAAATTTAAAAGGGCTGGGGATGTGGCTCAGCAGTAGACTACTTGCTTACCATGCATGGGGCCCTTGGTTCATTTCTCAGAATCGCAAAAAAAAAAAAAAAAGCCAACAAAAATAAAACTTAAGTAGAATTTACTTTAAATGCATTCACTTACAAATTTACTTTATTTAATTCCATAAGATTTAAAATAATTGTAGATACAAATTAATATATACATATAACATGTAACATAATTAAAACTCTAAAGTGAAACTGATTGCTTTTTAAAAAGAAGTTTCATTATCATTATGTACAGATGAGGGTTACAACACGATGTCATGGGATACATATAGATAGTAAAATGATTGCGTAGCACAACAGATCATCAGTTACTTTTTTGTGACAAGAAGAGCTAAAATCTTAATAAAATCCTTCTTACATAGTACAATTTTATTTACTTTAGTGCTCATGTTGTATGTGAGGTCTCTATACTTGTTCATCCCAAGTATCAATTTGTATCCTGTGTATTCTTTGACACATCTCCTCATCCCTGATACTTTCATTCTTGTGTATTTGAGATAAGTATGTGTTCTACATATTTTTCTTTATGTATCTGGCTTACGTCGCTTAACACAATGCTCCCACATCTATCCATGCAAATAGTGGGATCATCTTTTAAGGCTAAATAATACTTCATTTTGTGTGTGGACATCACATTTTTAAAAATTCATACATCATTTGGAAGTTATGTTATTTCCCTATTTTGGCTATTTGGAGTGATGTTGCAATGTACAAGAAAGTGGAGATGTCTTTCTGAGGTGATTTCATTTACTTTGGATATATATCTAGAATAGGGCTTATTGAATTTTATATGGTACACTAATCAACATTCTCAACAGTGGTGTACTAGGGCCCCTCTTCTTCACACCCTTATCAATATTTGTTCTCCCCTCTACCCCTCACTGGGCACTGAAAGCAGAGCCTTTACATTGAGCAATATCCTCATACCTTTTGGAAATTAAAAATTTTGAGACAGGGTCTCACTAAATTGCCCAGGTTGGGCTTGAATTTACAATCCACCTGCCTCAGCCTCCCAGAAGGCTGAGATTACAGGCATCTGGTATCATGTCAACTTCTAGAAATTTTATATTTTCAGGTGTAACAGGTCTTTTAGTCATTTTGAGTTGGTTTCTGTATATGGTGCAAGGCTTCAATTTTAATCTTTTGTATGTGGAAATTCAGTGTTCTCATTTCCTCAGCACCATTTAGTGAAGGAATTATCCTTTTTTCCAACATGTTATTTTGATGTCTTTGTCTAAAATTAGCTGACCATATATGTGTGGATTTATTTTTAGGCTCCCTAATCTGTTTTATTAGTCTGTGTTTCTGTTTTTGTGCCAGTACTATACAATTTTGATTACCAGAGTTTTGTAATACATTTTTTTCCTCCAGTACTAGGCATCAAACCCATGGACTTCACACTGACCTACAATCCCAGCTGTTATTTACCTATTTTTATTTCGAGACAGGGTCTTGCTAAGTTGCCCAAGCTGGGCTTGAACTTGTGATCCTCCCACCTTAGCTTCCCAAAGTGCTAGGATTACAGGTATGTAACACCCCATCTGGTCTGTAATATAAATTAGTAAGTGTGGTGCCTCCAGATTATTCTTCCTCATATGGTTTGACTGTTCAGGGTTTTTTATGGTTCCATACAAATTCTGGATATTTTTTCCTATTTCTGTGAAGAATACCACTACAATTTTGGTAGGGATTAAATATACATAATGCTCTGGGTAGTATGGGCATCTTAATATTACTTCTTTCTGTCAATAACACAGAATCTATCTTTGGGGATTTTCAGCTTTTTTACATTAAATTTTAAAATAGTTTCTAGCATATAAAATTTCACCATCTTGGTTCTATATTCATATCTATGTATTTTTAAAATGATGCAAATAAGATTGTATTATTGATTTGTATTTCAGCTGGGTCAGCTATTGTTCATAAAAATACTGATTTTTACATGTTGATTTTCTGTTAAGTTCAGATGCAACACTGTTACTAACAGTTGCTTTTTTGGGATGGAATCCTTGGCGTTTTCTACATATTAGATCATGTCATCTGAAATAAAATTTCATTTCTTCTCCTCTGATTTGGATGCCTTTTGTTTCTTTCCATTATCTGATTGCTCTCACTAATACTCCCAGTATGTGTTGGATAGAAGTGGTAAATGTGGTCATCCCTGCCTCGTAGTGGATCTTAGCTTTCACTTTCCCACTGGTTAGCTGTAGGCTTTCGTAAATGTGTCAAGTGGTATGTGTTGGCTCTGGTTCTGGGTGGCCACAGTGGTTCAGTGTCTGTAGAGGTACTGTCAGTTATAATCGTGTCAGTGTCAGTAGCCTAGGCTCTGGGAGTTGGTGGCAGTGGTGGTAGCAAGGTAGACTGCTAAGAGTTCTTGGCAGCAAGGGCTTTAGGGGTCCTCCTGCTCTCAGTTTCTGTACAGTGGAGAATCCTAGCCAAGGAGATCCCTCTTGGTATTGGCTGTAACACAGGCCCATGGGCTGCCATACGAGCACTGTTCAGGTGGTTGGAGCAGCTGTGGAGCTGAAGTCTTAGGCTTACTATCTTGTTGAGCTATGTGGCACCTGTGATGTGGGTACAGGTTTACTCTCTGGGCATGAGTAGATGTAGCTCCTATTAAGCCAAGGACTGCAACTCTGAGGTATTCCCTAGTAGTTTGAATCCAAGGGATGGGGATGTGGCCATGATCCTGAAGGTCAGGGCACAGTACTGGCATAGCTGCAACTTGAGTCTTGAAGCCAACAGGGCACAGAGGCAACTCAGGCAGCAGAAGTTGTGACCCTGGATGTTGGTGTGATAGGACACAGCTGTGGCCCAAGCTCTGTGAGGGCAGATGCAATGACACCAGGGATCTTGAAGTAGAGAAGTACACAGCTATGTCTGGGAGTGTGAGTGCAGGGTATAGGGCAACGTTAGCTTTATTTCCCAGGGAGGTAAGGTACTGCGGTAGCTCAGACTCTGGAGGGCTGGTCCAGATCCAGGAAGGTGGAGTGCTATGCCTGTTTAGTCCAGAGTACACAGTGGCACAGCTAAACCAGGACTATGTTTTCTTGGGTGGGTGAGCATCAAATGGGCTTTGGTACGAGGACTGCAGTTGCTTCATTTGGTCAAAGCTCTGGTTTGCAGGGGTCAAGCCATGAGGATAGTTCAGGTGCTGAGTGGGCACAACTGCTATGCCAGGTCAAGGCAGCTTCTTGCCGAGGTAACAGTGCCTAGTGTTTGAGAAGCAAGGTTCAGCATAGGCTCAAGTGCTGGTGTGGCAGCTGCTCCCCTAGCTACAGCTCCCATTTTCTGGGGCCAAGGTACCAGGTTGGTTCAAGTGCTGAGGGGATATAGCTGCTCTGAAGGGTTGCAGTTGTTCTGCCAGCTCTGGCATGGGTCCTCTGGTGGTTTAGGGTCCTTGAGGGGAAAGGTGCTATGCAGGCTTGGGTGCTGAGGTCATGTCTCATCAACCAGGCTAGGCTGAGTAGCCAGAAGTAGGGTATAACAGCATCTAGGATGGGTTGCTATTCGTTAGTGCCTCCTAGGCAGTTTGTCCCAAAGGTATAGGGAGCTGTGGCACATAGGCCGGGAATGGTGAACTACCGTGTATAAGTGTGGTGCATTGAGGGCAAAGCTTCAGGGCTGTGAGATGCAGTGAATACTGGCCTCCAGAGCAGGAGGTAGCAGTGGCTCAGGTCTCAAGATGGTGCAGTGCAGAAGCTTGGGTCATGGAGCTGGGTGATGGTCTAGGGGCTTCCTGTTCTGAGCTGACCTCAATAGGGGATTTCTGCCACTCCCTTGCTGTCATCTCCATTAGTCCCTGACGGAAATGTAGTTGTTCGTTCATTGTTTTGGTCCTTTATTGTTTTGCTGGTAGGCACCTCTAGTTGGGCCCTTGCTCCAACTGCTTTCTCAATATGGAAGATGGAGTTTTATTTGCCTGTCTTCTATTTCTTGAGCAGTGATAGACTCTACGGATCCTGTTAATATTTGCTTAGATGAATAAGAAGCATAAACTTCATGGCAAATAATAGGTTATCACCTCTTTTCTCTTTTGTCTGAGAATTTGTAATTCTGTGGAGGAAGACTGCTTAGTGAAAAGCTCATATACAACATTTAAAAGTATACTCAAAAGCTGTATTAAACTAGATTCATTCATAGGAAAATGGATACATATTGAGGTCATACTCCTAAGTGAAATAAATAAATCACACATGTGTAAATACCAAATAGTTTCTCTGATGTGAAAAACTATAATAGTACATAAGATCCTAATGAGATAATTGACAATGTGAAATAGGAAGAAAAGGGCTAAAGTTGTAGGAAAGTGGGAAGGGCAGGGGAAAGGTAATAGGGGAAAGGTAATAAGGGAAAAGATAAAAAATATGAGAAACTGAAAAAATGGAAATAAAGTGTTTGTAAATGTAAATACCCCAAATAGTTTCTCTGATGTGAAAAACTATAATAGTACATAAGATCCTAATGAGATAATTGACAATGTGAAATAGGAAGAAAAGGGCTAAAGTTGTAGGAAAGTGGGAAGGGCAGGGGAAAGGTAATAGGGGAAAGGTAATAAGGGAAAAGATAAAAAATATGAGAAACTGAAAAAATGGAAATAAAGTGTTTGTAAATGGGAAGGGAAGGATGGGGGGTGAAGAGAGGGCAGGGACAAGGGGGAAAAATGAGAACCAAGACTTGTTATGTGAAGGTACAGGAACCCAGTGATGAATGTAACTGTATTGTATACCTAGAATGTACCAATAAACTCAATTTAAAAAAAAGGTATACTGGGAGGGCCGGGGATTTAGCTCAGTGGTGCTGCTGTCTGCCTGGCAAGCTCAAAGTCCCGAGGTCAATCCCCAGTACCAAAACAAACAAACAAACAAACAAAACCAAAAAACGTATACTGAAATTAAAAGTTATGTAGTTTTCCCTTTCTTTTCAAACTGAGTAAGAAATAGTGAAGTGACTGTCATTCTGTTACTTTTTGTGGTTCCTCCTCCCTGGCCCCCTTATTAGACAGGTTTCCCAGGCTCCATTTTCTTCCTACTGCTCTCAGTGGGAGGATTTCACTGATCTCTGCCTGTCTGCAATGATGATCACCTGTGTACCTTCAGTCCAAGTCTCCTAACTTTAGATCCTCCTATCTCACCACTTGCAAGATTATCATTAGACCTGGTTTTGGTCTAATAGACAGAGGTGTTGGCTGCCTGGATGGACAAATGTCTCAGTCCTTCTTGTATGTCCCTGTCACAGCCGTGCTAAGGTCACTTGGCTTATCTGAGATGCAACCTGACTATCACCCTCAACTCTCCCCTCTCCTTCACCATTTCCATCAGTTTCACTGATCTTTTGTCCCAATATCACCTACACCACTTTTCTCTTCTCTAGGCCTACAGCTTCTGTCCTATTTCCAACATTCTTCTCCTGTCTGAACCATTTCAGCAACTTTATAGGTATTCATCTCCCCAGTTTAGTTATCAAATCCACCTTTCTTATAGCCATCATATAGATCTTACTCAGATGCCAAAGCATCTTCCACGATCTCACCCTTACCTCTGTCTTCTACCTATTTCACCACTCTTCTTTCATTAGCATTTTATATTGCAATAAAACCAAACTGTTTGTAGGTCCCTTCTCTCTCTTACCACCTTGACTATGCCCATGCTTTTATTCTGATTGGACTTCAACTCTATGACTCCATTTTGTCTTATAAGATTCTGCTCAGGTGTGACTTGCTCCAGAAAGCTTTCCAGTTTCAAACTTTCTTTCCTCTAGACAAATGAGGCATTTATCCTCTGTGTTCCTATGATACCCAGTACAAACTACCAGTACTTTACTTTCACTCATGGCAAAACTGGCTCACTTGGAGGTAGTACATTTAAATTATTTTGCTTTTTATACAAACATACCATATAGAGTTAGATATTTTCCTCTTACATCAAAGTAAAGGCAAATATGAAAGGATAGATGTGAAGAAGAAATGCCACACTACAATGAGTCTTTTGTTTTGTTTTGTTTTTCAAAGAAATCCCAGACCCAGGGATAGGATCAGGTTGATTTAAATGAGGCATCCAGAGCACTAAATGTGGCAAGGGCCTTGCCCCTAAATTTTCTCACCTTAGTGTGGTATTGCCTTAGAATCCATTAAAAAATGAGAACAGAAATAAGTACAAGACATTTATTCTGACTTGTGCTCGAGAAAAATAATTAAGTGGGAGCATAGTCACTTGGGCAGTTATAAATGGAGCAGAAAGGAGAACCAAACAGAATGATGACTTTAGTGGTGGGACACAGGGACTCACCTCTGGCATGGAGCTCACTTCGTGCACCTGGCCGATGAGCTTACAGTAGGACTGAAAAAGCAACAGCAGCTGGAAGTGTAGTTTATACAATCTCTGACACAGTTCTAGTTGCTAAGGAGAGAATGCACATGAGAAGAAATAGTTATTAAGGACCATTCTTGTATAACTAATGAAATCTTAGTGGAGATATTTTATTTTTTTTTAAATTAAGGCAACACAACTAGCAGTTACTCCAAATAAAGCAGAAAAACAAAATCCAGTCAAATATTGGTGAAAAATTTATAGTGTATTATGGGACATTATATTCTATATAATAGAAGATGACTAATTAGAGAGCAGCAGGAATAAAAAGACCATGCGAACTGCCTCATTTCCATTATATTTGCATAATTAACTAGACTATAGCTGATTGTATTAATTTTTATAAGCTATAATTGCTTTTAAAATGAATTTTTTATGAAGAAAGGAAAGACATTAAATATTTCTAGATATTAAATTTATAAATTACTCCTTGTTATGGTTCTGTTTGGCATCAAGTAGACATTCATCCTAATGTCTGGGTAAACACAAGCCATCCAGTCCTCTCAGTTACTATGTCAGCCTTCTACTCAGTGCTCAATGTTTACTGAATTAAAGGGACATAGAAGGGGCCAAAAGTGCTTAAGACATTCTGAAAACAGCTATACTTCCTGTGGAAAGAATATTAAAAATGACCATTATACAAAATGGTCCTTGGGCCTCTGGAATTCAAAATGTTTTCATTATATGGCTCTGTATATTATGAGGGAGAAAGATCATAAGAAATCTCAATACCAATGACCATACTCCTCTTTTAGCTGTATCCTCTACACTTTGCCTATTTTATTTCAACAAATGGTTAGTGCCTAGGCAGTGAATGGGGTTTATTGAAAGAATGGCCTTCACTACATAGAATTTGTTGGCTCGGTAGTCATCAGTGAAAGTGGGTTATATATGTGGTTTAAACTAAAAGCTTCACTGTTCAGTTTTCAAATGGGGTTAAGGAAGGGTAGGTAGAGCTCTTCTTTAAACATACTACGAAAAACTCAGCTGGGAATTGGGGTCTTCAGGGTGATGAAATTTTTGCATAAATCATTTAAGGAGAGGAAGTATAAGCATTTAAATTTAGGTTTAGGAAGAATATTTTGTTGTTATTATGAATACAGTATCATATGTTTTATCCTAATTTTAAAATATTACTAAAATTCATGTTCAGAACATGCTGAAGATGTTTCCTTTTTCCTCCTCCTCTTTTCATGCTTGGAGGGGAAAACAATTCCACTTAGATTTGATTCCTCAATATTGGTAAGCAGCCTAAGTTTAAAGTAGTATATACACTTACTTATTAACTCAAACTAGGTCTTTGGTATTTTTAGTAAAACACGTTGTTATACTGCCATTTAAATTTTGTAGAGACCTTTTATAATCTTATATGAGAAATAATTACCAGGGACTTGCAAATAAATAAAAAGTATTGCTTAAAAATAATGTCACGACTTCCCAATTTAGGGTGAAACCTAGCTATGAAAATTCTTGACTTTCCTAAGTGCCAAATAATGATAGTTATTATTTAAAATATTCTACTGACAATACAAGAATTCATAGCAATGTAGGTTTCTACTGTGGGGCAAAAGCAGCCCTGATATAACTGGCATGTCTCAATCTATCAAAGAAACTAAAACACGAAAAAGGGAAAACGTGCTAAGAGATATAATAGTAACAGTAAAAATAAGGTTTGTTACAGACCCATGCCTAAGTGGACAAAGAGTATGAAAGAAAGTTAACTTACTGCAAGAGATTCCATTTGCTACACAGCAAGCATGGCACAGGAAACAAAGGAAAGGAAAGAAAGTACAGGGTCAGTGTATGCATGCAACAGAAAGCACGGCCCTCTTCCAAAGCAGAACTATCAGCAGTATTAGCGTTGCTGGCCCAAACTTGAAAAATGGTTGCCAATGTTGCACCCATTCCACATGCACAGCACTGCAGTTAAAAAACAAGCTCTAATGGGAAACATATCATTAAAAAACAATTTTTAATCTTTTAGGTTACCTGGTTAGTTGGTTTACATTTTGTCATGTCAGTCTTGGAGACCGGAAATAAAAATTCTTACTGCTTGGAGATTTTAGTGTATAAATGTGAATAATATGTAACATAGTAAAACTGTGAGAAAGACAGCTAAATAATTTGAAGAGTATAGTATCAAATTATAGCGTTACATTATATTAAGATAGTCTTTAATATGTTTGGTTTTGTAACTACTAAACGGTGGAAATACAATTAACACTGAATATAATTAACAATCCAAATGCCATTTTCTTTAGTTGTCTTGGCTTCTACATGGATAACATTTTATAAGACTACTAAACTGGGCCTGGTGGCGACCACCTGTAATCCCAGCACTCGGGAGGCTGAGGCAGGAGGATCACTGTGAGTTCGAGACAGCCTGGGCTACATAGTGAGTTCCAGGTCAGTCTCAACTACACAGTGAGACCCTGGCTCAAAAAAACAAAACAAAAGAAAAAGACTATGAGACATTATAACTGCAAAGGAATAAATGGAGTAAACACTGTATACTGTATCTTCAAATGAATATGATATATGATGTCATTTTCTTAATTTTTTGGTAAATTTTTCTCCAGTAGATAATTTCTCAAAGTAATTTAGAATTGTTAGTTAATAGAAATGTGCAACCAGGCCATGTTCAACTATAGCTACCATTTTTGATATTACCATAGAATTAATTTAACAAAATTTAGGTATCTGAGAAAAGATAACCATAACTTGACAAAACATTTTTTAAAAAATAAGTATGACCATTCCTAAAGGTCAACTAATCTGTTTCTGAATTTTCAAAATATTTAAGGATCTGTCTCACTCCATTTCTAATTCATGGAAACAAAAACCCCTTTTCTTTAAAGTTCTTTCAAAAACTCTGGATTATCAGTTTAAATGTACTATGCTTTAACATAAGGTACTGTATAAAAGAACAAATGAAACTATCAAATTATTATTTATAAGTTACAAAAGTAGTAACTGAAGGTTCATGACAAATAGCCTCTGCTCTTGTCCCAGTCGGGGCTACTGTCTATGGGGTTTGGCACACATTACATTTACTGAGTAGTTTTTTGGACCCTGCCCAATATATCTCTATGCTTTGAAAGATGAACCTCTTTAAGCCCGTGAGGTAGATTACATGGTTTGAGGTAGTTACTATTTTCAAGAAAACTTTGTCTAGTAGTTTCTATAACCAAAACTTACATACATATCAAATGGGCACACAGGGTTAATCTTAATATCTCCATGCATATAGTATTTCCACTGTGAAGACTTTTCAGAAAGCAGCAAATGTGAGAGATCCTTAGTGTTCACATTAGCACGTAAGTGCCTGTGCATGGAATTTACTTCTCAGCAGTGTGGAATGAAACATGTGCTGAGTAAATCACATGATCTTGTGTGGAGAAAAGTGCCATCCTTTTGCTATTTTTCTAAACAAAGTAGTAATCCAAAGAGGTCATCAAATGAGTCAAAGTAAAAACTTCCCTGACCAACAAAGGTAAATGAAGCTCTCTGATTCCAGTTCGGTGCTAAGGAATGTCACTGTCAGTGTGTTCCTCGCACCAGGTACTCAGGACATAAAATACTGTAGCATGTTTTTTGGGAGATGGCTGGCCAGGTTTGATGAACACCGGTTCTTGGTATCCTTCAAGCTGCTTCAGGCTTCCTTGATATATATTATCTCAGAATTGAGATAATATCAGGTTGGGACCTGATTTGCATCTACTGTTCCAAAAAGTAGCGAACAATGTCTTTCTAAGGAGCTGTTGCATGGAAAATACTGAAATTTTCTTTCCTTGTGATCCAGTGTCTTCCTATTCTCAGGTTTAAAAAAAATAATCCATTTAGATATCTTTCTGTGTTTTGGTGACTTAACAATGTTTTGGCCCTGTTATGGAAATGTGATTATGTCATTTGGTCTCAAGAATTTTATTCAAGCCCTATTCCTTTTCTCCTGATGTGGCCTGATTTATAAAATCAGTTTTGGAAGTATGCTTTCTCAAAATGAGGGGGGAAAAAACCCCTCAAGGAGCCAAGGTGTTAAGAACTGATCATTAACAATTAGGGAATGTGTAGCTTAAAAAGCCCACAACAAGCTAAAGCTTGTTTCCTTACAGTAGCCTAGACATCTCTGCTTTCTCTGTGTTCTGCCTTCAGATGGCTTCTATGCTTATATTTGGTCAGGATTTTTTTTTTTTAAACCGGGGATCAAACTCCGGTCCTTGTGCTTGCAAGGCAGGTGGTAGCACTACTGACCTAAATCCTCGACCCCAGGAAAAAAAATTTGACATGAGTGAAGATGAATCACAGCATATTTGGCTATTATTTTCATATTTCGTTTCTGAAAGTTGTGGGTTTAAATGGGATAAAATTTAGATTCCAGGTAGGCTGGAGGTAACATAGTTTAATGATGCTTCTCTACTCAGTAATAAGTGGGTATATCTAATCTCCTAAGTAGGTAGGGAACAGTGTGTACTTGTTAATACCACATGGTTTTGGCACATTGACAACTATTTTATGTTTGTTCAGTAATTATTTTGGACCTTGATCATAAAAATGTCTGTCCAAGTTTAGAAAGATAAATACCTTGAAGCCTGTAATATAGAAAATATACCTTGGGATATTTACTATTTTTGGGAAAATGTAAAATAATTTTAGGAGACATTTCTTTCACCAATACAGGATAGAAGATTCCCTGTAGAATAAAGACTGGTCAATTATATCTGAAGGAGATTTACTAGGTTATGATGAACTGGAGGAAAGTCTTAGCATTTAACTTATTCAACTTATCTAAGACCACAGGTTGCAAGCTTCTTATTCCTGGATTATGTAGAAACAGGAAACATACAACTGAAAATGTCAGTGTCCAGAAAGAACCTAATAGTTGGAATGATGATTTGAATATAATAAGATGAAATTTAGTAGGGCTAAATGTACATTTTTGCACTTGAGTCCAAAGACTAATACTTCAAGCAGTGTCCAGAAATATCTTGTAAATGATAATATGTAAGTGAGATCCCTGTGACAAGCACAAAGGAGACATCTCCAGCTTTCCTGGGCTACCACCTCTGCCAGACTGGGCAGATGAGCAGCTGTGTTAGCTACAGGGCTGAAGCTGCAAGCACTGCCTGTAGAAGCCAGAGCTGGCCAGAGACTTAGTGTCCTGGCCCACATTTATATAAAATTAAGCCACCTAGTAGCTATTCCAGAATAAATTCCACAAGAGAGGTCAATGGAAACCAAAATCCTTAAGTCATAAAAGATTTTTCTCTCTTCTTAAATGTGCAAGCTAAGAAAACACCAGTGAGGCTGTGTACACAAAGGAGTGAAAATGATTTTGTGAGATGTATGCAAATCACACTCCTTGTTTTATATCATATGTAGTTATGCTGCACCTTGTTTTAGAATTAGAATCACCAGGAAGCCTAAATCATTAACCCATCATATTTGTCTTAAAAAAAAGGCCTTCCCTCAAATTCATAAGGCACTGTAAAAATATGGTGAAAATGTTAAAAATTTTAAAATAACTTATTCCTTGTCACTTCAAACGCACTTATCCCATCATTTTTTGCCACTTTCTGAAGCAGTTCTGGATGTCATCTTTTATGAATGTTGTTAGTTGCAATATTTAGTTTTTTTAGTTGCACTGTGGCTACCTGGATGTTGTGAAGTGATTTAAAATGTTTATCTTTCACGGTCATTTTGACTTTGGGGAAGAGCCAGAAGTTGCAAGGTGCCAGGGGTGGTAAATAAATAGATGAGGGCACACCATGATGTCTTCATTTGACAGAAATTTCTAGACATTTCAAATGGACTCAGAACATTAAGGCAGCCATGAAAGTTTTGAAAGAGGACTTCTAGAACTGCTTTAGAAATAGAAATTTACAAGAAGGATGGGATAAATGTGTTTGAAGTGGGGGGAATATTCTGAGGGGGATTAATAGCAATGTGTCTTTTACGGAAATAATTTTTTAAAAAATTAAATATTCACTCTATTTGTTGATGAGACCTTAAACTTGTAGTAGTTAACAGTAATTTCACTTTGTACTTTACAATTGTTAAATTATAAAAGCATTGGTCTCTATTCTGTTCCCCATTCTACTTGCCTCCCATGCAAAGGATGCTTAGATTGACTGAATCTACCACATTATTTTAGGAGACACAGAACCTGCCTAATAAGGGAGTTAGAGAGAATCAATGGAAGGTAAGCACTGCTCTGAGGCCAAATGTTGAATTTTGCTTTGAGATAGAAACCAATGGTAGCTCCCATCAGCAAAATATCTCCATGTCTGGAAATTAGACCTCAGTGTTAACATGGAGTGACACCATTATTTCTCCTCAGGGCCCGCCCCTCTTTAGTGTATAAAGATTTCCCCGTTTACTCCCATATCCTATTTTTGGCTTTGTGCAGTAGAACTGTTAACTGTGAAGGAATCCACTCCCTACTGTGCTTAGCTAAACTTCAAGCTCAACAGTGGTGTAGTGTAGTCAGGGCTGATGGAATTTACAGTATGTAGCCTGAGAGTGTTGGCTATGGTCAGACAACTTCCAGGGCCCACTAGGAAATCTGACAGAGAATTCTGCTGGGTGTCCAGATAATTTCAACCAGCCATCTAGTCCCGTTTGACTTATTAGGACTGCCAGGCTCTCTCTTTAGGTGGTATACAGTATGCCTTCCAGACCAGCCTCAGATCTGGAGTTATCACATGCAAGGGACTGAAAGCATCTTCTTCAGCTCAATTGGCCACTGCCTAAGTTTTTCTGGTCATCAACGTGTCCATGAGCCCAAAACCGCTTGGGTCTTACTAAAATGTTGCAGACATTAGACTAGAATTTGTCTTTATACTAACCTTTTTGTAACAAATCCTACTCTCATCACTCCTAGGTAGTTTAGGGACCCTTATTATTTATGAGATTTTTAAAACCCATTATTAGACATTTAAATACATGCTAGAAATTATTCTGTAATTCTTCCCTATGTGTATGTTATGACTCAAAGTAAGTTACAGTAAGTCTGGACAAGTGGGGGAAATATGGCCTTTGGAATTTGTGCCTTAGCTTCTTTACTTGCAAAACGGAAAACCCTTACTTTCAAAGGATTGTTTTAAGAGATTAATTGAGATTATATGTGTATAATACTTGTAAAACAGTTTAAATTTTTCCCCTTGTATCCTCAAGATTATTGCTAACAGTTGCTACATATAAATGAATGAAGATGAACTCTATTTTCTTAATCCTCAGGTTAGTAAAAATACAAGAGATAGGAAAGAATAAATATTATATACAACTGACTATATGCTGCATAATGACATTTTGGGCAAACAGATCATATATGTCCTCATTCTATTACCCAGTGATGTAGCCTTTGCAGTTTGTAAGTACACCCTGTAATGTTTCCACAATGATGACATCGCCTAATGATCCATTTTTTAGAACATATCTCTATTGTTATGTGATGCATGATTATCTATCTATAGAAGCAAAGAAAGATGGATGAGGAGGAAATGAGTAGCAAGAATAAGCAAAAAGGAGTTTGTTTGAAGAAGATGAAGAACCTAGGTGTGTGGGGGGGAACCGAGCAACTAAAGCAAGTAAAGCCACTTATCAGAAATAGTTATGAGCATAATGTGTACACATTTTAAGATTAGGATATTTGAGAAAGAGGATCATTTATCTAGAATTTCTGTTATCATGAAATAGTAGGGTTAACCAGGCTACTCTAAACAAATATGATATTTCATTTTAACCCTAGTTCTTAAAAAATTTGTTCTGTATTAAAATGTACCTTCCTGACTGAGATTTCATTACAGAAAACATAATAGGATGAGTATTAAGGGTAAATGTTTAACTTTTTAAATATACTATTCAAACCATACTATAAAATGGACTACATTTGTGCCTACTGTGTAAATCCTAACCCAGTAACTGTTATCTGGATTGAAGTTGTCTGAATAGCAGGGGAAGGACTGAGCTGGAATTAGATGGCATCAGTGCTACTGGGGGCTGGACAATCTGAAACCTAGGTAATATACAGTACTTCTAAAACATGCTAATGACACAGATATCAAGTAAAAATCAGAGGCACAAATCAGAAGCAGCATATTATAGATGTGCATGCAGAGATTGCTGGAAAAGCTGCAGTTCCTTGTGATTTCAAATTGCACTTTTAGGGATGGGGATTTAGCTCAGCGGTTTGGTGTCCTGCCTTGCAAGTGTAAAGACCCGAGTTCAATCCCTGGTCAAAAAAAAAA
>NW_022900950.1:35903718-35935191 GCF_012274545.1 Fukomys damarensis | reverse complement strand
AAAAAAAAAAAAAAAAAAAAAATTGTACTTTTTTTTTTTTTGTTGTTGTTTTTTTTTTTAAATTGTACTTTTGACAATGCATTGCTCATAAGAAATTTACATAACATCATCAAACACCTGTTTTAAAATATAATATAAACAGTTTATTTGTATATTTCCTTATGTTTCCAGACTTGATGGTCACGTGGCAGTTCTTCCTGTCACTTAATCAGCCAGGAAGACTTAGGTCAAACTTTGGTTTCTTCAGTTACAAAATGAACTATGCCACCTGCCTTGCCTCCCATCCAGAGAGGATCAAATGGCTTAACATGAAATATACATGTCTGTCTTCACGAAGAGCAGAAACTGCACTTTAATACCCTCTCTAGATATTTCTCAGCCTTGTCCAATCTCTGGTCTCTTCATAAAACCTAGCAAGAGGCTCACTGACTCAGTACTGGCAAGGATAGTTACTCCCAGGACTGTAAAGTTGTTCAGTACAAACTACCAAATTTAAATTGAGTCACTGATAATAACTTGAAAAAATTTATTCCAAACTCTTACTTCTGTTTACATTGGTAAAGTACAATTTCTAACAGGAACATGATTTCGTATCCTCTGGAGGATGTGCAATCTAAAACGTTTTCCCAGGGATGGTCCAAGATCACATTTTCTCCTAGATGGGCCAGCAGCCACCTAACTTCCTTTATCCACTCTTGGCTGCTTTTCAGTGTGTTTCCATAGCAGGCAGAGAGGGACAGCCTCAATATAATCATCCCTGCTGTTCAACTTTTTAGTTGCTGACCACTGCAGCAACACATTCATGCCCTGCCTGGTCTGGCTTCTGCCACCTTCTCTGGATTCTTCTCAAACTTTTCTGCATACATTTTGCTGCAGCCCCAGACACATTTCTTTCTGGCTCATATTTTAGATCTCCACCTAGAGGTGCTTCTACGGAGAAGCCTTCCCAGACCCACCCTTCTCTGTGGTTAGTTTGCCTTGCTGTATGCTTCCTTAGCCTACAATTTCTCATGTCCTTAATGGTATTTATCATAGTTTAGACCTCTCCAACTTTTTGACTAAAGTCTTCTCTCTCCGACAAGTCAGAAGCTGTTCTAGGGCAGAGATCCTGTCTATTTCTCACTATTGAATCACCACGTAGACCAAATAGGAGGCTCAACTGCAGCATAAATGATTTTATGTCCATTTATACTTCTCTGCCAAATTTCCTTTATAATACATTACACACTTACCAGCCAGATGGTTTGAGTGTATACTTGGAGCTATTCTAAAAGTGTTTGGTGAAAGGTCAGCTGAAGGCACTAAATGGCTCAGGGAAGAACTGGGTATATTTGGAATTAAGAACAGATTTTCCAGGAAATTATTAGTATGGTTAGAAACTGTCCAACAAAAAAGGTTATTTTTATATCTCCACTTTTCTAAAGAGAAGAAAAACCTCCCAAAGCTTATCAGCACACAATCATGCATGGCTTAAATGGCCTTCTTTATGTCTTATGTTATTGGTTTTATGTGAATATATGTGATGACTCATTGTACCTCCTCTGTTTTCAAGTTTCATGCTTCTTGGATGGATCAAAACCACCATACACTGTCTGACCACAGAAGAGATTAGAGTCTTGTAGGCTTTTATTACCTTTTCTTCTGAGTCCCCTGGTTGACAGGTAATTACTCCATCTCTTGATCCTCCTGCAAATGTTGCTTTACAATTTGCAAGCCACTGTTTTCAGAAAAAGATAGACACAGATAAATTCAGGGATGTCTGAGAGCATTTGAAATATGAATTCTTTCAGGAAAAATTTATCATGCTTCTAACAGTGAAATAAAATTTTGCTATAATGTCTTTTAGGAAAAGATCACTTTTGGAGGTTAAAGATTAGCTGAAATTAAAATATCTGTTCAGGTTCAATGATGACATTATAAAATATAATTTCAATGCTGTGAGATTTCTCTAGTTCTACCAGACCATTCCTAATTTATACGTAAATGAAAATGAATACATATATGGCCAGGAGCCTTTTACATGATTATGATGATAAGGCTGTAAGTGAAAGGTCTCCTCCTCTGTAAAAAGGCTATTACAACAATACTCAGCTGTTTAGGGATTCTTCCAGTCTTAAGCATCTGGGATAGTAATATATACAGACATGAAAAAGAAACCTGTGGACAGAAACCATGAGCACTGAAGAACTACAATTCACACCTGCATCAACAGGTGAGGTAGTTTAGTTCACTGACTAGAATGAAAGGATTTATTTTACCAGCTGATGACCAAGAAGCTGGAAAACAATTACAAGTGAAGACCTATAGAAGCAGACTGAATTGTTATTGTGGAATTCAGAACTCTTATCCTTGGGCAGATCCTGGGAAGATCAATAATGACAATAGCTATAAAGTAACCCAAACCTGTAACTTTAGAACGAACATCCATGTTTGTGACACTGTGCTGGGTAGTTTAGGCCTATTCCTGTATTTCTAGAGAATGAGGATAATAATAGTGATACCTAGGGCAGTTGTCGGCATTAACTGAACAAAACATGTAATTCCTAGAAGGCTGTTGGACTCATGGAAAGGATTCATAAAATGATAGCTGCTGTGACTACTGTAAGTCTTACGTCCTTACAACAATCTAAGACCACGAACCCTTAAATATCTGAGCTGTGATTTGAACCCAAGTTTATCTGACTTCAAACTCCATGCTCTTTCCGGAATGCCCAGAAGATACAGACATCAATAAATATTAGGCAGTTACTCTTAATGAACCACTGAGTTCTCTGGCATCTAATTGTCAGAAAATGAGTGTACAGATTGTCTCTCACTCACCTCTATCTCTAATATTCTGTCACCTAGATCTATGAAGGAAGGAAAAGGTAAAGAGCAACAGCCAAGAAAAGCCACAAGGTAAGGGACAAACAGCTACCATGAGCAGGAAAAGAGGAAGGGGGAGATGAGATTGAGTATGACTGCTAGTTTTGAGTGAGTTTAACACTGGAAGGAAATAATCAACACGTTCAAATTTCTGAGCAGAGAAAAGTTGTAGTTATAAATGATTAAAAGACCCAGTAGGCAGATTCTTTCCCTGATTTCTTGGTAGAAACACTAGGGAGGGGGCTAAAAATTGAAGTTGAAAATTTTCTTATAAGCTGTTTCTATATAATCTGTATATTATGTAGTTCTGCCACCATTAATTTGGAATGGGGATTGTGAACAGAGAAAAAAATAAAGTCTGTCCTATCCCTCCATAACTCATCCTGGGTTATTCCCACATGTCCCAAGAACTCATATCACATTCCTTCAGTTTTAACTGAATTCATATGCACAGAAACATAAAAAGCTTACTGAGAGAGTGGCCTCTTTTCTGTTGTTGTAGGTGTCCAAATATTCTTGCAGTTCTAAAACACTGAACTTGAGCTTGTCTAGAAGTCCACAAGAAAGGAGCTAAAGACAGAAAATAATTGGTATTAAGACATTCAGGGAGATACCAACACAATGGCACATCTACACAGATGGAGAAGCACATTTATAAATACTGGAAAGGGGGAGTGAATGCCATCCATTTTACTAGACTCTATGATTTTGCTCTATTATCAGTTGCAATTACAATTGAACACTAGCTTGTGAATCTAAGTCTCCTAGGACTTATACAGTATAAGGCATATGAGTATAGGCAAAGAAGCCTAAGTATTCCACAGAAGCTCACACATGTATTACATACATTTTTTTGCATGAACTCTACTGTTGTCATGCAGTGATGTTCCAGGTGGTATGGAGAAAGACTTTAAAAGAGACTCACACTAATTTTATGTTTATTTTAAACCATTTAAGGGAGAATAATTTATCACTGTATTTCTTGCTGTGGGGCAACCAACCATAATTCAGTTCTTGGAAAGACTGACTGTGCAGAGACTTTATGAACCTAGTTATTCAGCCAGTATGACTGTTCTATGACATGATATTTAAGAAAGGTAATAAATAGATAATGCTGCCCACAAAGCGCTTGTCAGTCTTGTAGCCATGAAGTCATGAGTCAGCAGTTTGCCAGAGACTTTCAATCATCCTTTAAACTTACTGGTCATGGTTGGGGATGGGGGAATACAGAGAGTAATGAGTCTCTCAGACTTGGGGATAAGAAAAGTGATGAGATGTTGGCTCTGGAGACCCATCTGGCTGGGCAATCTGGCCTGGTCAGCTCTGGGGTTGAAGGGTATTCAACCACATGCACAGCTACCAGAGTTAGAGTCATCAGAGAGGTGCAGAGCATGGAGACAGCATGAAGGTGGGTCTCTTCTCCCACTCTCTGAGGTTGCTCTGCCTTGGCCTGTGCTGGCAATCCCCACTAAGTACCCTGTAGCACCAGGGCCTCTGGGAGTCCTAGCACACAGCACAGAGCTGCCTGCAAAACTGAGAGGTCTTTAAAACAACTTTCTCTAAACCTGCTGCCACAGCATGGGTTACTACTAGAATACTCACAGTCTCTGCATCTACAAATAGTGTTGGACATTCAGAGCAGTTGGTGAGCATCTGGGAAGAACTGACAAATTTGGATCCAATACCCCGGAGGTTATCTCCAAGGTAACTGGCTGCGTCACAGGTCAGGAAGCAGAACCTCTTCTGAATATTCTGCAAAGTAAGACAGTGATCATTTGCCAAGGCCAAATTCAATTTAAATACTAGAAAAAAACTGTTTTTGTGTAGGGTGGGACTTCTAATATGTTTTTACTTATTATTTAAAAATTAATAATAAAAATTGTATTATATATATGTCATTTTGAAATATACATTGCCTATATTTATATATACATTGTAGAGTGGCTAAATCTAATTAACATATGCATTACCTCTGACTTATGTTTTGTGGTAAGAACACTTAAAATCTACTCTCTCAGCAATTTTTAATTGTTCATGATAGAAAAAGTATTTTTTAAGCCAGGCATGGTGAGCCATGCCTGTAAATCCAGTACTTTGGGAGGCTGAAGTAGGAAGGTTACAAGCTTGAGTCCAGCCTGGGAAACTTAGCAAGACCTTATCTCAAAATAAAATATAGAAAATAAATTCTGTGTTGTAGCTCAGTCCCTGGGTTAAGTCCCCAGTGCCACGCACACACACATACACACACACACACACACACACACACTCACAAAATGTTTTTAAATCTCTATAAACATATCAAATGAGCGAAGTCCTCCGGGAAGGGAGAGGGGAACAGAGTGATGAGGACAGGCTTGGCAAATCCTAATGTCCTAATGTCACAATTGCCTAGGACTGAGGATACCAGAAAGAGCCAGAATGGAGGAAGGTAACCAAAAGCATTTGAGGGCAACATCTTCACAACACTACTCTGAAGAGGTTGAAGACATTTACGCAGGATAGAAGGACCTGTTAAAGTCAGAGGAAACACGGGCGTGTCTGTAGGAGGGACAGGACAATCTTAGAACAAAACAACATGGTCCTTATTAAGTCACAAGCTGTGGCTCTCGTCAGAGCGTCTGTCCTAGGCATGTTCAGTGAACCCCGTACCTTAAACAGAGAGGAGAACACATGAAATGTGTACACCGCACATGAGCCGTCTGAGTCACACATGAGCTGATTGATGTGGCTGCGCCAGGCCTCCTCGGCATCGTCACAGGCTGCGGGCTGAAAGGCAGCAAGGATGGCGGAGAAGAAGGGCGAGGGAGGGGGAGAGGCTCCCCTGTCACCTTCTCCAAAGCTGGAAGACACGAAAATGACTGTTAAGAACTGAGGTCCTCTAGCTGGTTGTAAAATGCCAACTTCGACTGCCTGGCTCAGTCTTCCTTTTGGAGGGTACTCTGGGCCTGGCTCTCATCAGAGGTATCTGATACTCTTTTTTGATTTCTAGGAAATAGAATTTCATCTAGAATTCTGTGACTCCACTATTTCTGATTCCTTCATGCACACTCAGTACCTCTCAAGCACCCAGCAAGCCTCTTGCTCTCCCAGATGCCGTGCCCCCAAGTAAACCTCTGTTCCCACGCTTGAGCACTTCCACTTCTCTTTATTTTTTTGCTATGAAAAATTGTAACACAATTTTGATTCTTCTAATTTTTCCTCTATATTAAGAGAGTATTAATGAATGCATAGTCTAAATGCCCAGAATACAAAGGTAGAGTAAGACAGACAGGAAGGAAAGGAGATAATGAATAAAATAGAATAAAAAGCAAAAAGTCAAATTCTTCTCCAGGCATCATCTCAGCCTTTCCTTTGACAGATATCCTTCACCACAACAGAAGGCCTTTGTCTAGCCACACCACAAACTTTAGTTTATTTTAATTCTTATTTTCAACTTTCAGAAGAGTAATGTTAGGAGCTCCTCTTTCTTCTCTTGAAGTAAATCTGTAATATTATTTATGATATCCAAGATGTTGAATTTATCTGAAGAGTGATAATCTTACCTATTCCTCTTCATATATCTCATTAGTTTCAGAAATAGCCACTAGGCTGAAAGACACTGATTGAAAGGAGAGTAGATATTTAATATATAAACAGCCTCTTGTTGATATCTTTTAACTCAAAATGGAAAGAACATATTTCTAAGCCCTGCCAAATCTTGCTTATCTTCAAAGCTTATAAGGCCCGGACTTCTTCAGCAGGCCTTTCATGCTGCTTTCTGGCTTTATAAATTCTTTTTTTTCCCAGTCAACTTTTTATTTTTTTATTGGTACATTTTAGGTACAAAATACAGTTACATTCATCACTGGGACCTTGTACCCTTACATGATGCATCTTGGTTATTTTTTCCCCATTCCTCTGGCCTTCCTTCACCCTCTCCATCCTTCCCTATTTACAAAGACTTTGCTTCCATTTTTTTCCTTTTTTTTTTTTTTTTTTGGTGTGATAAACTAAAAGTGGCTTAATAAAATTCTTACATGGGCATATTTTGATGGTTCCACAATGAAGCTCTATCTGGAGTTGGATGTTCTAACTCAGTAAGAGTCCACTGTGCTACATACCATTGTGGACTCCTTCATTAGGAAGCCAAGTAGTTTAAGTGTGGCATTGAACTCGAATAAGCATGAAAACAACACGGTGTATCGTGTACACTCATTTTCATCATGGGCTTCCTTACCTTGCAAGGGTAAACTGGTCCAGGCCTTGATTGCCTTTTTCCTCTGTTTCAGTGGTATCTAGACTGACACTGTCACTGCACTCAAAAGCTGCTGGGAGCTCATTGATGGAACTTGAAAGGTCATCCTCATGTACAGTAGTGTCTTCCTCCTCCTGGACAGCTTCAGCCTGGAGAGATGAAAAGAGGAAAGAATTCCCAGTGCATAAGAATATATATATATATACAGGAAATGTGAAGAAAAAATGATGACAGCAATAGAAATCAGGGGCATTTGTTTTCTAGCTATATACACTGTACTGCTAGAATGAGATTCAGAAATTCTCTGAAGTACCATTTCTTCATTATCTTTCTATCATTCTTTTCCACATTTGTCCCCAAAGGGGCTTTCAGTAGATTATGATATTTGAGCCATGCTTATGGAACATATGTGCTAAACTTGAAAAAGTTGGTCCAACCTCTATATTTTACACTGGAAGGGAATGAGGGGCTTCATGTGGGAAAGAGATTTGTCTAATGTCAGATTGATAATCATAGTTGGATGTGGGAAGAGAAACACTGCCTTCAGATTCAGAACTATCTGTAGTGTGCACAAGTGATCCAGAGTCCTTCCCCAATCCAGGTCTTTCCATATTGAAAGTTCTCTAAAATCCACTGACATCTATGCTTTACCTTTGAATACCCCTATTGAACACAGGAGATATGAGTATCTTCTCTCACCTCACCACAACATGTGGATGGAGCAGTTAACTCGAAAGGGCTCTAAGGTAGGCAGAACCGGGATAAGTGAGAAGCAGGAAGGAGACACAGCAAGTAAAATGGAAAAAGAGGCAGGGCCTGAACTTGGGCCAGGGTGGAAATCAGCTGGAGAACTGATTGTTCTTTATGAGAGGAAGGAAGGCAACTGGATCACACTTCAGAGGAGGAGAGGAAGAAAACATACATGCTACAGTGAGTCATATTTTCTTAAAAACAAAACCTGAGGCAAAATAGAAATATATTTTGAATCTAGGATTATTAGGAGAAATTAACAAGAATGTTAAAGATGTATTAGGAAAATAGGATGGCTCATGTCTTTGGTGGAACTGCTTATAAAGTTTCAGAGCTTTATCCATATCTTCTGCTTTGTGCTTTTAAAAACTATGTAGGTCCAATGAGGCAGGCTTCTGGGGGCTGTCCAGTTTATTATTGCATATAGACTTCATCTGTTGTGGAAGGGCTTGAGGTCTTATAAAAACACCTGTACTTTTTCAAATATCACAGAGATAGCAAATAGAAACCCAGCCCATGAGAGATACAGGAATAGTTCTTCAAAAATTATACTGAACTTTTAGAATTAGATGCTTTTTACTACTTAGTACTTTCTAATCTATGTAACTTAGCATAAAAACTACAGAGAAATATCAAATGCTTGTAACTTTAAATATATAGTGGTACCTTGGTTTACAAACTTAATTTGTTCTACGAGTTTTGGGAAGATGGCTGTGGATGTGTGTCACCCAATGCAGAGTTTGTGAATGGAAGCCAAATTTTGCCAAACACTTGTTTGCAAACCAAATTGTTTGCAAACAGAGGCATTTGTGAACTGAAGTATTAACTGTATTTTATTTTTTTCCTATACAATTTAATATCATAGGATTCTAGCATTTTAACCTAGAACAAGATTTTTTTTCCTGTGCTTTTTGGCTAAAAAATAATTCTGCTAATTCTAGCAATCTTGATCATAGTCCTTTTGTAATGGGGTATTTTTAGAAGCAATTCACATTTTAACTTTAGCATTTTTTTCCTGAGTGTGTAATACTGGGGATTGACATTTACAGGTAATTGCACTTTGGTGGTTGTTCTTGGTTTAAAGCATATAGATTTTTTTCTACCTTAGATCTATTTTTAGTAAAAATGTTTTAGAATAGCTAATATTATATTTTTACATTAGAAGCTGCAGAAGGAATATACTTTTATAATTGTTCCTATTGTCTTTTTATATAATCATAACCAAACTCAGGATGAAGAAAGCTTTACCTTATCCCAAGAGCATAGATTTTCTAGGTATATTTAATATGAAGAAATAAAATTTTATACTGATGGGTATAAAAGTGGCTGCAACATGCAAGTGGATGGCTTTATGGATAGGGTATTTTCTGAAAATTTTGGTAGAGTAAAGCTTATATGAAATATACATTATATATACAGGGGTGCCTCAGTTTGTGAACTTGATTCCATGATTCTGGTCACAAACTGAGTTGCACAAGAACCAAATAAAATTCAGTAGTTAGGTTGAATGTTAGGGTTATGGAGAAATTGATTTGGCTCTTGTCTAGTTTGGTTTATGGAGCGAATTGGGTTTGTGAGCCAATATATATATTCAAGCTAACCTTTTGAAATAAAGATACTGTATCTATTAGTTAATGTTTTCCCTCAATCTGGCTAAGAGAACTTTGTGAAAATCTGGCATGATACTGTGATTGACATTAAAAAGCCTGATAGTATGCCAAAAGGCAAGCATTAAATCAATGTACAAATTGTACAGTTGGTTCCTTCATAGGAAAAAATTTCCCAAAATTCGCACATACACCCACACTTCACTTAGCATATTGTTTTATAAAAGCCATGACAAAGAGCAGCAGTTTCCCAGTCACAGAGACCTCAGACATATACCACTTTGTTTTGCCCTCAGTCAGCAATGTTTAGGCAAAATAATTCAATTTATAAAGATTCCAGGTTAAATCTTTTTGAACCAAGAATATGGCTGTGTAAGTTAGTGAGTGTAAAGCTGTTTGAAAACATAGGCCCAGGTGCAAAAGTTTTAGTTACTTCACTAAAATCAGAAAAAGAAATGTAGCTCTACTTTTGACCTCCTTTCTCTAAGAAACAGAAAAATCAGAAGAATTTTTCTCTAAAGGAAACAACAATCACAATTGCCAAAATATCTTCACCTTTGAACCCTCAGAAATCTGCAGATTATTCATATCTGGCAGTGAAGTGTCAAAGCTGGCCATTCTGGCGTTGAAGGAATGAGGGTCAGCAGGGGTTGAGTCACAGACTGTAGTGAGCAATTCCATGGGATTGGCCTCCTCAGATGGGGAGAGGGTCATAATCTGTTTAAAAAGCAAAGGAAATAAAACAATATGAAGTTCCCATTCTTTAAAAGTTCTTAACTATTCTTTACATAAGCACACAGATCGTTGTTCCCTAGTTGTTGGATAGTATTATTTTTCTAATTTCCATATGCTACCATTATTGGACATTAGACATGGCAGCTGGCAATCTAGTATTAATCTGATGTCATGGCACAGCCTTCTAAAATACCAGTACTGTATTGTTGATAACCACAATAAAATGTCTGTTCCATTTCCTAAAACTTTAGCTGAGGAAATTTAAAGATTCCAGCATCATACAAGTTAGAATATTTGGAAAAGATCTAGGTCCCTACAGATTAGATGGCGATCAGGGTGTATAACATTTACCACAGGAATTGTATCCGTCACCTACAGAAAAGAGACTACTCAGAAAAGAGACACTCCCTCAGAGTTGAGATTTTAGTTCAACAGCAGTAGTAAGTACATTACTGGAACTAGAAACAACACTCCTGCATTAATTACAAAAAAAAAGTAAGTCTGAGTTGCTACAGTGGGAGAGT
This sequence comes from Fukomys damarensis, assembly GCF_012274545.1. Classification (NCBI taxonomy): domain Eukaryota; kingdom Metazoa; phylum Chordata; class Mammalia; order Rodentia; family Bathyergidae; genus Fukomys; species Fukomys damarensis. Next base: position 35,924,476 of record NW_022900950.1, on the reverse strand, counting down.
TCCTACTTACTAGGTCAGAGTGCTCCAGGATCTGGCTGGCTGTGAGGTCCTCCTCCTCAGATGATTCATCGGAATCCTCATGGTTCATTTTATTTAGGCTGGGAGGACTTCCTGAGAGCTGGCGCTCCTCCAGGATCTGCATGTCACACTTGTCCAGGCTGTCCAGTGAGCGCCTGCGCACTCCCCAGTTGAAATTGTCCATACTCTCACCCTGAAATCACACCACCAGCTGGGTTTTTATGCCCAAATCCTCCTGCACTCACACCTTCACACCTTTAATTAATCACAGTTTAGAAAAAATGTGGTCATCATCAACTTCCAAGCTGTCATGAGCTTGGATATAAAAACTTGTTTACCTGATGTGAAAAGTAAGAAAAGCAGATGATTTTAATGTAAATATATATTAAGTCATACAAGTAATTACACCTTTTCTTGGGCATGTTGGATATTGTTATGTTTTTTAAAAATTGATTTTGGCAAACTCTAGAAATGATGTTTTTATAAATCTGTAATATTAAAACAGGAATGGGCTCCCTTCCCCACCAGCCCCTGTTTAGTGCACTTTTCTGAAGGAGAAACAAGTAGGAGCTAGGCTTGCAGCACATTCCAGAATCTATTGGTATTAAATAGAGGAGCATTAGGTAAACATTCCAGCCTTTTCTGCCACAGCAGTTTTCACAGATAAAATGCAGAGTTAAAGACTGTCAGGGAGCTGGACAAAGTATGATGAATCATGCATTATGCAGAGGCCAGAGCAGCAATAACTTAATTTTTTCTTTAAGCTCAACTTTAAGTAATTGTTGCACCCTGGAAAACAATTTCTTGCCTCAGTACTAAACATGACTGCTGACTTGTACATTCTGATTTTCAGAAAAGGGGCCTAGGAGGCCATGTAAGTATTAAAGAAAGCTTTATTTATATCTTGGATGTTCACTATAAACCATCAGATATATTTTTGCGGGGGGTGTGGGGGATTGAACTCAGGACCTTGTGCTTGCAAGGCAGGTACAGCGCCACTGAGCTAAGTCCCTGGCCCTAAGTAAGTTTATTTGACCAACAGTTTTTTTTTTCTCGAAATGAATTTGGGTTTTCTTTTTCTGTTTCTTAAGATAGGAATAAAGGAAGAGAGGTATTAAGAGCCTACTGATAAGCAGTTTAAACAAAAAGGTAGTGAAATAAAATTGAACACTGAATCCTTTCAGTTTTTGGAAATTTTAAACACTGCCTAATGGTTCACTCTAATCTGAGTTAGTGAACAGCATAATGACAGATGCAAATTACTGTTAATTTTAGTACTGTGTTTATTCATTTCTCTCTGGCTTAAGAGTCTATTATTTCTTACTCCTAATGACATAAGTTTTCCATTCTCAGAGACCTTATATAGTAGATGCTTAACACATCATTCCAAATACAATACAGAAATTATAGATATGGGCCGGGTGTTTGTGCATGCCTGTAACTTTAGCACTCAGGAGGCTGAGGCAGGAATATTGCCAGGAGTTCAAGGCCACCCTGGGCTACATAGTGAGTTTAAGCCCAGCCTGAACTACATAGTGAGACCCTGTTTGAAATTAAAAAAAAAAAAGGACATATAAATATATAGTAATTTCCCTAAGGACATTTGATTATATAAATTTTGATAGGGTTTTCATATTCTTTATCTGCTCTTTTACTGTTATCTGCATAGGTTAGATATCCCTAGTCTGACATCTAAAATGCTGCAAAATCCAGGATGCCCCAAAGTGGAAAATTCCATACCTGACATTATGTGATGTTACAATCAAAACCTGGGACCACTAAAAATACTGTTTAAAATTACCTTTAGACCATGTGTATATACAACATAAGTGAATTTTGTTTAGACTTGGGTCTCATTCCCAAGAAATCTCAATGTGTACATGGAAATATTCCAGACAATTCCAAAAAAAGAAAATATAAAATCAGAATTCAAAATCTAGTCCAAAGCATTTTGGATAAGAGATATTCAACTGGTATTTGTTTGATCTGTGTCTAGAGTGATAAGTTAGCACAAAGTAATTTTTTTTAGCCTGACAGAAAAGGGTAACTCCTGTGTTGGTATTTTAAAAGTACTACTGCAATGAAAAAATGAGAAGTATGTATAAGAGCAAGAGATCTTGGAAGAATAGAAAAACGCAATGTGTGAAGAAAGGAAAAAGATGAAAAATGAATACAAAAAGATACAAAAAGAATGTAACAATTACTGGAAGAAATATACAAATTCATAAAACTGATTTTCTTGTACCAACTGAATGGATGAGTTGGAAGGACTATATTTCATTAAAAAAATTTTTTTTGCCGTGCTAGGGATCAAACCCAAGAGTTACATGTGCTAGGCAACTGCTCTACCACTGAGCTACAGCCCAAGCCCAGGATGAACTATCCTAAATAGCAGTTCTGGAGTTCTCCACATTGATCCTGCAACAGAGCCATAAGCCTGCAGAGCAACACTGACATCTAGAGTTAGAAGTGCTATGCGGGCAAGTATGGGTGTTCCTGTGGATTTGGTGGCAGGTCTGCTGAAGAACTAAATCAGTCAGGCATGAGAACAAGGAGGCAAGGAGCTATCCTTTTAGGAGTAAGATTTGTCTTGCTACAGGATGTGACAACTCCATTAGAACAAAGGTGTTGAAATTGTTTTCCTGGTGGTAGCTAAGGCATTGGGATGAAGTGGTGTTTTAGTCTAGTACCAGTAAAGGTCCATGGTGATGGAGGTTGGAGGTGCAGTTCAGAAACAGAGTTTGTACTGAGAATGCATGAGGCCCTGGGTCTAATCTCCTCCCTGGGGGAGTAGCTGTGGTGATCAAAAGTCAACTTGTCTTTTGCACCATAGCATTGAGATACCGCAAATGAAGCTGCACTCCATCCTGCATCACCCTCAAATGTCAGATTTGCATTTTATGTTACATACGAAGTTAAAAATCCAAAAAGTTTATTAGTGATGCCAGGTTATATGTGAGAAAATTCAGAAGATGGATAACTACTCTGGAAGGACAATTTTCATATTCAGGTATCGACAAACAAATATACCACTTAGGATTTATACTGGGATAGAAAATATTAACAATATTCTAGAAATATTGGAAGTAATATTCATTGAAATATTTTTTTCATATCAGAACATGGTTAAAAAATAAAAATGATATTTATTATTTTGGTGCTGGGGAGTGAACATGAGGACTGTTACATCCCTAGCCAAAACAGAATTATTGTTGAAAGGACTGGGTATACTACAGTCCAATACTCTCCCCTAAATGAGCTACTTAGAGTAAGTCTGACATGACATGGGCATAGAATGATCTTAGGTCAGCTTGCTCAGGACAATACTGGATTATGCCAATGGTCTGGAGGTAGTTCTTACTGGTGTCCCCTTACGCTTACAAAAGCCCAGATTTGGAAGAAAACTGATATAGTCACCATAAAGAGAGCTTCTAACTCTTGGGGAGAAAGGATTTTATTGGAAGTATATATATCATCAGCTGCGAATTATTTCACTTTTCTTTTTTGGTGCTGGGAATTGAACCCAGGGCCTTGTGTATATGCTTAACCCCGAAGCTACACTCCTAGCTTGATTTCATTTTGAATAGGAAAATAATAAAACTCCATCCAGTCGTGTACTTGCCTAACCAGAAATTATAGGATATCTACTGATCCAACTTGATGACCCACTTTCTCTTGAGATGTAATATATATTTTCCATACAAGAATGTAAAGGATTTTTTTAAAAAAATCATACTTTTAGAAAATATTTCCATACTACGCAGCATGAAAAACACCCATTATATGACATACCTAGATAGATATATACACACACAAATAAGCATATGTTTGCTGGAAGAGAGAAAGAAAAAGCGATTATGTTGTTATACATCTGCAGTGATGCAAAACATGAACTAGCATCTCTGAATTAAAAATAGCATCTTACCTGAAGTTCCTGGGGAGCAGAGTGGATAGAAAAACAAATAAAAGGTCTATTTAAAATGATTAAAGATACTTAAGTGCATTTATCTTAGTTTTAACACAGCAGCAACTAATAATGCTAACAATATAAACAATACATATTTTTGTAGACACCACTTTTTATTTTTTAATTTTTTTTGTTTTTTTTGAGACAGGATCTCACTATGTAGTTGAGTCTGACCTGGAACTCACTATGTAGCCCAGACTGGTCTCGAACTCACAGCGATCCTCCTGCCTCAGCCTCCTGAGTGCTGGGATTACAGGTGTGCGCCACCACACCCGGCTAGACACAAGTTTTTAAAATGTTAAATATGTGCTAATTCCAAAAAGAAAAATCAGTATTAAACAATTAGTATTTCACACCTCTTAGTGATAGATGGTGCAGCTGGGGTAACAGATCATAAGTATAATTTCTGAAGTAGCCAGAACTTCAGTGACAACAATGGTCTCTTCAACACACTCTTTTGGAATGCCTAAATAATTACTTGTGAGAAAATTGTTAAATGCCACAGGAAAGTAAATAAGGGTCATGAACTAGAAAAAAAAGGGGTGTCACCTGATTGTGCTCACAAAGCTGAAAGTGTTTGTGATCATGATGTGCTTACTGTGGATGTGCAATTAATAGCAAAGACATGGCCCTTTAAGATTTTAATAAGGTCAAGGGCATGAACTCATACAGATATTATCAACAATCTGGAGATGAGTGAAAAGGAACAGACATCTAAACAACCTGACTTTTTTTGACAATTGGAGTTCTTTTTTTTCCCTTGCTGTGCAGACCAGGCTATCATGTGCCAACACCCCTGGCGTGACAACTGTTTTCATCAAGTCACCAAATACGCTTTCTCTGATGAGGATACACTAAAATTATTTGCCAGTGACAGCCAGTTCAAGGGGACTGACATGGAGAATACTGAGTGTCTGGCATATACTAGAAAATCCCTTGGGTTATCTTATTTAATCCTCATGACAACTATATAGGCAGGTATCATATATCTATTGAACTGGTAAGCAGCAGAAAACAGAGAGGATCTGCACTCCTCTTTGAGGTCTTATGGCTAGGTCATCAGTAGAGCTGAAATTCAAACTTATATTTCATAGACTGAAATCCAAACACTCATCCTACTTACTGATCCGTAAGCATGTTAGAATTCTTTTATTTTAAAAGGGCTAAAGGTGCAGGGGAAGTGGGAAGGGGTAGAGGAAAGGAAATAAAGGAAAAGAAAAAAAATGAGAAAATGAAAAAATGGAAATAAAGTGTTTGTAAATAGGGAAGGGAGGAGGGGGTGAAGGGAGGGCAGGGATAAGTGGAAAAAATGAGAACCAAGGCCTGTCATGTGAAGGTACAAGATCCCAATGATGAATGTAACTGTACTGTGTACCTAAAATGTACCAATAAACTCAATGACAGAAAAAAAAGAATTCTTTCCTTTGTTGCAAAACATTTATTGGTAGATTTTAGATATACATAATGATAGCATTCAGCACAGGGAACTTGTACCTGTTCACGATATATCTTGCTTCTTTTCTTCCTTATATCCCCCTCTTTGGGCCTTCTTGCCCTCTTTATATACAAAAGCTTTGTTTCCATTTTTCCTTCTATCTTTTCTTGTCTTTCCTTTCTGCCTTACTCCTCTTTATTATAATTTTTTTCAGAAGTAGCAAAACATTCTTAAATGACTTATTTTTTAGATGAGGTCTCACTTGTTGCCCAGGCTGTCTCTAACTGCTGGGCTCAGCTAATGCATCTGCTTCAGGTTCCAAGTAGCTGGGACTAGACACACGTCACAGCACCTGACTTTCAAATGACTTATTTTATTTGGATAAGATGTATTCTCTTATTCCTTTGAATTTCTTACAAAACCTTAATCATAGAAGAGAAAATCATCTCTGTGATAGTTTAATTGTTGGCTAGGACAAAAGGGAGAGGAGTTACAAGGAAGGCATAGCATTCATTATTATGAAAAACATTAGTACCACAGTTAAGAGGTAGGCATCTCTGATTTTTTCTTCTTCCATTTAAAAAATATTTTTTATGTTTTTGGTGCTAGGGATACCACACAGGGCCTTAGTGCATGCTATACACCAGTTCTATCACTGAGTGACATTCCCAACTCCTACTTTCAAGAGAAATTAAATTTGTTGTTCTGAAATTATTTGTGCTTTCTCCGTTTTACATCATCCCTCCACTTTTCTCTGGCTAAGGAAGATGATACCTCTCTTGTTTTGTCAGTTTTCCCCTTTCTAGTTTAACTTCCAGAGTAAAGAGGTTGCCCAAACTTGAATTCCAGCCTGAGAGTGAGCAAACATTAGGTCATCTGCCAGGTCAGTGAGCTAATCTTTTGACATTAGCTGAACACTCAGCTCTGGTTCAGAGATATTTAGAAAATAATTAAAACAACTGTACAGTATTTTGCTTTTTCTGTCACTAATTATGGTTAGTAACAGTCTCTGCAATACTTTTCATGGTCCTAGAACAATTTAAGGTGAAAATTAAGCTGGCATTTTTGGGAAGCATAGTCAGTGCTTTTAGTTTTTTGTTGTCTAGGAGACATTAGAGGGGTAGTCTGTAATCACATCCTTTTAGAGAGGCTACACAAGCATCATTGTTCCATAAGTGTCTAGTTAGGAGGTGCCTACCTGCCACACAACAGAATAAATTTTGAATCTGAGCCTTTATTTTAATTGTAAGACTGGCAGAATCTCTTTTGGAAAATAGAGTATGTTTAGTTAAAAGTGAACTGACCCATCCTGACCAATACCATGAACCAGGCTTAGTACCAGGCATCTTTACATAAGCCAATCTCACTTAAGGGAATTGTGTTTTCATCCACAGGATATTAACAACTATTTCTCAGCTAAAACCTGCCCCTTAGCTACAGAAATGAAGGTGACTGACTGGGGGCTCATCCTTTCAACCCTGTTTTCAAAAACATGATTCACTGCACAAAACATCTTATTACCATGATCATCATTTAAAGTAAAAGAATCTGTATTTGACTGTTGAGACTTGAATTCAGCTGCTCCAGGTGTCTAGAAGTCTGGTGACCAACCCAAGCAGAGCAAAGAATGCTCTCTCTCATGTGCTTTATATTTCAAGTTCTAATGATTTCATCAAACGTAGAAACAAGAAAGCTGGAGCCCTGAGGCTCTGATCTCATGTTTGTAGCAGGCAAGCTTTGAAGTAATTCAATTAGAACAACTTTGCATTTAAAATAATTAAATGCTTAGCATATTTTACCCAGGTGCCAGTGAACAGGCTCAGAACTGCATGTTTTGTGCTTTTTAAATTCCCCTTTAGACGACACACACACACACACACACACACACACACACACACACACACACACAGTCTTTGTGTGGTCATTACAACACAGGTCTTTGCCACTTAGAAAGAACTTGGCAGCTTTCACCCTGGCCTCAGACAGGAAGGGCGTTGTAACTTAGCAAAGTTAAGTGGCTGTACTTTGAATAAGCTGATTCAAAACAGAGTTTACAGTTTTGCAATTAAAGACCTTACAAAACTCACTATTTAACAGTCAGAAAGACTATTTTCTTAGTCAAGAATAGAGTTAAGAGGATTATTTTTAGAGAATATACTGTACCTCTCCATCCTCCAGCTCCACATCTAGAAAATCGAAGTCTCTAAAGACTCTGAACTGCTGCTCGCTGTTGGTGTCATCCATGTTCTCCTGCTCCCGGGCACCGTCCTCGGAAGACACCAAGCTTGTCTGATGCTCTAGCAGATCCAGGTCCCCACACGAGGAAAAAATCACCTATGAACCCAAACAGTCCTCTCCTGAGAAACTGGTCTCTTTTCAGTTGTTTGTGTTACAAGAAACGGTAATTGGCTCTTCACAGCACTGTATTTCCAGTAAGTACACACCTAATTCCTTCACTGGGTATTTTTAGAACGTTCTTTTATTATTTATATTGGACAGGTTCCTTTGGATTAAACTTGTTGCAGAGATGTAAGTTCATGCACTAGGAAAATTTCAAGAGTTAAGTCATTGTCTCTTAATGGATGAAGATGCTACACAACCTGGGTGCGTGTGTGAGAGAAACAAATGATCGCATTTTTCACAGACAAACTGGTGGTTAAGAAGTTTTCCAGTTTCTCAGCTGATTGGGACTAGAGATTGCACACACTGATAAACTCACTGGAATTGCAAAAGAGTAGCAGAACACCATTCCCATAATGTTCATACACTTAAATCTCTGCCATATTGCTTTAAACATATCAAACCATTTCTTCTATTAAAATCTTTACTATGTTAATGTAAAATTAACTCCTCCATTTAGGTTTTCACTGAGCCATTTTATTTATTTTATTTTTATTTTTTGGTACCGGGGATTGAACTCGGGTCCTTGCACTTGCAAGGCAGGCCACCAAACCGCTGAGCTAAATCCCTGGCCCTGAGCCATTTTAATACAAGTTTGTAGAGACAGTATTCTACAAATGAACCTACGTGTTTTGCTAGCCAGCTTCTACTATTTCACCTGCTCATGAACAATATCAGTGAACACAGACTGATGTTAATTAAAATTAACAGTATTCTTTACATGATCATTACAATGTCCTAGTCTTCTTGACAAGCAGGCAGATCATTTATAAGAACAGAAATACAACAAACACGTATCCAAAGTAAAAAGAGAGTGGATGTTAAATGTAATGTTTTTCTCTTCCATTTAAGAATAGTTATGTGATGTGACCATACAGGATGACCATTCCTGATCTGAAAATCTGAAATGCTCTGAAATATGAAATTTTTCCATGCTGACATGCTCAAAATTTTAATATTTTGGAGCTTAGATTTTTGGATTAGAGATATTCAAGTGGTAGAGTCTGTACAAATATTAAAACAATCTCAAAACCCCCAAATCTTCTGGTACTAAGTATCTCAGATAAGGGGTCTTCAAGCTGTGCTCTCATGCAGTGGTACATGATGGACAGTTTTGCACAGGATCATACAGAGGAGGGTGATCAAAATAACACTGAGAGCAAGTCCATTAGTCAGTCAGAGATGACACAGGAGTATTCTGATTTCCTTAGTGGAAGGCTCCTTTTCCTAGTTTGTGCTGCATATCTTATTTGTGAAGTACTACAGGTAAATATTTTTAGTTGGCAAGGTATTGGCACTGGGGCAGACAATTCGAACCAGAGAAAGTGCCACCCATGATCGCAGTAAGAAATCATTCTCATGGGCTGTGCTGCACTGCAGAGGTAAAACCCTCTTGTTTCTCTCAGTTGTGGGCTATGGACCTCGTCTGTCTGTCCTAATGTCACAGGTGCAGCAACAAACCACCGATCAGTAACACCAAAGGTGACTTAAATGGAGGTGAAGTTTAGCTGAGGGGTAACAGGGGTGCTTATACTTTAGTGGGCATTTTTGAGGCTCTGCTGTTTCACCTGCTCATGAACAGTGTCAGTAGATACAGTTTAGGATTTTAAAAATAACTGCAAAGAGAAATTAGTGTGCTAATTTTACCTTATTTGTAAGTTAATTTATTATTTTTTTGTAAGTAATAAAGATGCTATAATATAGATGAAATAAAAATACCTGGTGAAACCAGACCTTGAAATTTTCAGTTTTTGTTGCAATATGCCTGTATCCGGTAATTCAAATTTTGTGTATTTGATAAAAGCTCCAGAAGCTTTCTTATTATAACACTTTAATCATTTGTTCTTTCAAAAGGCTAATGACTTTTTTTACTGCAAGTAAAAATTTATATAAAAATGCCACTTAAAATATTTATAATTTGTGTTGTTTGAGACAGGATCTCACTATATTGTCTCAGTTGGCCTTGAACTCACTATGTAGCTCCAGCTATCCTTGAATTTGCAATGATCCTCTTGCCTTGGCCTCTTAAAGGCTAGGATTACAAGCATGTGACACTACACCTGGCTTTGTAATCTTTTAGTATTTTTGAGAATTGTGATGTGAATACAGAGAAAAGTATAAAGTATTTACCAAAGTTTTGTTAACATGTCATTATTTTTATCTTTGCAGTATGTAAGTAAAATAATGACACCAAAGTAAGAAATGTGTGTATATGGAATAGAATTACATCTAAGAGGATTAGCATCTATGTCATGCAGGGCGGTGCAGTAGATACAGCACAGATACTGTAAGTAAAGTTTGGACATCTATATATATGTATATATGGTCTAAGAAATTTTTTAAAAATTAAAAAAATGAAAACAGTATTCACTGGGGCAGAAAAACCAACTGGGGAAAGGAGCCAACAAAATTGTTCCTGGTTTTTAAACTAAGTGACATTAAAAACCATGGTGTAGGGAAGAACATGGTGTAGGAATTTGGTGTAGATAATTTGGTATAGTGGATATCATGCATTTCATTAATTGTGGAATCTTCAAAACTATATGGTCAGCAGCAAAAACAGATCAAAAGCAAAAAGATATGACACCACAGTAACTGTGCCACATGATGGAACTTACGGATGGGTTTTTGCTTAGTCCTACTTCTTGGCCACACAGAGAAAGGACATGCACCAACTTCTCTTTTGTTCTCTTCTGGAAAAGAAATACAAAGTAGGTTTTTATTGTGGGGTCCTGTGAGCAAATCTGCTCTAATATCACAGTACCTTGCAACAGACGGCAGGTGACTATGCTTGAAATTTGGCCACTAAGAGCTGAGATGTAAAACACAAGACTTGCTATGAAAAAACAATGTGAAATATCTCATTGATAACAGTAAAATATTGATAACTTGTTAAAAATAAATTTTAAATTGTTAAATAAAATGTTATTAAAATTGATTTGCTTGTTTCTTTTTACTTTTTCTTTTAAATAAAAAGGTGACTGCAACAAAATTTAAAAAGAGGTTTATGTTTCTACTAGCAGTATGTACCTAAGTTATCCCAAAGGGTGCCATGAGTATATGCAAATAAATGCCTAGGTCAGTGGTGGTGAACCTATAGCACAAGTGCCACAGTGGGCATGAAGAGCCCTCTCTCGGCACACAAGTGGCCCCAGCAGCTAGCACTAGATAACTGTTGTTTTTTCGAAACTAAACCTCAGTATTCAGGCTTAATGTCAGAGTGGGTTTTGGCTTGCAGTTTGGGAACTTGTCTCTAACAGGTTTGCCATCACTGCCTAGATACTTCAATGGAGAACCATCACTCCCTTTGATAATTTTTTCTTGACTATTACAACTTTTAGTTTTAGCAGGTTTTTCTTACAACCAAATTAAATCTATTATAGTACAGATATATATTTTTTTCAAGTGAGAAGTTTGCTTTCTGCCTGATAAAGGCATTCAGTTATTGCTAAGCCACATTAAATTTTCTAACTTGACTCTTTCTAAAATTAAACAGATTCTGATTTTCTTCACAAACCTTTTCTAGCCCCTTAATCATGGGGAAACTTCTCAAAATCATCACATTTTTCATGAGATTACTAGGTCTCAGGATGACTGGTAGATGAAAATGAAAAGACAACTAAAGTCTAAAAAATGTTGATGTACTTCAGAACTGCTCTTAAAACAGACTTCTTAATCTGTATACAATGATCCCTCCCCTTTAATCTCATTTAGGGTTGTTATTTAGAAACTATAAGAAGCTAATACCACTCTTAGATGTTTACTGTTAATGGAATTTAGTTCACTTCATCCTTCTTTCCGAGTTATAGAAGGGACAGTCAGTGTCAAAGTCAGAGATACGAGGACCTTGATGTGGCGGGAATGACTGTACATTGCTCAGCTGTTTTCCTAGGCCTTAAGGGTAATTTTAGAATTCTAAGAAATTAATGTAGAACATGTAACAGGGCTATACATTTTCCTTCTCTTTTCCAACAATGTTTTTATTTATTTATAATTAAAAAAATTAATTTGGTACATTTTAGGTATATAACATTCATCATTGGAAATTTGTACCTTTGTGTAATCTATCTTGGTTTTCATTTTTTCCCCATCCCCCTGATCTCCCTTCAACCCCTCCACCCCTTCCCTATTTACAAAGACTTTGTTTACATTTTTTTCATTTTCTCATGTTAATTCCAGTTGTTTCTTTTCTTTCCCCTTTCCTTCTCACACCCCTTCCCCTTGGCACCTTTTCTTCCTAGTTTACATTATGAATTATGCCTTTTGGTCCTTAGTTTCACTTTCAGTTTCTCACACCACAGAAACAATTTGGTTTTTACACATGTGTGTCCTATTTGTTTCACTTAAGCGAATGGCCTCAACATGCATCTATTTAGCTATAAATGTCGCTAATTTCTCATTCTTTATTAATGAGTAGTACTCAATTTTATTTAAAACCCACATTTTCTTTCACATTTGATGGGCAACTGGATGTTTCCAAGTTTTAGCTATTACAAACTGTGCTGCTATAAACACTGGTGCACATATGTTGCTGTGATATGATTCTTTTAATTATTTTGGGAAGATACCCAGCAGAGGGATGGCTAGGTCACATGGGACCTCTACTACTGTTGTTTGAAGTATCTTCATACTAAATTCTACAGTGGTAGGACCACTCTAAACTCCCACCAACAGTGGAAAAGGGTTCCTTTTTCCTCACAGCCCTGCCAGCATTTGTTATTGGTTGATTTAATGATAGCAGCCATTCTTTCTGAGGTGAGGTGGAACCTCAGCGTTGTTTTCCTTTGCATCTCTCCAGTGACCAGTGGTGATGAACATTTTTTCATATGTTTATTTGCTATTTCTAATTCTTTGAGAAACGTTAGTTCATTTTAGATGGCCATTTTTGGATTGGGTCTTTCATTTTGGAAGGTCTCATTTTTTTAAGTGCTTTATATATTGTAGATAGTAGACCTTTGTCTGAGGAAGAGCTGGTGAAAAGTTTTCTCCACATTATGTCTCTTCACAATGTTGGTAGTTTCTCTTGCTGTCCAGAAGCTCCCCGCCCCCCTTTTTGGCACCAGGGTTCAAACTCGGGACCTTGTGCTTTGTGGCAGGCAGTGGAATTGAGCTAAATCCCTGGCCCCAGAAGCCTTTTAATAAGAACACATCCCATGTGATTGTTTGTGCTAGTTCATGGGCCACTGAGGTTTTGTTCATAAAATCTTTTCCTACACCAGTGTCCTCAAGAGTTCTACTTAACCTCTCTTCCAGCCAGTTTAGTGTTTTTGTTTTAATATTTAGATCTTTAATCCATTTCCATTTTAGTTTAGTGCATGGTGAGAGATATAGGTCTAGTTTTAATCTTTGGCAAGTTGAAACCCAGTTTTTCTAACACCATTTATTAAAGAGGCTATCTTTCCTACAGTGAGGTTGCTTGGCTCCTTTGTCGAAGTTAAGGTAGCTGAGTGTCTGGAGTTGTTTCTGCATCTTCTAATGTGTCCCACTGGTCTTCAGGTCTGTTTTTTGCCAATACCACACTGCTTTTATCACAGAAGCTTTGTAGTACAGTTCAAAGTTGGGGATTGTGATACCCCTTACTTGTGCCTTTATTGCCCAGAATTGTTTTTGCTATTCTAGGTCTCTTCTTGTACCAAATGAATTTTTGGGTTGTTTTCTCAAGGACCATGAAGTATGCTGCTGGAATTTCAATTGGGACTGGATTGAATATATATAGCAGTTTTGGAAGTATGGCCACTTTCACTACTTTGGTTCTTCCTACCCAGGAGCAAGGGATGTCTTTCCATTTTCTCATATCATCTTCAGTCTCTTTGTTCAGAGTTCTATAGTTTTCAGAGTAGGGGTCTTTGATTTATTTTGTTAGGTTACTTCCTAGGTATTTCAATTTTTTAGATGCTATTGTGAAAGGAATTATTTGCCCCATTTCTCTCAGTGAGTCTGCTGTTCCTGTACAGGAAACTACTGATTTTTGTTTCTTGACACTGTATCTAGTTAATTTACTAAATTTGGTTATTAAGTCTAGAAGACTTTTGGTGAAGTTCTTGAGGTCTTCTATATAGAGTATCATGTCATCTGCAAATAGTGACAATTTAGCTTCATTTCGTATCCTTAGTCCTTTTATTTCTTTCTCTTTTCTGATTGCTATGGCTAAAGTTTCTAAATCTATATTGAACAGGAGTCATAATAGTGGACATCCTTATCTTGTTCAATTGTAGTGTGAAGGATTTCAGTTTTTGACCATTTAGTATGATACTGGCTGTTGACTTTTCATATATAGCTTTTATCAGATTGAGGTAGAGACTGTGTAGTTCAATTTTTTGTAGGGTTTTTATCATTAATGTGTGTTGGATTTTGTCAAGCATTTTTTCTGCATCTATTGAGATGATCACATGGATTTGTCCTTGGCTATATTAATATAGTGTATTACAATTATTGATTTGCATATGTTGAACTATCCCTGCATCCATAAGATGTATCCCACTTCGTCAGGGTGTATGACCCTCATGATAATCTGCACTTTATTTCCCAGTGTCTTATTAAGCATTTTTGCATCTATGTTCATTAGTGAGATTGGCATACAGTTCTCTTTTTTGGTTGGGTTCTTCTCTGCTTTTTGGTCAAGGTGATGCTTGCTTCCAGGAATGAATGTGGGTGTATTGCTTCCCTTTCAATTTCACTGAAGAATTCAAACAGTAGTGGCAATAGTTCCTCTCTAAATGTCTTGTAGAATTCAGCAGTGAAGCCATCAGGGCTTTTCTTAGTTGCTAAGTTTTTAATTACGTTTTCAATTTCATTGATTGTTATTGGGTTGTTTTGAATATTTAGTTCTTTCCCATTCAATTTTGGTAATTGATATGTATTTAGGAACCTGTCCATTTCTCCTATGTTTCTCATCTTATTGGAGTATAGATTCCATTTGATCTGAAAAAAGGATAGGTACTCCTGCTTTGTTTTGGGTTTCTGCTGCATGGAATATTGTTTTCCATCCTTTAACTTTCAGTCTATGAGTTTCTTTTTGAATTAAATATCTTTCCCATATGCAGCATGTTGTTGGATCTTGCTTCTTGACCCATTCTATCAGTCTGTTTCTTTTGACTGGTGAATTAAGACTATTAACATCAATGGTTTTAACTGATATGTACTGACTTATCCTTGCTATGACTTCTTCTTTTCGTTGGATTATCCCCCTTTGGGTATAATTTCTTGTTGTTCCTGATGGATTCATTCTACTGGGCTTACTGGTGTTGTGATCTTCATTGTCTCTTCCTAAGATATTGTTTGAAATTTTTTGGAGTGCTGCTTTGGTATTTATGAAGTTACTCAGGTGCTCTTTGTCATGAAAGTATATCTTATTTCTACATCAGTTTTTAAAGATAGTTTTTAAAAATTGAGTTTTAGGTACTTTTAGGTACACAGTAGTTACATTCATCATTGGGATCTTGTACCTTTACATGACAGATCTTGGTTCTCATTTTTTCCCCTTACCCCTGCCCTCCCTTCACCCCCTCCACCCTTCCTGATTTACAGACTTTGTTTCCTTTTCCTTTTCTTATATTTTTTCTTTTCCCTTATTTCCTTTCCCCTACCCTTCCCACTTTCCCTAAACCGTTAGCCCCTTTTTTCCTATTTCACATTATCAGTTATACAATTTGGATCTTATTTACACTTTTAGTTTTTCATACCAGAGAAACGATTTGATATTTACACATATGTGTCATATTTGTTTCACTTAAGATTATGGCCTCAATATGTATCCATTTTCTTATGAATGACTCTAGGTTTTTCATCTTTATGGCTGAGTGGTACTGTATTTTATAGAAAAGCCACATCTTCTTTATTTAATCTTCAACTGATGTGCAATTGGGCTGTTTCCAAGTGTTAGCTATTACAAACTGTGCTGCTATAAACATGGGTGCACATATATTGCTGTGGTATGATTCTTTTAATTTTGAAAGTTTTACAGGGTAGGTACATCAATCTGGGTTGGAGGTTGTTTTCCTTTAGGGCTTGACATATGTCACTGCATGCTCTTCTTGTTTTGAGGATTTGTGTTGAGAAGTCTGCTGTAACTCTGATGGGCTTTCCTTAGGATATGACTTGTTTCTTTTCTCTAACTGCTTGTAGAATTTTGTTTTTGTGTTGGGTTTCTGGAATCTTAACTATTATATGCCCATTTGTGTGTGTGTGTGTGTGTGTGTGTGTGTGTTTTTATCATGGCTAGTTGGGAGTCCTGCATGCCTCCCTTAACTTTATGTCAAGTTCTTTCCTCCTACTTGGGAAGTTTTCTACCATTACTTCTGTGAAATTTTTTTTTTTTGGATTGAACTTGGGACCTTGTGCTTGTGAGGCAAGTGGCAGAACCACTAAGCTAAATCCCTGGCATGTGAACATTTTTTTTTTTTTTTCATCTGCACTCTCTCCTGTTTCTTCATTGATTCTGATTGGTCTTGTTATTCTTTTTTGCATCATCTAGCAGCTGCTGTGTTGATTTCTCATGGTTCCTTACTATTTTTAAAGAAATTTTTCTTCTCCTGGTCACTAATTGCAATCCTATCTTCTATGTCTGAGATTCTATCTTCACATTGGCTCATTCTATTGTGTAAACTTTCAATGGAATTTTTAAATCTCCTGGAAATTTGTTTGCATCCATTTTATAGATTCCACTTGTTTTCTATGTTGGGATTTCATCTTATTCCTCAGCTCCTCTATTTTTTAAATCTGTGTCTTCTCTACATTTATTAATCATGTCTTGTACTATGGGCACAATCACTATTTTTATCCGAGAAATTATTTGATTTCATTTTTTTCCAGATCCTCTTTTGTTGACAGTTCAGGGAGGCCATGAGGTTGAGAATCAGACTGTTCCAACTTGTTGTCCTTTGGTGTTGCTTTATATGATCTAGAAATCTTAGTTTTGAGATTTGTTTCTGTTTCTTCACATTTCAACCGATGCAGCCTCCTGTGCCTTTGTTGAGGCAATTTTTTTGCTCAGTCCATTGTCATCAATTATCTGTACCAAGTGGCCTTTTGCCTACTGCTCACCAAGGGCATCAATTCCTGGGCTCAGAATGGTTGCCTTCTGGATCCCTGAGTTGATGTGTTCTCTGGGAGGGCTCCTGGCTCGGGACCGTGCACACTTGCAATGGTATTTAGGCATGCCTCTGGCTAGGGCCTGCCCCTCTATGTAGCTGTTGTCTGGGTGGGTCTTTGGCTGGGGGCTGGGCAACCCAGTCCCTGGTGTCTGAGCAGACTTCTGGCTGGGGTCTCTGTGCACTTACCAATGGTATTGGGGAGAGCCTCTGGCTGTTGCTTGTGCATCTATGCAGCTCCTTTCTGGGTGGGCATTTGGCTTTGGCCTGTGTGTCCAAGCAGCTAGGTTTGGAGCAGGGCCCTGGATGGATCTGCATGAAGCCACATCTCTCTGGTCCACACCGCTGCTCAGAGATCTGCATGCACTTCCTAATGTATGGGGTGGGCCTCTGGCTGTTCCTTATGTGCCTGTGCAGCTCTTTTCTGGGCAGGGCTTTGGCTTGGGCCTGTGTGCCCAAGCAGCTGGATTTGTGCCAGGGCCTTGGATGGATCTGCCTGCAGCTGTGCCAGTGTGGTGTACATTGCTGCTTACTGAGATCTGTGCACACTTACAGATGGTATCAGGGCAGGCCTCTAGCTGATGCTTGTGTGGCTGTGCACCTCTTTTCCAGGTGGGGCTTTGGTTGGGCCTGTGTGCCCAAGTGGCTGGGGTTGGGGTGGGGCCCTGGCTACACCTTCCTTGCAGTCATTCCTCTCTAGTCCATACCACAGCTCACCAGCTTGCCATATCTCCAAACAATGTTATAAAAAACTCAAATGAACCCTCAATAAAAGCCTGTTACTTTCCAGCAGGGTCTATGATATATGTTCATTTCTCAAACCTTTAAGAATAAAGGTGAATTCTGCTAGGCATGCAAACAAAGTGTTTTTCCTGACCTGCACATACCCTGTAGGTTATTTTATTTCTATAGCTATGAATGCCAGAAAACCTTTGTCCTGAAATTACCAGACCTAAAGACAATGGAAAACTGGAGCTCCAGTTTACTGGTGGCTCCTATGGCAATAATGTGCTGAGAATGGAGTCAACAGAGGGGAAAATAGCAGGCGGAGACTTTGGGAAGGTGGAGACAGAAAGAAAGACAGAATGTCCAAGGATTTGATTTCCAACCTCAGTGTGCTAGGATTCAAGTGTGCGTAAAGCAAAGATGGATGGTGCTATAGTTCTGATCTGAACGTCTCCCAAAGGCTTGTGTTAAAGGCTTGGTTACCAGCCCATGGCACTACAGGGAGGTGTGGAACCTTTAAGAAGTGGGGCGCAGTGGGAAGAAGTTCAGTCATTGCAAGAGGGCCCTTGAAAGAGCTTTCGGTGTTCTTTCCCCCTTTCCCCTTTTCTGGCCTCTACAAAGTGAACAAGCCTCTTTTATCATGTATTCCCATCAAGATGTATTATGTTACCACAGGTCCAAAACAACTAAGCCAAGTGACCATGGGCTGACACTTCTGAAACTAAAGAGCCAAAATAAACCTTTTCTCCTCATATGTTGACTCTTTCAGGTATTTTGTCAGTGACAAAAAGCTAATTAACACAGATAAGTTTTATAAATTCATTTCCCATTTATGTTTTCTGTGGGTTTCTGTCACATATCACAAAACAACTTCTCAATAGTGCAGGGGCTTTGCCTGACAGCAAGCCCAGTGACATCAATAATGTGATGCAGTAACCCGTAGACTAATGAATATAGTCCTAGATCATCGTGACCAATTTGTCAAAATTTGGCAGCATGATTCAGCCTGCTTTTGGAAATCATGATTAAAGTTTATGTTCTCAGGAGGGCAGCCATATGGCATTTGAATGTGCGGCCCTATTAACCCTTTGGGTGTCTAAGCCCTATAGAACAGTTTGGGAGAACTAAAGAGGTGTTGGGTGGAGAAATGAGAATCACTTGGATAAGTGGCAGAGGGGCAGAGTTTATTTCAATGTTTGAAGGGCTATGAAAGGTTAGATTTTGTTTCCCAACCTGTAAGAGAACTAGAACTAATGGGTAGGAACAACAGAGTGCTATTGCAATTTAAAGATAAAATGGGTACCCTTAAGGTGCTGTGAGACTCCACACTAGGTGGATTGAGGGCCACTGAGGAATGTTGTGATGGTAAATGGTGGAATCAGGGATTATACATGCAGTTGGGATCAGGAGGTACCCTGAACGCCCTTCACATACTGCAAGTCTGGTATTGAATACCTGAGAATACTGGGGCCTTTTCCAGCTCACAGGAACAAGAACATTGGAGTTGGAGCCTGATGAAGTAGACGATGCGCTCCGGGTGACGGCCATGGCTCTGGGCTTCCCGTCACGCCCAGCAGAATTCTGTAGTTCATCATATCGCCTCCCTATGATTGGCGTCTCGAGAAAATGAAAGAGTACACATTCTTCTGACTCATTAATTGGTTTTGTAGAATACTGGACCATTCTACCCAGAAACATCCAATAATTGCTTATATGTTTAAAAATTAGATCAGGAAAGTCTGGTGTTACATACAGGCTTGTTTTTCTGATGTTCAAATATACATTCTGCGTCATTTGCATCTTCAACATTCTCCCACTCTCTTTATCAGCAGGAAACAAATTTAATCACTTGATATTCAATATGCTTTAGAAACCACTGGTAGAAAATGCAAAACCTGTAGCAAAGTAAATGCTTTTTGGGTGTTTAAAATAGAATTTCTTATAACAAAAGACTAAAATTCCTTCCCCTCTCTAGAGGTTACTCTAATCATCAATCTTTATACACTTAATTATCTTTTCAATTTTTCAAATGAATAAGGTCAGGGCCAGGCATTTGGAGAATATTTCAGAAATTTCACTTCCTGTGCTCCTTAGAGTGTAGTGGCCAGTGGCAGCACCTCCCCAGTGTGAACCCCAAAGAGAAATCCTCTGCCGACGCCAGCTTGTGGCCTCTGGTGGTGGGAACTTGTAATTCTTCACTGCCCAAGGATCATTGTTCTGGAGTGGTTCTGGGAGTTAAGGAATTCAGCTAACTGGCTACATGTTTCTTGTACTTCTTGGAGGAGGATAAATTTAGATCTAAGAGAAATAGCTTTTCCCTTTAGCAATGTAAAAAATACTTAAATATGGACATGGATTAAATCAATACCTTAATAGGATATACATGCACACTATATATAGATGTAGGTATCACAATGGGAACAAAAGAATTATTCTGAACAATGAAAGGATAATAAAAGAAAGCAAGTGCAGTTGTGTCTGAAAAGTCTAGTCAGGGTAGAGGACTTGTGTGAAAATCTGGGTTCATGCCCTAGTACAAAAAGGAGGAAAAAAGGTAGCTCGGATGCAACCTATTTACTAGTGTGAGTTCTATACAAACATATCTGGCTTATCTTTTTAGTGAATTTGCCATTTAGCATTATTTAGAAATAATTATTAATGACCACTATGGCTTGGTTATAAAGATCAATAGTAGAGTTTATGGTTTGTGGGGGGGTCATGAATCATGGGGTAAGAAAGACATGAAAGCCAAGTTATTTTATATCTTTGACTTAAATAATTAAGTACTGCCTGCCCAAATTTTGGCTCATGGACTAGCAGAAAAGTTTGACTACTTTGGACCTTTTCTTTTCAACTCTTTAGCATGGGGCCTTCCAGCTTTCCTCCCTGTTTCTCCTGTGCTCCCTTTGCTCCAGGAAAGTTTGTAGTTTCCTTGTTTAAAAAGCTGTATAGTTTTGGGGAAGCCACCATATATGTGACTTTCATATTCCTGTAAATGTTGGTCATGTGCCACAGTTCTGGGAGAGACACTTTGCATATCAAGATATGACATGACAGTCATGAGGTAAAGAAGGAATGAAGGTCATGGTTTAAAATATTTAAGATCATTCCATATATATATAT
>NW_022900950.1:35894316-35903679 GCF_012274545.1 Fukomys damarensis | reverse complement strand
TATATTTGGTTTTTTGAGACAGGGTCTCACTATGTAGTTGAGACTGACCTGGAACTCACTGTATAGCCTAGGCTGGTCTCAAACTCAGTGATCCTCCTGCCTCAGCCTCCCAAGTACTGGGATTACAGGTGTGTGCCACCACGCCTGGCCAGATCATTCCATTTTTTAAGTGTATTTCTAAAAAATATTTTTTTCATTAATAGACTAGTTTCTAATTCTAAATCTGCCAATTGACAGCCCCAGTTAATGTCATACTCAATTTTTTTTTTCTGTTTTGGGTATGGGAACTGATCCCAGGGCCTCATGTATACTAGGCAAGTTATCTACCACTGAGCTATATGCTTTGCTCCTCAATATATGATTAAAATAACAGAACCCAATTTAGGCCTTTAAAGGCTTCATTTGTAATAAATATAAGCCTTCTTTTCTCTTGGCAACTACATTTTACTTTTTTCCTACCATAAATTCATGCTGAAGTTCACAGAAGTAGTTCAGGTAGTTAAGTACCTCTGAAATGTCAAAGTGAAAGTCCAGGGTTTTCCCAGGCAACTCCTTAGAAGCACTCGTCCAAACTCGATGTATTTCTATCTTGGAGAGGTCGCTGTGCTGGTAGGAAGGTAATGCGAGGCTGGCTGACCGAGAAACAACCAGCTTGAGGATATTCAAAGCTTCTCTCCAGTGAATACTCTGCAGCAGATGAAACATTAAGGGTTAAAAATACTTTTAGAAAGTCAACAGTACTAAAAATTCTTATGACTGATCAGAATTCACTGATTTAAAACATACAGAGTATTTTGTTATATGTAAAAGGCAAAGTGATGTGAAAAGACCATTTCTATATAAAATGAGCTACATTTAAGGAAACAAGAATATTTTTTAAAGACTCATTTTGTCAACATTCAAATAAGAATTTAAAATTATGAGGTAATTTGTTTGCTAAGGAGCCAGACCCTCAATAAAACAATCAAACAATCTATGTTATGCTGCTGATCATTCATTCTTTCTCAACACTATCCCTCTCCTGGTTCCAGAGTTTGGGGTCTTTCTACTTTCTGGGTCTTCCTGTTCCATTTGTCTCTTGGGCATCCTGATCTCTTTCCTCACTTCTGTCTTCCTCATTATCTAATACAGGAATCTGGGAGTCCCTCTTAAAATCTGTTTTTCTTTCCTCTGTTAATTTGTTCTCTTCTCTTCACTTGCAACTCAGCTGAATCCTCTCTGGACCTGCTTGGTCTCTTAATTGATCTCAGATCCAGCTACCCTGGGATCTCTCTCCAACTCTTACCAACAAATTCCTCTGAGGGCTCCCCCTGGTGGACAGGCCAAGTTCCAAGTTTTGGAACTCTAGGCCATTGCTGGAGTGCCCCAAACCTGGCAGGCTCTCTCAGCTTCTGTGCTTTTCCTTTCTCGATTCCCTCATTCTGGAAAGCTTTCTTTTTGTTAGTACTTACTAATCTCCTAGTCTTCCTTTAAGGATCAATTTGTTTTCCAGTTTTTGTTTCTCTGACAACTCCACATCAGACTGGACTTGTGGGAGAGGTGCTTCTCTCACCAAAATATTGAGCATAGGTAAACCAAGTTATGAAGTTATTTTTATAATAATAAAATAAAACACATTTCATTTTCTGTTTAGTTCTTCACAAGGAAGGTTGTGGTTTAAATATGAAATTAGCCACCATTCAGGGTAAGAATTGAAGCACCAGAGATAGTTCACAGGCCTCTGACAAAGTGAGCATCCTAATACAACTAGGAAATGGGCCATATGATTTATTAGTAGAAAGATGTGGAACAATCCTGTCTCCTTCAGTTTTGAAACCAAATGCCTACCAAGTGACACAACTATCACAGACAGTTGAAAACGGGGGAAAAAGATGCTTGGAGGGCCTGGGATTTAGCTCAGTGGTTCTGCCACCTGCCCCACAAGTGCAAGATCCAAAATTCAATCCCCAGTATTTAAAAAAAAAGATGCTTGGAAATCATTTATAACATTAAATTATTTGTGTAAGAAATGTGATTGGTAGCCAGGCGCAGTGGTGCATACCTGTAATCCCATCACTTGGGAGGCTGAGGCAGGAAGATTGCTGTTGAGTTCGAGACCAGCGTGGGCTACACAGTGAATTCCAGAGCAGTCTGAACTACACAGTGAGACCCTGTCTCAACCCTCGCCCCCAAATGTGATTGGTGATGTGAAGATGGAATGTCTAAAATTTACTGTATTTTATGCCTTTGTTAACAAGTTTAACTAGAGAAAACCTACCGTTTGCCCTTGGAATCCATAACTAAGTACAACCCTGAGAAAAAAGAGAGGAGAAAATAAGATGTGGAAATGATAGCTGTGCTGTTGCATATGCCCTGTGCACTGAACCCCACAGAGGCCCTGCACGGCTTCCAGGACCTGGGGTCTCTCTTCCTCAGCCAGTGGTCTTTTACTTCAGGTGAACTTCCTGGCACTGTAACATTGCTCTGGTTTGTCTGCTCTTTTGAGATCTACTTTTGATTTCTTTATATTTCACCCCTGATAGTCTCAGGTGTGGTTTGAAAGACACATTATGTGGGTGCTTACTGAAGATCACTAAGTATCCTGCCAGGCAGGTTGCCTGGTGCAATGAAACAACAGTGATGACTTTGGAACCAGGCTGAAACACCAATTCTACCCTTTACTGAGATTTGGGGGTCCACATCTTGTTTTGTTTTTATTAAAATATACACAGAAATACCAACTAATATAATATGCCTCATATTTTAAAATTATTCATATTTTATCACTGTGCTTTATCCACCACACTATTTGTTGCAGTATTTTAAAGTACATGTATGTAAATTTCTTTTTTAAAAATACTGTCTTTTGCAGTGTGTAATAGTTGGATTTGATTTGGGAAAATGGTATATAGAGATCTTATATTTTGATCTTTTCGATCCCTTCTCACCAACCTCCCCCCTCCCCCATCTCAAAACGCTGTTCCTTCTTTCTTACCATCTCGCCTTTATTTTATTTATTTATTTATTTATTTATTTATTTATTTTTTTGATACTGGGGATTGAACTCAGGTCCTTGTGCTTGCGAGGCAGGGGGCGGAACCACTGAGCTAAGTCCCCAGCCCACTCCTTTATTTTACTATTTAATTTATTTATATTTTAGGCTTCTCATGTAAGAGAAAGCATGTGATATTTCATTTTCTGTGTCTGACTTATGTCATTATTTCAAGATCTGTCTATTTTCCTAAAATAATATGATTTAATTCTTTTTTATGGCTGAATAATATTCTGATATACATTTTATCAATTTGTTAAAGGGTATGGAGGCTGTTTCTAGAGCTTAGCTATTATGAATTACATTGCTATAAACACGGGTATTGCTGTAGTATGATAACTTTAATCCTTTCAGGAATATATTCAGGACAGAGATAGCTGGATCTCATGGAATTTCTAATTGTAGTTATTTTTAGGAATGTCCATCTTTACCTTAGTCTCTTCAACTCTGAAGTGGCAATTTTTACTGCTAATATATTGAAGCATCTAGCCTGGAACGTGGCACACATGGAAGTTCCTTCTCCTTGCTCCTGCTGTGAAATGATACTACAAAAAACACCTGCCCCTGCTTCTAGGCAGGTGTGCTTTTAACACAGGGGCTGTGAGCCCCAAGAGGTAGCACTGTATCCCCTGAATGTTAGAAACTCGGCAGGCCCTGCTCTCTCTTTCTCCTCACAACGCCACTCAGTGTGCATCAAAGAACAAATGTGAGGTTTGGTGCTCATATAGTTTTGAACCACATAAAATCTGTAGACAAGTCTCAGCCCTTCTGGGGTGACATGGGCCAAGTAGTGAAGCAATGCAAAGACTCACTTGCACGTATTTTTCAATGGTCTTCAGAACTTCCATATTAAACTGCTTGACAGGAACAACAGAAAGGTCCATGTAGCTGAGCAGACTGTAGATCACTTGCAGGAGGGGCTGCTGCATACTGGGAAGACCTTTCTCTAGCAACTGCAGGAAGCAAAGTGTAGGGCGTCAGTTCTACACCGGACTTTCATATAGAAGCACCCAGGTTCCCAACACACCTTCATCAAGGTGTTGGAAAGTGTCAAGCCTCCCTTAAGGGGGGCAGATAAAACCCTAATTACTGAAGAAATGAAGACAGTCTCAAAGGGGTTTTATAAAGACATAAATAGAAAATATACTCAAAGGAGCATGAGAAAATAAATCTTAAAAGGAAGCATCAGACAGTATCAAAAATTAGAAACTTGGAGACTGGATAAAGAAAATGTATTTTTTTCTACAAAACGGAATACTACTCAGCCACAAAGAATGAGAAATTAGTTATTCATAGGAAAATGGATGCATATTGAGGACATACTCTTTTTATTTCTTTGTTTTTTTGTACTGGGATTGAACTTGGATCCTTGTGCTTGCGAGTCAGTTGGAGGAACCACTGAACTAAATCCCCCCCCCCTTTTTGAGCATATACTCTTAAGCGAAATAAATAAGTCACACGTGTAAAATACTGAATAGTTTCTCTGGTGCGAAAAACTATAATAGTACATAAGATCCTAATGGTATAATTGACAATGTGAAATAGGAAGAAAAGGGCTAAAGGTGTAGGGGAAGTGGGAAGGGTAGGGGAAAGGTAATAAGGGAAAAGAAAAAAATATGAGAAAATGAAAAAATGGAAATAAAATGTTTGTAAATGGGGAGGAAAGGAGGGGATGAAGGGAGAGCAGGGAAAAGGGGAAAAAATGAGAACCAAGACCTGTCATGTGAAGGTACAAGATCCCAATGATGAATGCAACTGTACTGTATACGTAAAATGTACCAATGAACTCAATGAGGGGGAAAAAATACAAACTAAGATAAAAGATACAATTTGTTAGGTAACGAAATTGGCAGAGATTAACAGCTGATACTTAGTATCGCTAAGGAGAAAAGAGAAAAGGCATTCTTAAAAATAACTCTCCAGTACCAACTTCCCTTAGCTCCCGGTAATGGCTCTTGTACTTCCTGTTTCTATGAATTTGCCTAATTTATGTACCTTATATAAGTAGGATGATATAGACATTGTTCTTCTGTGTCTGGCTTATTTTATATTATGCTTATTTCACTTAGTATAATATCCTTAAGTCTTATCTACACTGTAGCATGTAGCATGTATCTCAGCAACACTGTAGCTAAATTTCTTCCTTTTTAAGGCTAATATTCCACTATATGTATATACCACATTCCATTAACATTTTTGCAATTTTTTCATTTGGAGTATGAAACAAATATTGCCCCGTTGTTGTCCTCTCACATTTCACCTTCTTTTAAAAACAAACATCATCTCTCATCTGCCCTTGTAAAGCAGGGTGGTTATGCCAATTCTACCAATACTTCTTGTGTGGTGAGCCATGTATATCCTGTTCGCGCGGACAAGTGTGACCAGGTGATTATCAGAAACGGTAGAGGGGCAGAGTGTCTAAAATCTGAGGCAACCATGGACAGAAAGAACAAATGAATCCAGGCCAAAAGTAGTCTGAACACAGTGCATATGTTCCTGAGCTAGACTGCAAGTAAAACTCTTCAGAGTCCTCTACCAATGCCACTGGATGGTGAGTGCACCATCTCGTAGATACATACTCCCCATCTTGTGGAACCTCTGGGAAAGAACTGATTTAAAAACCTATCTGGAACCTGGACTGGTGACATAACTAAAAGAAAAATTAGAATCGATTACTTTTACCTCTTTGGTAAAGTCCCTGACAAGAGGTATGGATGTATATTCTGGAAGGAAAAGCAATACCAAAAATGCTAAAATAAGTTAGCCATTATCCATCATTTGCCTCATAGATTTCATGATCTTGTGTATTAAATCTGTTGAGAATGGAGGTGCTAAATGGAATATATTTCATCATTTGCCCTACAAAATGCTATATATTTATAGCACTATTGGACAAAGAAGTCAGAGTAGGGGTTTGTGATGAAAGTGCTAGAGACACATTTGTATCAGAACATTACTCCCATTTGGTTTTACCAACATAAAAGGCAATGATTAAAAATTTTATTTCAGGATGTACATTTTTAATTAGTTCAGAGGAAATAATCATTAAACATATGAAGGCACACAGTAACTCCTTAAATCAGATCTGAACACTCAGAGCAATTAGGATAAAATTTTCTCATTTTCACGACAGGTGTGAATTATAGTAAGCAGGTGTTTAAGCTTTGGGGGCAAGCAGATGGAGGTTCAAATGCTAGTTCTGTCACTTTAAATCTGGGGAAAATTACTGCACCTGATCAAGCCTCAGATTCTTTTTCTTTTTTATTTTTTTGTACTGGGGATCAAAATCCTTGTACTTGCAAGGGAGGTGTGGTGCCACTGAGCTAAATCCCTTGCTGCAGCTTCAGACTTTTTATTGTAACAGTATGTATATCACTGCTTTGTTGTGAGGATTTAAAATGATTCCATTAACATCTATAATAATATATTAGGTATCAGTAAAGAGTAGTATCATTTCTATGTAGATATTTTAATCATGGACGTTATAACAGATGTTTATCCTTGGTTTACCAGCTTACCTCTGCCAGGTAGGTAACCATATTCAAGGTGATGTCAGCATAGGCTTCATGAAGGTATCGGCACACCACATTGACCCACGTGGCACAGTCCCTTGTGTAGCTGTGTGTTTTATAAAGTGTCATAACATGTGCAAGATTTGAAAGTTTAGGGTTTTTCTCTTCCAAGCAAACCTTTGAAGATAAGAAAACCAATATGTGGATAAAGCATTTCAATGAATAGGAAGACATGTTAGCAATTTTGCTGTAAATCCTGATTGTCTGGAAAGTAGATTGATACAGTTTTTGGTGGTTACAGAAATGCTTCTCTTACTAATTAGCTAATACAATTTTCACACTTTATTTTTATTTGTTTCTCTGACCCTCCCCTGTCCCTGCTGGCTTGTCTTCCTCCTTCTTTAGTTTTGTTGTGCCAGGGATTGAATCCTGGGCCTTACACATGCTACCAAATGCTCTACTACTGAGCTACACTCCCAACCTCCCCCGGCCCTCTTAAATTTTATTTTAGACAGCGTCTTGATAAGTTGCTCAGCTTGAACTTGAACTTGATATTCTACCTCACCCTCCTAAGTAACTGGGATTATAGGTATGCACCACTGTGCCAAGCAGCACTTGCTTTTCTTCATAATGAAAGGAAAGAAGACAGTGTGCATCAGCTACACAGATACGTACATTGCTAGTGTGTTAGTTTTTGAGAAAATCATTGCCTTCTGGGCCTTCCTGAAGGCCCGAGTGGACTTGTCTGAATGTGAAAACGTACTTCATACCTGAGCAATCCTTTCAGCTACATCCTTACAGAAATGATTTGGATTTTCAAAATGCTGGATTAGCTGAGGCAGGAGACACAAGACATTCAGTGGAAACCCTGGATTAGAGAAGACACAATGGAAACAGATGAATGTAGTATTTTTCAATTGGTAACAATGGGAAGGCACATTACAGATTTTATTCTGATGGGATGTAAAAACATTTCTGATGTAGCTTAAATATGATTTAAAGCAAAATCCATGAAAATATATATTAACTACAACACCATCAGTTATAAAGGAGGCCCTTAAGTAGATTTATGATGCTAACCTGTAGTGATCACCTTGGTATGGTTTGTGAATAAGGATGACTGGCACAGATTTTATTGGTATAGATTGAACTGAGCTGCACTAATTTGAAATTTTTATCAAAAAGTATATTTTAAGAAAAACTGATGTGAGAGGACATTAAGATTGAGTTACAAATTGAAAAGACTCTTTAAAGATTATGAGTAATGGATTAATTAGTACCTCTGAGTTAAAATCTAGCCTGTGAAATGCATTTTGGGTGACTTATCATGGTGTGTTGATTTGGCTTAATTCAAAACAACAGGAAGCCAACACACTTTTCAGGAGGAAAAGAAAAGCAAAGAAAAATAAAAAATTTGAGAATTAAGAAAAAAGAGAAACTATGTAAGAACAATGGGAGTAACAGTGTCTGAAATATTATCTGGAAAGTGTAAAAAACTATGTTCTGGGGTAAAAACTGGAGATTTAATGCAGGGCCATCACACTGAGCTATATTCATTCCCAGCCTTTGCCATTTTGAGACAGACTCTCGCCAAGTTACTAAATTGCTCAGGCTGGGCTCAAACTTGTGATCCTCCTACCCCAGGCTCTCACAGTGCACACTTGTAATCACATGTGAGCATCACCATGCTTGGCTTATGTATAATTTCTGCCTATTTTATGATATTATCTCGATATATCTTCTACAATACAAATAAAGGCAGTCTAAATTTGGGGAGGGGGATGGGATGGAAACCAGGGCTCCCCTGCATGGTTGGCAAATGGTCTACACTAAACTATATCCTTTGCCCCATTATGTAGAATTTAAAAGAAAAAAAATTATCTCCAAAGATCCATTTCTAAGCAGAATTATTAGAAGCAGTAAATCCACAGTATCTTTTTACTGTAAAGATGAACACAGATACCACTAGAACTCTAAGAATGTATGATAAGGCCTTACCAATAGCCTGGGATGAATCCACCATGGATACTTTGGACACTGGTGTCAGCAAGCTGAAAAGCTGCAGGGTAAGGTCAGTGGTGGTGAGAGATGTGAATCCCTTCAGCAGCAGCTGCTGCAACCCTGAGAAGTCAGCCCACTTGAGCTGTGCCTGGAGTTTCTCAAGTTTCTCTCGGTTCTCAGCTTTATCCAGTGGCATATGTGCCAACAGTCGATTCAACAGCCTTAAGGCCATTAGGTATTCAAACTCAAAGTCAGACTCCATCAAGGCCACCGTGACCCAGAAGATGGTGGCCAACAGATTGGTTGGATGGTTTATGTGGGATGGATCGGTGAGACTGTCCTTCAAGGAGGAGGAACTTCTGGTTTTGGAGGACAGGCCTTGCTGGGTACAAGCCTGAATTCTGTCTAAGGTAGCACTTCGAGGTGGGTCGGAAGATCGGTCAATAACACCAAACTTCTTGGGCACAGAGAAGCTTCTCTGATGGCGGCTCCGTTCTGCCGTTGTGGTATTGCCACTGGCAGCTCCAGGGTTCACATTTAGTTGCCCTGTGCTTTTTCTGCTTGCTGTTAGTTTAGTACTAGAGCTTAAATCTGGTGATGAAGAGCTGGGTATAAAAATAAATAAGTTCAACAGAATGTCAACAGGCTTCAGCGAAAAATCAGCCTTTCAGATCTACTGAGAAATTCTGAAGGAAGAAAACCATTTGTTGAAAATACTACTATCTAGGATCACCCGGCGGCGTGCGCGCGAGCTCCCGGCCTGCGTGGGAGCTCCCGGCCTGTGCGACAACAGACCCAGGAAGGACCCAAGGACCCCAG
>NW_022900950.1:35868927-35887652 GCF_012274545.1 Fukomys damarensis | reverse complement strand
ATGTTCTTTTTTCCCAAAAATACCAAAAAAAAAAAAAAAAAAAAAAAAAAAAAAAAAAGAAAATACTACTATCTATTAATTTCTTTTTCCTTATTCTTAAACATAAAGCTATGAAAAAAAACCTTAACAAGATCAACCTTCTCCAAGGAAACAAACCGAAAACTAATATTGTATAGGTTTCACTTATTTAACCTAAAGAAATAAAAGAAAATACTACTATCTATTAATTTCTTTTTCCTTATTCTTAAACATAAAGCTATGAAAAAAAACCTTAACAAGATCAACCTTCTCCAAGGAAACAAACCGAAAACTAATATTGTATAGGTTTCACTTATTTAAAGCCTAAAGAAATTAGCAGATCACTGACTTTTCATTCATTTTTTGGTTGAACTTAGATAGGAATAATTATGAAATAAAATATACCTAGTAAATATAAATTTTCAACACTCTGTTAACTGATCAAGAATAGAAAGGGAAAGGACATTATCTAGAAAGAAAAAAGTAAATACATCACAGACTTTTCAACTAAAATTTATGAAAAATGGTTTTCTAAGTCTACTCATGCTAAAAAGTCTTGACATTCTTGTTAAATTTTTACTCACTTAGATAAATCTGTAGATTCAAACAGATAAATATGTATAACATTAGTGATCACATCAAAATTACCTTTCCAGAGGAAAATGTTCAACTTAAAACGAGGCCCAAAAGGATGGGCCTTTTAAGTTTTACTGACTCAATTTCAAGAAACATGAACTCAATTACAAACATGGAATCATGAGTAATTTAAAATGGGTTATTAAATAGTGGCAGGAAAAAAAAAAGAAAGAAAGAAAAAAAGAAAAAGCTACCAAGGTAGGAATTTCTTTAAGTAAAGTCAACATTTATTTAAACTGTTTTGTATATATTCATTCATTTAAAAAAAACTTTAGTTTTAGTTTCTGTTTACCAATTAATGAATAGGATATTATTAAATAAAATCTTTAAAAAATATGCAAGGAAGGTCATAAAAAAGAGTGAAAAACCACTAATGTTTCTGTCATTTAGACACAGAATTTAGTGTCCATCTCACTGATAGTTTAAAATGCATTATACATATGTATATGTATGTATGTATGTA
Organism: Fukomys damarensis; assembly: GCF_012274545.1. NCBI lineage: Eukaryota > Metazoa > Chordata > Mammalia > Rodentia > Bathyergidae > Fukomys > Fukomys damarensis. The sequence continues at coordinate 35,886,535 of NW_022900950.1, read as the reverse complement.
TGTATGTTATAATTTTGTTTTTAAAACATGAGAAAATTTCATGCAGTGCTTTTCAGGTCTTAAATATACATTAAAGACTACATTTTTGCTTTGTACTCTGCCTAAATTCTAGCATCTCCTAAGTAGCGAGGGAATTAAAAATCTCATTTACTCACCGAGATAATACCGTTAAGAGATCACTATTCTTTAGGCAGTCAGACAAGTTGGCCACTGCAGCTTCCAAGGTCAGCAGTGCTTCCATTACGTAACCCTGAGAAAGGTGCAAAGATAACATTTTGTGCTGTCTCTTCCTGAATACATATTTAATCAATGCAGACTTTATTCCAATACTGTTAATATCCTCAAAAACTTGACAGTTGTTACTGCTTTAATTTCTAAATTGTAAAAATAATTTTTAAGGGCCACTTAGGAAATTCACACACCTTAGCAGTTAGCAGGTAATCACAAGAAATTATTGCCCTGGGTCTGATAGCCTCAACAGGGGGTTAAGCATGGCATCCTACTGAGGAAGATGACGGGCAACTCAAATCAAATACAGAGCAACAGTGTCTGAAAGCAGAGATCACAAGGTGAGGCATGTGAAGGACTGTGCCTCAGTGGCACTTTATCAGCACTTCTGATGGTCAGAAAGAGGAGAAAAAGGTAAAGCCTAGAGACGTGCAAGCTTACAATGGTGTGGGAACGTGTTTGATGGGAAAAGGGACTCAGTGGGAGCTACAAAGCTTGCAGTGTCCTTAGTTTTCAATCTGCTTGGATTTCCAAATCTCTGGGTTTCACCTACAGGGTCTTCCTGTGCAGCTACTCTCTCCATTCTGCCTTAAACATTTTTTAGTTCACTAAAGGTTGACCATACAGGGAAGGGTAGTATGAGATGTAACTGAACAATATAATGAATGCTTACATTAAAAAACATTATTATAAAGAAGACATTAATCTCCCTGAAAAAGAGAACATTTTCTGAAATAGTTCTGATGTCCTTTTTTGTGAGTGTCATTAGTTATGCTGTTCTGGCTGCTTCAAGGTGCTGAACTGAATAAAAGCAATACCTATCATGGCCATTTTGACTTTGGGGAAGTGCCAGAAGTTACAATGTGCCAGATGTGCACAAGGTAGATGAGGACACAATGTAATATTTTTATGAGCTGTCTCTCCATTGGCTGGCACTTAGGGGTGAGACTCATCACTAAAAAATACACCAAAAAAAGACGCTTACGAGAGAGGACTTTCAGAACTTCTTCAGAGAAGCGACAAGAAGGATAGGATAAGTGTGTTTGGAGTAAGGGTAGTATTTTGAGAGAGATTAATGGCAATGCATCTCTTATTATAATTTAAAAAATGTAAATTTAAATGTCACTGCATTTTTTGCTTATACCCTGAATGAGGGAGATCTTTACTCTGGTAGAGAGTTTGTATACTTAATGGGTGGCAAAGCTCCCAAACAACACAAGACAACCCACTCCTCCTATGTGAAATAAAACTACCTCCACCGCCACCACCACCACCAACAAAACCAAGAGGAAGCCTCTAAAGAATCTGCAGTTTTTTGTTTTATAAAATAAAATAGTATCATTGGATTTTTAAACAATAGTCCCTGTACTGATGTTTAGAAATGTACAAATCAACTTCTAGAATTTTTAAAATAAATTATTCAAATGGATGAAATAATTGGTGAGAAAAAGAAGGCTAAAAGAAAGATATTAATGCCTCATCTTCGAAATGTGAGTGCGGTCTATGGCCATACCACCCTGAATGTGTCTGATCTCATCTGAAAATGTGAGTGTGAAGCCTTTGTGAGCTCAGCAGTCTTCCATTCCTACCTGAATCTCATCTCCATGTTCTCCGATAACCTCTACCAATCTCGACAGGAGGTCAGACAAGGCATGTGCTGATAGAGGTTGCTTGAGAGCCCGGAATATCTGGAAGGACCGACCTGCATAGTGCCTTGAAGAGCTTGCAAGGGCTGTCTGCAGGGCAACTTCACTCAAATGTTGCTCCAGATGAAAACCTGGGGCCATAATAGCCATAGGGGAGAGGTAAGTGTCTGTGCTGCAACCTGGGGCATCAAAGTCACCTATACATTTTAAATAACAGCCTAATAGCATAAACCTACCCAGTGGTGGTACTTATTTAAAAATAAAACGTTTGAAAACAAGTAGAATCAAGTGAACCTGTAGTCCCAGCTTCTTACGAGGCTAAGGCAGAATTGTTTAATGTATAAGAAAATAGCAAAAATAGCTTGATTAAGGTGAAAAGGCTTAGATGGTAAGTGTGTCAGGAGTCATTCTACATAATTTTTGGGGAAAAATCATTTCACAATTAAATTATGATTAGGGCTGCATGAGGCCTAGTCTTCTTGCTTGCGGGCCAGGTATGGGATGCCGAAACATAATACCATTTTGCCTTCAGTCACAGCTGAGGCCTCAATGGTCCTGTGATGCTCAAAGGCAATATTACATCAGCTGAAGACATCCTGGTTTGAGAATCGGGTAGCAATACAAAAAGAGAATGGTTCCACCTGGGGAGGGATAAATTCTTTATCAGCTTAACTCATTCCACCTACTGTTGTAAGAACATTTTTTTTGCTCATCTTACAGTCCTAATCAACATAAACTCTTCATAGACCTAAGATCCTCATCAGTGTAAGATCCTCATCATCATAGCATTACTGCCACCCTTTGATTCATCTGATATGTCCTCCAATTATAAGATCCTCATCAATTTAGGATTATTGCCATCTTCTGAGTCACATGATACTCCCAATAAATAGTGGCAAGCTCAGAGTGCCTTTGTCTTTGCTGTCTAGAGTAGCACCGATCTGGCCCCAAACCCAGTCTTTTCTCTAAGTCTTGTTTCTTGTCTTTATTTTCTAATTAGCCTTGTGCTGTCATGGCTCACAAGAGACTAGGGCCCACTGCAGGGGTTCTGGTAATGTCTCCTTTCTGGTTCCTTATATAAGTGGATTGAGGTTTCAGTATAACAAATTCAGATATTTTCTTATCTTCATACAGCACAGGTTTTAGACAAATTAATGGCTCACATGCAAATGTTGAGCTTCTTTGTCTGGGTGTGTTAAATTATTAAGTGACTTTTTATTTTTTTATTTTTTATTTTTTTGGTACTGGGGATCAAACTCAAGTACTTACACTTGTGAGGCAGTCACCAGAACCATTGAGCTAAATCCCCAGCCCTATTAAGTGACTTTGGAGGTCTATTTCAAAAGAACTCCCAGGGGAAATTTAAAACAAAAAGTAGCAACTTTATTATGGAATTACTCTCCCATTTCAGTTTATAGTATTTGTTGGTTTTTAGTAGGTATCCTCTGATAATGCGAAGAGAAATAGCTAATCCAGAATATTTCAAGTGGAAATATACTATCCATCAGAGTAGCTGGAAAAGCCAGAGAGCCTGATGTAATATTGCCAGGCTGGTGAGAGGAAAAAAGGTGGAGACAAGTTTTACATCATGTTGAGGAAATGAGTTTAAATTTTGCACATAAATTAGCCAGGCCAAGTTGGAACTGAAAGGAATTCAACTGCCAGCAATTATCAAAATATTGTGATACTACTGTAGTCTACATGGGAATCCTTCTATGTACAGGAACTGTTAGTAAACTTTTTCTTTTTCTTTCTTTTTTGGTGCGGTGTGGGGGTACTAGGGATTGAATTCAGGACCTTCACACTGAGCTACATCTCCAGCCCTTTTTTATTTTTGAGATAGAGTCTTTTTGTCCAGGCTGGCCTTGAACTTGCAGTTTCCCTGTCTTAGTGTCCCAGAGTGCTGGAATTACAGATGTGTGCCACCATGCCTAATTTTATAGCAACCAGGTTTAAAGCCAAACTATTCTGAGGATTGAATCTCGGGACTAACACATATTAGGCAACCACTTTACTACTGAACTATATTTCCAATCCCCAGTTCTATTTCTTTTTTAAAATAAGTATGACCATTTTAACCATACACTTAAATAGGCTGACACTGATGATGGTCAGTAAGATTTATGTGTCATGGAGATTTCTTTTTATTGTTTGTATTTTAGAAATTTTTGAGACAAGGTCTTCCTAAAATTTCCAGGCTGTTTTGAATTTGTGATCTTCTGTCTCAGGAATTTCTTCAGATAAAATTAATATTATGGCTACAATTTAATTCTAATAAAGTAAAATAAGCAAGTAGAACAAGCAAGTTTGGGGAAATTAATTGGTGGCACAGTGAAAATACAGATGGTATTCATTATCATTCAGTTTGGCAGCATTTGAAATAAGCTTCAAAACTCTATTAATACACTTACATCATAGATATTTAGTGTCAGGACCACATTGTAAGATGTGTTACCATAATGGGGTAAGCATCACTTTAAAAATGCTGAAAAAGGGATAAGACAAATAGGATAAAATACCTGACTTGGAATCTTTAAATACAGATACAACATGACGTAGAAAATTACTCAGTTGTTCAGCACTCTTCGAATTTTGATTTTTGGGTGTGATGTCTTCATGACACCAAAGTGGCCCAAATGCCCTTAAACAAAACACATTAAATATAAAAACTACAGTTGTTGTATTGCACTTTAAAAAATATGAAGTTCTGACTCTAAGGATATAATGTATATACTGTAAATTTTAACTAGGGGATATATTTCATTCTTATAAAAGTTTAAGGCATACTCAAAACACATCTACCCAATTTGTGGAGACATGCTTTTTTCTATTTCAAATTAAATTAATTTACAAGATTAGAAACCTCCTTCACTAGAACAGTTCTTGGAATATTGGAGGTGCTATATTTTCTTTGTTAAATAAAATGACATGAAATTAGACACAAACTCACTACTCACACCTTAGTATTTGTAGACATAAGGATCTTATCAGGATCACATCAAGTTACCATGTACTACAGAATGAAACTGAAAATAACACTTTTCTTATCTACTTGATTTTTAATAGTAAGAATAAGAGGCAGCAAGGTGAGAGAATTTCTGAGAATAACCTTGACCCATGTGATAGAACATGGTCATTGGTGACAACACTTATCTTTTCTACAAACATCTAGGACTCCAAAGTACCCTGTCTGGCTACACCCTACACACAGGCACTGTCAGCTCTCCTACTAAGCTTCCTGTATGTTATATCCCACATTCAGCTGGAGGTGCCCTGCACAATAACCTGAATTATTGATCAAGGGAAGAAAATGCTTCTTTTGCACTGTTTGCATTAAATGATTCATTAGGTAAGGAAGAAAAAATCACGCAAGGTATTGTATAACGTATATGCAGACTAAATTTCCAGGACTTAACTCACTGAGAAAGGAAAGCACATTTCCAGGTAAGCATGCCTTGTACAAATAATGGTCCTCAGGGAGCTAGAAATTCTGAAGTCTTAACAGTGAAATGGTTAATTGGAAGAACTAGAATACTTGAAAAGACAGGAGCGCTTGTAGTTTTCCTTGATTGTGAGGTATGATTAGTTTGATATTCATTTCCATAGGGGCACCTTCATCAAGCTTCCTAGTGTTTCTAGTTTCTAACTCTCAATTACAAACGGCTCTTTGAACCAGATGAACAAACAATGCTCCCCTAAGCAGCTGCTCCTGTGCTGACCGTGGCTAATACCTTTGGTTTCTAGAGTGAAACTCTTTGCCAAGTCTCAGAACTCCCAAATCCTGGCAGCCCTAATAGATGAAGAAAGTCAAGCTCACGGCAGGGTGCTTCTGTCTCCTGCCTCCATCTGCTGCATCACTGTTACTCCCTGTACATCAACCACCACACCAATGGATCTGAGACAGTGTCTGTCCTTCACACTGACCTCCAGCAGTTGCAATTTAGAAGAGAAAACAGGAATGTTAGAACTGCAGGATCACTTTGCCATCTGTGTGCTCAAAGTGTTTGGCATTTTTTTTCAAAACCTCAACCAAAAAACAGCATAATGACTTCTAATCTTCATTACCTGGTTGTTAGAAATTCAATGAGCTTGTTGGCCTTCTCATCTGTCTCGGCGGCTGTGTCCACATCTTCTACCTCTTGGGTCATCTGTGGGAGGTTCCCACTGCTGCCTCCCAGGCTAATACTGGAGGAGGTGGAACTGGAGCTCAGCCCTGAGTCTGGCACTGGGGAAGACTGGTCCTCTCTCAAGAAGTCAAAGCCACCTGTGGGAAGGAGAAGGTTAAGATGGGATGTACTAGGCAGGGTGCTTGTCAGCATGCTTAATGCCTGAAGCCTGAAGGTGAACACACAAAATTCTGGGGAGAAAACACTAGACTTAGGCTAGTGTAATGATTAAAGAAGACTGACAGGTTTTCAAAGCTGGGGATTTAAATCAGTTGTTCCCCCACCTGCCTCATAAACTCAAGGTTCCAAGTTTGATCCCTGGTACCAAACCAAACCAAACCAAACCAAACCAAAACAACAACAAAAAAGATTGATAGGTTTTCTTTGCTTATGGAGTCAGTTACACTGTTGGGTAAACCCAGTGTCTGGGAAAGCAAGTGGCTGATATTTTCTATTCTTGGGTTTTAGTTGATGCTTTCATAAAAGAGATATGTGTGTGTTTTATGCATACATAGGCCAGGTCTAGGCAAAGTTCAACTATAATGGGTCAACCACCAACTGTATTGTTAGCCAATTATTCTTGGGGATTAGTGTACTCATTTTGGAGACACCATTTACTGATGAGTAAGTTATATTTGATGTTTTTAAGTAAATGTGTGTAGAAGCTTAAATATTACATATGTTTGTATATATACATACAAATAACATGCATATATGGAAGACATAAAAATGCAATATATATGTAAAACAATACACTCACATACATGAATTGAATACAGAACCTTATACTTGTTCAGGGAGCTCTCTATCACTAAGTCATATGCCCAGCCCCCTATTAACATATTTTAATTATTATGAATGATATTCAAATAACTATGGTATAAGTAAATACTATTTTTTCACTACATACTATATTTTGTTAACACTCTACATCTTTGACTATGCTATGGGTTGGAAAATGTACACAGGTAACCATCTCTTTTCTTAATCATAAAAAGCATATATTCCTGGTGTGTCTAACAGATGTGTCGAATTAGGAGTGAGGAGCCTTGGGTTAGAACAGCTCTGCTGCTATAGTGTTTATAATTCTTTGTACCTTAGCTTCCTATTATAATGTGAGGTAATAATCTTAATCACACAGGTTTTTAGTATGCATTTTAAAACATCTATAGTTGAAACCAAATGTTCAGCAATTGTTTATAAAGAAGGGACATTTTCCATCATCTGTAAACCTATTCCTGTGTGTGATAGATTCAAGCATTTTAGCCATCAGTTCTTTGTCTTGTGTATGGATACTGTTTACATTTTTTTTGTAAATCCCTAATCTAAACAATTTTATACTATACCAGTGGTATAATAAGTGAAAAACTAAGACACTCAGAGATATACAACTTTACAGACACTAGTTTTCTCAGACTAGTCTACACCCATATTCTCAGGAGTTCAAAGAACTAGAATTCTTCAAAGTCATTATCTATATAAAGAGAGTTTTGTATTTCTCAAAGGCCACTGACTGTTACTTTCAGTTAAGTGTAGCATGGCTCACAATAAACTAAGGTCAGTGGGCTTTACATGTCAGTTAATGATGACTTCATATTTGTTTTCACATACAAAAAATGTTAACCTCTGTTAGAAGACAAGATAGTGCTAAACAGAAGTAATAAATAAAAGGCACATCCTTTTCAATATCATAAAGTAGCTGGTGACATGTGAAATGCTGTACCATCTCTAGTGCCTATGTTATGTGTAAAATGATTAGGTAAAAAGTAATCCTGTCAGTTGGTAATATTTATCATCACTTTAAGATATTTCAAATATTAGTTAGGTATAATAGTACATGCCTGCAATCCTAGCATTCTGGGAGGCTGAGGCAGTAGGATCACAATTTTGACCCCAGTCTGGACAACTTAGTGACTTATCAAGATCCTATCTCAAAATAAAAAAAGGAAAAAAAAAGATATTTTAAACGTTATCATTCTACATGAAAGTCTCATGATCAGCCCTTTTAAGAAAATTTATGTAAGTAAATGGTGAAAATCTAGTGGCCACTTTCTATAGTTTGATATGGCAGAGTCATTTCTTTGACTTCTCTAATGCCTTCTGTTCCCATTCCTAAGAAGAAATTTTTGGTCTTAAAACACTAATGTTTTTTAAGTAGGGTCCCATTAAATGGTCCCTTGCAGAAAATAGTCAATCATTCAATAAAGCAAAAATTCCTTCAGGGGAACTGGAAGGCACATAGTGACAATCTGGCACCCTGACTACAACCCACTCTCAGGCAGAGGGGACTGAATCACTGTTTCTTGCTCTCTCATCCTGCAGTGTGCTGGACTGATGCTTTTCACCAGCAAACGTTTTAATTTCAATGCACTAATATAACAACAATTATAATAAGGAACATATATATTTGAAAATATTCAATGGTGGAGAAAGTTCTTTAGAAGCAAGTTCACATCAAGTGGAATGGTGCATATTTACTGTGCTATTATTTCATCGTTTAGAAAGCACAATCGAAGTTAACTTTGGTTCTACTGACACCCCCTGTCATCTTCCATTTGTGACTCTGCCACAGGTTGCCTGCTGGTTCTTCTCTTGTTACCTGTATACAGATATTCTGGTTGATAAGCTGGCTGGACAGTTAGAGTCTTAGCTTCACTCATCTCCCGCGTCTGCAAGAGTACAGAGGCAATGGCATGAAAGCTGCTATTGCAAGACAGGGCAATCAGGAGGTGAAGAAGCAACTTTTTGCTGTGTTCAAAGACTTCAGGCCTGTAATGGTCCAAACCTGAAACAAAACAGTGGAATCTCTGAGTATAAACAAATGGTAAACTGTTACATTCCAGGGATGATAAAGATTCCAAGATACTCAGGAGGAACATGTTGAAAGAATGTTTAGTTTTCTTTGTTATTGTTTGGGTTACCAACATAAAGAGGCTGGGCTCAGAAAAAGTGAATGCTTTCTTTCTTAAATAAAGCGTTCTCATAAAATGCTGATAGATTGACTTTTCTTGACCTCTCCACAGCATTTGATGTGGTTCACATTCCTCTGTCCTGTGATGTTCGCTCCCTGGATCTCCTTGTTACTGAAGATCGCCATTGTACTTGCCTCACTGACTGGTCTTCCAGCTGGTCCCTCTTTCCATGTTTGCTCTACAGCTTGAGTATCTGAAACTCAGTGCTGAGCTCTATACTGCTTTCGGCATTGACCAAGTCTCAGGACTTTAAATTTATTTCCTCAGTCAAAGACCCACAAAAAAGCCCAATTTAACTTGGATATATTTAGAGAGGTAGCATTAATATTATTTACAGTATTACAGCAAAGTGACGATTTCAAACAATGACTAATCAAATGAAATTCTGTAGATATCACAAGAGGGTAATGAATAATGGAGGAGATGAAGGATAGCAATGTAAAAGGAAATTATGGATTAACTCTATGTTTCTCATTCTGTTTGGTCAAATTCTGCTCAGATCTGGTCTTACCTAAGAAGACAGCATGAAGTAACAAGGGGAGATGAAGAGCCCAATCTTCTCTTACACTGTGATCCACCACCATCTCTGTCATAAAGATCACAGCAATATTGCACCTAATTAACGAGAGTACAAAACTAATGCAACTTCTCAAAAGGACAGGAACACATCACTAGATGATGAAGTCACAACTAAATACAACTGCTAAGGCTTACTGAAGAATTATGTTAAGACATATTTCAGAGAAACAGAGTTTAACTTCTGACATAGCACAGAGTGACACAACGAGAGGAAGCATCAGTTAAGCTCATTACATAACAGCTGGTCACAAGACCCTAACTGCTGAGGGGTGAAGGTAATTGAAGACAAGTCTCTTTCTTCAAGTTATGTACCATCTAAAATCCATCACAGAATGCACACCCATATTAAGATTACATCAAAGAAAAATTCAAAGGGACACAAGACAGCTTTGCATATTGGTTAACATTTGACCAAACTGCTAATATGCTGGGCACTGTGCTGCTATGAATCAGACATTGTTCCACGGACTTAAGTCATTTCATTTGGCAAGACTTAAAATAAGTTTCCCTCTCGTCACACAGAAGTCCAATCACACAAAGCTAAGTAGTCATTTCCCCCACATGTACATGCTGCTCACCTATGAAGTGGTCCTCGAGGTGTGATGGTCTCTGGCAGATAGTCAACCAGAGGTGCCCAGCATCCTCCAGTACAGGGCATTGGCAAGGGCTGTGGCTGTCTGGTCTCTGTAATAGTCAACAACCAGCCCATGTAGGGAGAGATTGGGTCATCTGTTGGGTGAGAAAAACAGCCATGGTTTATTTTCTGGGGAGATTTTTCATTTTCCCTACTTGATGTTTTTGGAAAGAATATTACAAATGTATGCTTATTAAAAAACTTTTTAATGGTTCAGTTAGGTGAATGTGAATTACATGATCAAGTGGCTTAAATTATTTCATTAGGTAATTACATGATTAACTATTACTTGTGTAACTAATTCAGTTATTCATTATAGATCAAAGAAAAACACAGATAAAAAGAAAACGTTATGTGAATTTCCCATCACCGTGAAAACTTGCTGTTCTAATCTTCTCCATCTTACTAAAATGCCTTATTTCCAGTTTTCTCACGGTGACAGTCTTAGAATCACCTCTGACTTCCCTGGCACATCCCAGTCCAACTTACTATCCTGATGAGGATAATAATAAATACTAAAAATAACATTAGGAACTAAGAGTGCTTGCTAAGTCAGGCATTTTTCAATGCACTGTTCAATGGAGTTACTTCATGTAGTGTTCTCAATTAAAGACAAGCAATTCCATTAGGGGCCATGTGATACCACTCAGGTATATGATTCCAGACCAGCTGGCTTAATCCAGAGATAGGTTTAATGTATTAAGAGGGAGGATGTATTATATTATATTTAGACAGTTTCTCCCCAAATATAGTTTTTCTTGATTGCATTTCTGAAAGGCAGCAAGAGGTACAATATGTTGCTTCAATATTCTGAGAAATGTGTCTTTGGGTGGTTATGTGTGAACATTATGAAGTGTATTTCCACAATCCTTGATGGTACAGCCTACCACACACTGAGGGTGTGTGTAGATGGCCTCCATTGTTGATGGGGTCTGTCACTGACCAGCAGGTTGCTATAATGGTCACAATTAGAGATGATTCAATGCCATTGGTCTTTCTAACTCACCAGCATCATTCTGTGCCAGTGGTGGCAAACCTATGGCATGCCAGTTATTTACTGTGTTTTTCTTTTAAGGTAAAAGATGTTAATATATAAGGTATTTTTTCTAAACTAAAACCTCAGTATTCAGGTTTAATTGTAGTGTTTGCACTTTGCAGTAAAGTGGGTTCTGGGTTGGAATTTGGGCACTTGGGCTCTGAAAGGTTTGCCATCACTGTTCTATGCCATGAAGATTGCTCAAAACTGTTTTAGCACAGAAAAAATGTGAGCAGGAGCACTACTGACTCATCTTAGTTCTAACTTTCAGTAAATTACTGAATTTCAGCAAATTAGCTTCTTGGATGGTTGCTCAGGATCAGTTAATTGCAAAATGCACCCCTAACTAATTGACTATTTAATAAAACTTTAAAGGAGGGAAAAAAAGAGACATCTACTAAGGAATTTTTAAAAATTGTGAGATTTGTTAGGAGAGGTTATACTATTTTTAGTTTCAATGATATGTTCAGGTACATATCCAATCAGTAAACGTGTGCTAAGGTGGATTGATGTGGCCTAAATTTTTTTTTTTTTTTTGGTACTGGGGATTCGACTCAGGTCCTTATGGTTGTGAGACCCGTGGCAGAATCCCTGAGCTAAATCCTGGGCCCTAAATTTGGTTTTCTACAGTTAGGTGTAAACCATTCAGAGATTTACTGTCAATCAGATCCTATCCTGGGTGAGCACACTCAAAAGGTTTCAAGCTTCAATCCACTCTCAAGGTAGTGTAAAAATCTAAAATGCAACAATTATTTTCTAATGGGATACTTTCTTACTAGCCTTTCCCCAACTCTGCATCACCAGGGCAAAATGCCAAGAATATGAAAATATGGGATTGGGTAGAAGTTTGAATTTTTGTAATTCTGATCGGTCTACTCTGGCTTTTATTTTTATAATTTAAGATAGTGACTATACATGCAACTGCATAGTTGAATTAAATGATTACTTTATATTTATGGAAGCTTTTTAGTAATCACATTAAGGATAATCAGAATATTCATTTTCCATTATCCAACTATCTGCATTGTGTCTGAAAGCCATAGTCCAGGGATACTTACTTTTATCCTCATCATACGATCCTCCAGAGCTATTGCTGTATCTTGATTCTAGGCGGGTATGGGCTCTGATAACATTACTGAACCTTAAAAAAAAAAAACCCGTCATGATATAATGACATGTATTCAGCTATGCTGCTGCTCAGAAGCAAATACTCTTATTTAGTAGCGGATTTTTCAATAGCTAGTTCCAGTGATGATACTTTTCTTAAAGGAATAGTGTCATTTCTTTTTCCCTTGAGAGGGCTAGTCTCTCTTTTGATTGTAACAGAGAGTCCAAACTTGAAAAGATAACAATTTTTAGCTAAAATTTTAACTGAACTAAAAAAAAAAAACCTGTAACATAATCTTTGGGAAGAAATGAGCAAGATGTTGAATAATACCATTCTATTATTTATTGAGCATGTCAACAGGTATTCAGTAATATTTGCTGAATTATAGAACAAGTGAAAGTGAGTAGAATCAGAAATAAACAAAATAGTTTTATCACACATCTTGGGTGTGTGATACCTAGTTCAAAGTTTCTCATAACAGTCTGAGAATGTTCGGGGGAAAATGTACTGGATGGGGTATAACATAATCATACGCTCAAAGGAACTCTTCTCTGGTCTTTCTTCTCTAGTGGCTTGTTGAAAAAAAAGGTTGATGAATACTAACTTCACAAATATAATCTAATTTAGCTTGGTGCACTCATTTCTGAGATAAGTATTGTTTACAAATGAGGAAACTCAGCTGAAATGATACAACTTGTCCAGTGTCAACTACAAATAAGTAAGTGGTAGTGTAGGGACAGTTTTGGTGCAATGCTATCTCTGAGGGGGCAGAAATAGGACTTTAAAACTGAGTTCTTAAAATTTGCGGTGACAAATGATGAATATAAATGTATTATATCCCTAAAATGTACCATGAAAGGATTTAAGAGAAAAAAAATTTGTGGTGACAGATGTGTCAATAATCCTGACCCAATTGCTCCACAGTGTATACAAGTATTGAAACAGCACACTGTAACCACTGTATGCACAATTAGGATGTGTCAATTAATAATAAAAATGCATTAAAATAAAAAAGACTGACCTTAATTCACTAGCTCTATAACAGTGACCAAGATCTTTAATCCCCTTGGGAACACTGTTTCCACAACTGCCAAAAGGAAATAATGATACTTCATGTTTATTCTACTGGGCTGGTGGTGGGGAATCAAAAGAAATGATGTGAGGTTTCTTTGTTTGCTTGTTTCTTCTTTTTTTTTGGCTGTGCCAGGATTGAACCCAGAGCCTTACTCATATTAGGCAAGTACTCTTATGACTGAGCCATACCTAAGGGCTGAAATGGTATTCTATATTTATTTTATATGAAGTGATATATGCAGATTTTATCCACTTAGTATATATGCAGTCAAAGAAAAGAACTAAATATAGGGATGGGGCCCCCTAGGTAGGAAAAATACAGGATGGAGGCCTTATAAGTTTAAAAAGTTAAAGGAGAGACTTACTAAGGACTGGCTGGAGGTGGCTTACTAAGCATTGGCCTCTGCAGATTAGGCTCAAGCAATCACAAAGACAAAGGCAAAGAAACTAAACTCAGGAAGGTCCCAGGTGTCATAATTAACATAAGGCCCTTTCTTTAATCCTTACCTGAAACTACCTATCCTAAACCCCTCACCCATAATCCTAGTTTCCACCAAACAGGAAAGTTCATGTGGTCAGAAGAAATCCAGGGGGTGGGGGAGGCCCAAAAGCAGCCAGGGAGCCAATCAGATTCCAGGAGTCTACACTGGGAGAAGAAACCCAAAGGCAGAAAAGATATCCAAAACTATTTCCCTTTCTAATACTTCCTGCTTGTCCAGTGTAGCTCACAGGATCTCTCTCTCTCTCTCTCTCTCTTCTCTCTCTCTCTCTCCCTCCCTCTAACCTCTCCTCTCCTCTCCCCTCCCCTTTCTCAATCTTCAAATAAATTGCTTTTATCCTAAACTCTACTTTTTAGTTCTTTCATTGATGCTGGGTTTAGGATCACTGGGATTTGCATGTTCTAGCAGAGCAGTGGTGTGATGTGGCATTCACCCCTCCCCAGACATTACATAAGGTTATCTAAACATATCAAAACATTCAAGCTCAAATAAGTGTGCCCCCTACATTACTGACTATGTAAACATCTTGTCAGAAACAGATTAACATTTTATCTCTGGGACCCTGGAAGGAGCAGGGTGTAGCTATCCTCTTAAGTGTGTGGAGCAAGAGTAAGATTTCAGGAAAATATACTTATGTGCCACTAAGATGCCTACCTTGGTCTAAGGTATAAAACCTCAAAACACTTCATGAGTAGTTTGGAACTGTGGGATTATAGAAATACAACAGATTTTGCTTTTATTCACTTCTTAGATATTTGCAACAACACCCCCCCGGGACACTGTCATATATTTCCCAGTTAGTTCAAACATTTTTCATTGTCTTTTGGACTATTACTTGTGAAGTCATACAACAGAATATCTACAAAATATGCTTAGTTTCAGACAACTCAGGCCACACAATAGATTAAATCAAATTGATACTTATTTGACACACCTATTATCTTCTGAAGATATTGTGCTGATAAATGTAATGTTATACACAGTGTTGACAAGCCCAGGCATCATTCAGAGTGACAAAAACAGGGATGAAAGGATTCCATATCTAGAGATTTCCATCACACAGACAGCTCTCTACCACTCATGACTACTGATGAACTGTGGTACACAGTATGCAGGGTTTTAAATAGTGCTACCGGGGCTGGCAGAGAAGTACTGTAGAGGAGATGGTAAGTTTTTCCTTTTCCTTTTTTTGAGGCAGATTTAAAGGCGTTATACAGGATATTAAGCCAACCTTTTGTGCACCAACCTTTCATCAGTTTCTTTCAATATCTTGTTCTCCTCAGCATCTGGGAAACTGTCCTGGCCAGCAACCACTGTATTGCTGCTGGAGGTGGTTCCTGTGGACAAGATCAGAAGATATTTAGGAAAAGATGCATACAGAGTGGTCAGGGTCAAGTCTCAAGTAATTGTAGGGAAGGATTGCCTGTAAAATCCCACGCCTGAAAAATTCTTCACGTCTTTTGCATAACCTTAAACATTACAAATGACCTTTTAAGCAGACACTACTGAAACAAGAGAGTGCTAGACATCTGTCATGGCCAAACCAAATGCCTTCACTCCCTTATAAAGCAAAGCTACAACATCCTTGAAACCTTCACTTCCTGGTCACTTAGGTAATGAGGTTATTTTTAGTGGGCAGCCTGCTGTAGCAGCTTTAGCATTTCTGGGTCCAGGAGTTATTTAGTGAAGCAAGTCCAAGTACCCAAAGCTTCTGATCCCTAGACTAGTGTACCTCCGTAAAGAACACTGCTCTGGCAGCCAGGAGTAGAGTAAATAGAGGGCATAAGAGATCAGAGAAGAAAAATTTAAAGACAGAGTATCAGGTAATTGGGAGTGAAGCACATTTCAAGGCATTGAGGAGGACAGTGTATATTTCATGAAATGATGCTGATACTAATTTATTTAAAGTGTAAATACAGGTTGAGTATTCCTTCCCCAAAATACTTGGGACCAGGAGTATTTCAGATTGTGGATGTTTTTGGATTTTGGAATATTTGTGTACACATGACATATCTTGAGGATAGGACTCAAATCTAAGAAAACCATTTGTCTCAAATATACCTTATACAAATAGTCTAAAGGTAACCTTTAATAATTTTATACATAAAACAAAGTTGTGTACCTTGAAGCACCACATTTGTAGCCTCATGTCAGTGCTCAAGAAGTTTCAGATTTGGGCGCATTTTGGATTTCAGATTATCAGATCAGGGATATATAATCTATACCCCACTACATCCTGTGAGAATATTAATCAAGGGACTATCACAGACACAAGGAGGAGGGTAGACATGATTCCTAAGTGGCTGGAGCATCGGCTT
The DNA here is from genome assembly GCF_012274545.1 of Fukomys damarensis. Taxonomy (NCBI): domain Eukaryota; kingdom Metazoa; phylum Chordata; class Mammalia; order Rodentia; family Bathyergidae; genus Fukomys; species Fukomys damarensis. Next base: position 35,870,274 of record NW_022900950.1, on the reverse strand, counting down.
GGGATCAGTGGGAGGCGAAAAGCTCCATTGTGGGGAAGCACCAGGCCACTAGTTCTTGGTCATCCTTATAACCATTTCACAAATCCAACAATTACCTCAGAGTCTCAGCTATTCTTAAGCCATTCTCAAATATATCCACAGGAACTAAAAGTAACAAACACATCCTCAGACCCTTTCAGTGCTCCACATAAAGGGAAACCCAGAGACCCATAGCAAGGTGTGTGCCCCGTTGTCCTGGTCCCTACCAGAAGCTGCTGCAGAGGCCTTGCTGCTGGCCGTGAAGCGGTAGAAAGGTGGGTTATCGCAGTGCTGGACTATGGGGTTCACTGGCTCGGTCTGCTGTAGCTCAAAGAGAAGTTCTTCCATGGTTTGAATGGTGTTATTACGGCATAGATATACTGCCACCTTTTTAATCTGAGCAGAAAAAAAATTAATAAATAAACAAGGGTGTTTGCCAGAGTCTGTGAGAATGCTAGAGCTTGAAACACTTGCATTTAGATAACCTGTTATCATCCAAGAACATCGTTCCAATAGCTGATCTTGTGCTATCCAAGAATGATGAAGGTGTTTGTATTAAAATTCACCTTGCTGCCGGGTATACTGGTGCATATGTGTAGTCCTAGCACTCAGGAGGCTAAGGCAAGAGGATCACCACAAGTTCAAGGGCAGCCTGAGCTACACAGTGAGCTCGAGGTCAGCTAAACTACCACAGTGAGAGCCTTTCTCAACCCCTTCTCCTCAAACCAAAACCAAAAAAACTTTTTGTCTTGCTACACAGGCAGGTCTGATAGAAGTGTGTTGTTGAAGTCTTACCTTTTCTAATAGTTTAATTTAAGATATGTACCCTAGGAACACAATGATTCATTCTCCGCTAAAAATTTGCATCAAAGGTTTTATCTTCAGAAAGAATTTTGTTTATATAAACCCTGGGAAAAATTGCGAGCTATTTTTATTTAAGAAGGAATCTAGTCTCTTTTTATTCTCCTCTCCCCTACAAACAAATGAGTTTTATCTTCTTTTAAAGTTTAGATGCTATAAATAACTCTGAATTAATGCTTTGCATTACAGGAGGCCTCACAGTCCAACCTGAGGCACATGCGCTGCCTGGAGGCCTGTGCGGCTCAAAGTGGCAGACAGGAAGAAAAACTTTTCACAAACATCACCGAGATGGAAATGCCAAGTGAGTTCATGTTTAAAACTGGTTCTGCAAGGGAGAGTAGGGACAAGGGGAAAAAATGAGAAGCAAGACCTGTCATTGTAAAGGTACAAGATCCCAGTATCATGAATGTAACTGTACTATATACCTAGAATGTACCAATAAACTAAAAAAAAAAAAAAAAAAAAGTT
>NW_022900950.1:35857968-35868701 GCF_012274545.1 Fukomys damarensis | reverse complement strand
AAAAAAAAAAAAAAAAAAAAAAAAAAAGGTTCTGTTCTGTTGATCCTACCACAGTAAACATCAGAAATCTTTGCTTACCTTTCTCCAGTCACCTAAATTTGTAAAGAAAAACCAGGAATATTTTTTTTTCCTGCTTCAAAAGCATCAGAATATATGTAAAAACATTTTTATTAGTAGTAATGTAAAGGCAAAGCTTTACCTATGGTCTCTTATAAACTGACACTAATGTTTATAGAAGGCAGCATCTGGTAACTGTTAGAAAAATGTCCACACCTTAATTCATAGGTTTTAGTTTTCCTAGGTTTAGAGGTAGGGGACAGCAGGAGACACTATCACAGACTGCCTGAATCTTGGAGGCAGAAGGAAACCTTTATGTGGACAAGCTCTCAGGAGAGGAGCATGACTGGCAAAACTGCACAACTCCATTTTAATTAGAGCCGAGAGTACATTCTAACTTGTATATCGCATGTGGAAGTCCCATCAAGATAGCTACGCCGCCTGCCTCACAAGCGCAAGGTCCTGAGCTTGATCCCTGGTAACAAACAAAACAAAACAAAAGGAAGCCCAAGACACACTTACGTAGGGTAAGAGTATGGTGTCACTGCTGACCCCACACAGACTGATGAGAAACTGCAAGGTGATTCTTAGGTTGTTGCTCCATTTTTCATTGTTGGCCAATGCATTCCAAACATTTTCCATTTCTGGTCCAGGAACCTCATCCCCATACTACAGCAAACAAAATAAATGTGTGAAGATTATAAGGATGCAAAATGTTTGACAGAAAGTGGTTTTGAGGGTCATTACTATTGCAAAAATCATAAGGAAGAAACAGTCTTTATCAGAAGATGCCATTTTTTCAGTGGAGAACAACTCATGAAGCACAAATTAGTCATGCATGCTATATGTATGCACACAATTAAAAAGCCATCTTATTTTATTTTTTCAACTGCAGTAAAATATACCTAACAGAAAATTTTCCATAACTACTTTCTTTGGGAGGAGGTACTGGGGATTGGACCCAGGGACTTCTACATGGTAGCCACACATTGTACCACAGAGCCATACTTCAGACCTCATCATAATCATTTTTAATTGCAGAGCTCAGTGTCAGTGAGTAGATTTGCATTGTAAAACCATCACCACTGTTTTTTCCTAATGATAAATGTCATTTTCACGGGCTTTGGAAAATGGGGCTTGATTAGGCCAGGGCTTTCTTTGATGACAATGTGGTGCTAGGTGACTTCACCTTGGCTGTCATGTACATGAGGTTATTAAGGACCAGTGATGTAGCTTCTGGAGAGCCCCAGCCATTCCCTTTGAGGCCATGAGAGGCAGTCACTTCTTCCCGGTCTTTGACTTCATCCTCTGGGCTGCTCGGGCTTGACCCTGGGAGGAGGAGCCTGCTGTCCACCAGCTCAATGTTGTGCAGCCAGGGCAACAGGTAGGTGAGCATGATCTGACGCCCATTTGGGTGCGTTGTGGGGAATCGCTGGCTGACTTCTAAAGTAAATTGCAGGAGAGAGAGCCATGTGTTATTATTCCACCAAAATTAACTAAAGCACAAATACCAACTTACTGATAAAACAATGCCTTCCATTTATAAAAAGCACTTTCATATAAAGAAGCTCCCCAAGCCACAACAATCACAAAAACAAGGTTAGCTATGAAGCCTATTGTCACATGTCTGGCATTCTGTGCATATCCACTGTTAGTGGAAGAGATATGTCAGAGTACACGAAGCAAGGCACATGGAATCAGAAGGACATGAGCACGGACTCCCCTTCTACCACAGTCTAGCTGCATGTGACTCTGGGCTAGTTACTTAACTCCTCTTTTCAGTTTCCTCATGTGTACAATGGGGCCATTAGGGAACAGCCGGCTACTGTGAAGTTGTAAACACAATGTATTCATTCCAACTTTAGTATATGTGCTGCAGAAGGGGGCACAACACAATGTATTAAAAAGGTTGGCACTGTGTCTGTCATCCGGGAGGCTGCTAATGAGTGGTGATTAGGAATCGTCTAAAAATGATAATTATTATCTCAATTACCCAATGACTTACAAAGGGTCTTCCATGAAACATTAGTTGTTAAAAGTGAGCTATGGACTCCCAAGAATAAACCCAGTTGGTGGAAGCTCCTTGAAAATTGGGGAGTGTGTGTAAGGTAGCTGCTGAGTGCTGTACCTCACTCTTTAAGATATGTGCACCTAAAGGGTTAACCTCTCAGTCCAGCTCAGCCATCTGTCCATTATTTTCTCAGATGGCATTTCTGTGTCATTTTATCGCCAGTAGCATTTAATTTTATCATATGAATAAAATTTCTACAGAATGAGAGGCACACAGCTCTATGGACATGCAGTGAGCTCTGAAGTAATCTACTTCTCATATCTAGAAAGAAACTGTTTTAGGCGAAGGGAAATTAGTAAGCTTCCCCTTGTGCACGTGTTATCAAGTGTGGCATGTAATGTCACTCTGAGTGCCATGGCCGCTAAGTGACAGAACACAGATGCTAAGAATTATACTACAATAATCTACTGGGTCCCCCAAAAGATAACTGTAATTGATTCAGCCCTTTTCCTAAAATTAAAGTCTTGAAGAATATTTTTAATGCTATACCCCATTAATCAGACAGTGCTAAGCTGCTGTATTTTACAGAAATCAAAACTTTATGCTTACTTAGTTTCTAAGTTTAGATGCTGTTATTGTTGTTTATGGTATATCCTTAGAACCTTAGAAAATCAGAACATTCTTTTATTTTCCCAGTGTAATTCACCATGAAACATGCTGGGGACAGCACAAACTTACAAAGAGGCTCCTGTCTTGGGAAGAAGACTCTCAGGTAAGCTATGCTGATAAGTAACCGGGGCAAGGGAGAAAGTGACAAATGACGTAAGGATGGTACCAAATATTAGGAGCCTGATGAGGAAAATGCTTTCTGCTTGTGAAGATTCAGGACTATATCAGGTAAAAGAGCCAGACTTTGGAGAGGAGATAAAATTCCAATCAGATGGAGAGCCCTATTAAAAATATCTACTTTTAAACAGAATAGAAATCTGTACACTTTTTGTAGTAATGATCCCCTTCTAACATACTGCTTTATTTGCCTGTTTACTATGTTTATTAGATTTTGTAGGATGCCAGGTCCAAGATAGTACAGGTGTAAGACTGAGATATTCCAAGAGCTTAGATCAGCACCTAGGTTATAGAGGTATTTTTAAAGAGAAAAGAAAAAAGAAAACACTACAGATCTGGGAACAATCCCTAGTTACCCCTCCAGATACAAATTAAATAAAATGTGAGATCATGTTAGTGGGATGCTATATATTTTTTCTAGCTGCTTTGGGAAGGACTTGAACAACTTGTCTGGCTACTTATAAGTAATTAGGTCATCTAAAATTACATGCAATAAAAATCTCACCACAATGTTTATAAGAGTATGGGCAGTAAAAATAAGAGTTAGGAATCTATTATATCCCTCTTAATTTTTTCCTGTTATTTTAACAAAGTTCTTCATAAATCAAAACAGCCCAAGGACAAATTCAGGAAGAAAATGTAGAAATGACTGCAACTCATTATATGAGTGTCTTGGCTTGTTAAATGTGCTGTACTATTTATCTCCTCCGTCAGCAGCTCCCACTTTATTGGCTTCTCCATTTCAGCTAATATATTAGCTCTGATATTGTTCATTCTTAAAAACTTTGATTGCATCCCACCTTAGTTCTTGCCTGTTTCCCTTCCCTTTCTCCTCCTTCCTCCCCTTTTCCTCTTCTTTTTTTATTGGGAGTGGTAGCGGTGGTCGTAGTACTGGGGAATGAACTAGGAAATGTTGAGTTACATCCTCAGCTTTAAAATTTTTTTTTTTTTTTAGAAATAGGGTCATGCTGAATTGCCCACACTGGCCCTTCACCTTGAAATCCTCCTGCCTCAGCTTCCGCACTAGCTGGGATTATAGGTGTGCATTACTGCCTGGCTTGATTCCCCTTCTTTCTCAGCCAAGCCACTGAACTCTGGTTTTTGCTGCTACCTCTCCATGGAAACTATCAACAGTTACCAAAACTCAGAGGGCCATTTTTAGCCCCTATCATCTGGGATCTCTCTATTCCACCTCAGGCAGTGGAGTGATTGCTCTTTTCTCTTAAATTCTCTGATTTCTTAAGGACCCATGACACTGGCTCCTGGGAATTTTTTCTCCTCTCTGAACACAACTCCCTTCCTCCTGTGCCCTTCATTAAGTCTGCAGTCAGGTGCTGAGCTATTTTCTTTCACTCTGTGCTCTCTCCATTGCTGACCTCCTCCATGTACTTGGCTCTAAAGCCTTCTACTGACATGAGTCCTAAGTGCTGGCCTTCTCCTGACTCCAGGCCTGTCTATATATGGGAAGGTCCAGCAGAAGCCTACACTCAGTATCACAAGCTGCACTGATGATCTCTACCTTGCTAAACCTTCTACTACCCCTGGCTTGGTTCTTTGGGTGGCTGTCAACATGTTAACCTCCCTTCTGGTGTCACACCAACAACTCTGTTCTGTGCTCTTGTCCAGCAGTATTTGACTACAATTTCCCCTCTCCATTTGTACTGGGCTGTCTTGGTTTGGGCCCTTATCATTTATTATTTCCTGCTTGACTTACTGTCATCATTTCTTTAGTGGTCCACTCTCTCTGGACTGAAAATTCTTCATTCAGCTCTTCACACTGCTGCCTATCTTTCTACAACACACACTGATCTTGTCACACCTCTTCTTGTTTGAAACTCAGCAATAGTTTTGAAAACCCTAGCAGCCTACTTAGATGCCCTCTCTATTCATAGAGTGCTGAGGGGGCTCAAAGAGAACACATATGGAACTTCTGGCCTAAAAACTCCTAGTGTACAATACAAGGCCTTCTGAGACTTGGCATCTCCTCTGTCTATGACTGTCTCTAGACTTATCCATTCCCTGTATGTTATGTTAGCCACCCCGACATCTTTATACTACCTCCAGAGGTCATCAGGCTGTTTTATTCCCTTAAGTCAAACTGTATGCTGCTCATCTGGACAGTCTGTCAACTACTTGTCTGTTTTGTAAATTTCTTCTCTTCTAAAGTACAGCTCTGACATCAACTTCTCTAGGAAGTCTTTCTCAATACTCTTGGCCTAATAACTGCTTTCATCTCATGAATTTGATTATCCTTTTCCTTTTTAAAATTGTATCTGCCACATTTTATCATAATCATGACCACATCTGTCACTACTGCTATTTTGAGCTTTTGACTGAAAAGACTGTTTTATTCATCTCTGTATGCCCAGAACCCAAGCAGACTAATACAGAAATGGCGCTCAAATCCCAACTGAAGTGATTAAAAATAAATTTTAGTTTTCCATGAAAAGTATTAATGTACTAAAAAGATTTCAGTTCATTCTCTCCAATACTGCAGTAATGTCAGCAGCTTAAGCCTAAGACAGACTGGAGAGGTACACACAGTAGAGGTAGTTTTAAAATCAGATTTTAGGGAGGGTTGGAAGTTAAGGAGAAAGACAGCCTTTCCAAGCAGAGAAAACAGTATTCACAGAAGCAAGGTTTAACAAGAGGCTGGGCCTACTGGTCATAGATTAGGTAGGATTGGAGTAGAGGGTTTTTAGATGAAAAAGTAGAAAGCAAGTTAGAAAATGGAGGTTTTAAAAGCATAAGTTAAGGAGTTTCAATTTTATTTTTTTTAGGGCCGGTGACTTATTTATTAAAAAAATTTATTAGTACATGTTTGCAGTACAATGATTACTAGAGAGTTGGCACATATACCTGCCACATCTGAATTCTTTTTACTTCCTCCTCCCCTCATACCTGCCCCCCCCCATTTTCTTGATCCCAATTTTATGGCATTGGGTTTGGAGGAAGTAGGACTAGATTTAATTTTGGCTTGGCATTTTCCAGCTATATTGTCTAGAGCAAATTATTTAATATTTCTAAGCATTAGTTGCACATTGGTAACATAAGGGAGGAGGATGATGGTGGTGATGATGTTGGTAAAGATAATCTCATGTTAGGACTGAGCCAATGACTGTGGTTCATCAGCTCATTTTAATTCTCATATCCTAAGAGGTAGTTCTTATTCTTGCAGATAACAAAATAATTTAGAGTTGTGTGACTTGCCCATGGTCAAATAGCCAGTAAATGCACGGCCAGGCTGTTCAACTCCAGAACATCTGTCTAACCTCTGAACTACACCAGGGTTGTAAAGATAAACAAAATACATATAAAATGTGTACAGCAGAGTCTGGCACATATTAGCTACTCAGTGAATGGGAGCTATTATTGTGCTTTGGGACAACTAGGCAGAGAAGTCTGAATTGAGAAGTGTTGTGGAAATCTAATTTTGTACACTGGATGAATTGCAGTGGGGAAGATGGATTGCAGGCAAGAGTGTGAAGGCAGGGAAGGATTGAGAGAAATGGGACCAAGGCAGTGGAGATGCAGATGGATAAGAGGATGAATTTAAGACACCATGTCTGCCTCTGCAAGGTACTCTGTGAGCTTAACTAACAAGTTAATGGACAAACAATCCTTTAAGAATGGAGCCTTACAAAAATTATTCATTAAAATTGCTTGCAAAGATGTACCAAAACTCACCGTCACAAATTTATATATGTAATGATACATAAGCTACAAAACACCAGTTACCACCACCTCCAAACAACTTGCCACAAGCAATTAGTAGTGTCTGTTGTATTGCTCATATTTAATTTCTTTGAAAAATTTACATATATAATTATGTTAAAGTGTTTTTATTAATCTAAGCATCTTTAAATTTCTCATTTATATGCTGGTATCTACATTATTTTAGATAATCACATTTTAAAATATTTTAAACATATTCTTGAATTTACTTCTAACTGGATTTAGCTCATAGAAATTCTGACCTATAATTTTAGCACCATTAATTTTTGACTCTAAAATTACACTACAAGTGAATCTTTAAAGTAAAAAATTATTACTGCAGTAAGAGACACATTGCCATCAATCCCCCTTACCCTCCTCCAAATAAAACATATTTATCCTATCATTCTTGCTATTTTCTGAAGCAGTTCTGGAAGTCCCTCACTGTGGGTATTTAATTTCACTGTCCTGGCTGTATTTATGTCTTGAATCAATTCAAAATGTTTCCCTCTCAAGGTCATTTTAACTTTGGGAAAAGCCAGAAGTTGCACAGTGCTGAAGGTAGTAAATAAGATGAATGAGGGCAAAGCATAATTTTTGTGTTGGACGGCATTTGGCAGTAGCATTCACTATCTTTTTGATCATACTTTGGAAAGACACAAATACATCCAGAACTACTTCAGAAGCTTGCAAGAATGATGATGGCATGCGTGTTTGTTTAAAGTGAAAGAGAGTATTCTGAGGGAGATTAATGGCAATGTATCTTTTACTGTAAAATTTTTTAAAGATTCAAACATACATCCTATTTTTGATCAGCCCTTAGGTTAGAGTAAGGCTGTGTATCAGTGTTGACTATTTTACAATACCTGAGAAGAGTGGCAGAGTGAGCTCGGGGTACATCCTGGCCAGTTCACTTGACAAGAGAGCTAGTGACACACTGTAGAGGGGCGGTAATGGGCCGTGCGTCCCATAGAGAATACTGCCAGGTCTTTGTTCGGAGACTTTCTTTGAGTATACAAAAAGCTTTGTTTCCAGGATCTATTAAGAGGTGGGAGAGACAGAAACAATGTGAAAAGACATTAACTAGCAACTCAATAGCAGTTATATTTAATAAAAATTATAACAGAATCTACTATTGTACGGCCTATTTTCCTTTCTTTTCTTTCTTTATTTTTTGGTACCGGGGATCAAACTCAGGTCCTTGCGCTTTCAAGGCAGGCAGCAGAACCACTGAGCTAAACCCTCGGCCCTGTAAGGCTTATTTTAGTACAGAATTAAGTATAAAGCATCAGTTAGTATGTTTACAGAATATTATATAACTGTTTTCTTACTCTTGAAATCCACTCATGATACACAGAGACAATGTATTAAAAGAAATGTTCAAGGATAGATATTTTCCATGCCAGTAAATGATACCTGCCTGCATGAGCTGCATGGAGATTTCATAAATTTCTCTGTTGGTGTCAGAGGCCTTGAATAGAACAAGGTTTAACAATGTCACTATGTCGAAGGGATAGTTCCTAAAAAGTAAACAGAGTAGTTTATAGCCTAGGTCATTATCTCAATCATTATCTCTCAAAATTCTAGATGGCATACTGACCCCAGTCATTTACTAATGAATTCCCTTGCCCATTTGGCTATTTAAAAAAAACTTCTTCTTTTGCTATTTATTAGATGAAGGAAAATGACTCTATTAAGTAGAATATTGTGACACCCAGATTAAAAAAAAACATAAAAATCTATCTCATGCAAACAGATTTTAATGGAATCCAAATATGAAGGGAAAAGACAAAAGAGGATATATATGCATTAAATTTCTCAATAACGAATTTTTGTGTGATCCATCTAAATTTAGTAAGTATTGAACAATTATTAGGAACAATGTACAAAAAACTGATGATATTAAGTTATTAAGGCTGGCTTAACAGCTTAGTCAGGGAGATAAATTATACATAACATGTAGTTTAGTGCCAGTGAGTATTCTGATGGGAGTATCCATATAATATTACAAGAATCCTGATGAGGAACACCTACATCAGAAGTGGAGGTCGGAGAGGCTTTTCTGCAGAGCAAACAAGGAAACAGAGCCTTGAAGCACCAGCAGACATTAGCCATACCACGGGAAAGGTAGAATAAGGAGTGTTCTAGGCAGGAGAAAAACATCTTGAAGAATTGTAAGAATGAAACAGCAGGTATTCTCGAGTAAAGAGAGGTATTCTCGAGTAAAAGGAAAGAATCTGTGTTTAGCAGATTGAGTGAGGGAATTAAATAGAGGAGTAGGTGGGTTTCAGATCAGCCAAAGAACTTCACCCTTAACTATTCAGAGAACCACAAGATTTGTAGCAGACAAAGGAAGCAACAGCATTCATTTGTGAAGCTCAGGCCTAGTATGGAGAATGGATTTTAGGGGACCAAGAGTGGAGGTTGCTGTAAGAATCAAAATGGGAACTGATGAGGGCCGAAATTAGGGCAGGAACAGTAGAGACAGAAAGAAAATCCTCAAGAGATTTTATGTGTGGGAATGGAGCTGGGTGAAAAAGGACAAACTAGGTGATGTGATAATTAACATTATAACCAAATGGAATATGAAAACTAAGTCCATTCTTTTGTGCTATGTAATACAATTTAAAGTTGATATCTTTTCACTGTAGTATTATCTTTTAATTTTTAATGGAAGTTATAAATAGAAAACCTCTGGTGGAACAATTCAGTGAACAGTCTGTATGTAGAAGGTGGATAAGTGACACTTATTTTCAGGCAAACTTAAGGAAGGAGAAAATAGCCAGGGGTAAAAAGCATATTAACTGTTTTTCCTGTAGGTTCCTTTTCCTCCCTGTATAATTACACTGCCTGAGAAGTTCTGCTGTAGAAAAATCAGTCTTTTAAGAAGGCATAATCATACTAGGAAGACATCTCATTTTTACAGTGAGTTTAGTGAGAAATTACAATGAAAACTGGTTAAACCTATGAAAAAGGTTTTTTGGTTTTTTATTTTATGAAAAAATAAAATAAAATTTCATAACAAAATAGTCGAACAACAATAGTTAACACACTGTGTATTGTTATCTTCAGAGTATAGTAGTTAAAAGACTTACACCAGTAAGATTCTTATAAAAAAGGAACAGATAACACAAAGCTCAATAATCTAAGATAACCTACTAGTATGAATGAAACAAATTAGCACATATATTAAAATATTTTTGAAACAATGAAATATATAATTTGTGCAAGTATTTGAACTTCTTACTTTTTAATACTACTTAAACAATTGCTCTGATATAGGAATGCATTTTTCTTCTAAAAGATTCAAGTAACACACACAGCTGAAGGACCCACTGTTAAGATGGTTTACTCACATGGTTGACAAACTGGTGATGGTTTTAGATAAGTGGATAGAAAAAAAATGTAGCAGTAATCCATTTCCTTTTTCTCCTGTTGTTCTAACTGTTTATAGTAGAGGCAACTACCATTAACAATTTGTCTCTTCTAAGTGCTTATATAAACACTAGCATCTAAATATCCCTCTCCCAGTACACAGGATTGTAAATATGAATGTAATTATACTGGCTGGATGTGTTCTGTTATTTGCTTTTTCATTGAACTATGTGGCTCATTTTGTTCTTAAAAGCAGCTCTGATTCCTTAGTATGGATGTATCTTAAACAACAAACAATGCAGTAGAGTCTGTGGTGTTCTTTACAGAAATGAGGCATTTGATCTTTCAGCTAAAGTGCTGGCAGTTGATGTTCCTGAGCTGAGCCCCTCTAAAAAATGCCTTTATCCAAAGATATTTGCCTAGGTCAAAGTCATGCTGCTCCCTAGTAGCATGTGGGGAGTTCTGATCCAGGGTTATCATCTTTGCTACTCCCTACTTCTTTCATTTTCTTATAGACATGGACCCTAAGGGTATCCTTAATAAATTTTCTATGCTCAAAACAGACTGTCCATCTCAGAATGCATTTCCCAGGGAATCTAACCTCTGTATGCATAGACATTTACACCATTTTGAAAGTACCAAACAAGGGCCAGATACTTAGCTCAGTGGTTCTGCCACCTGCTTTACAAGTGCAAGGTCCTGTTTTCACTCTCCGGTATCAAAAAAAAAA